>NC_136601.1:14273980-14868980 GCF_910589615.1 Taurulus bubalis
CATACATACATACGTATACATACATACATACATACATACGTATATATACATACATACATACATATGTATATATACATACATACATACATACATACATACATATGTATATATACATACATACATACATATGTATACATACATACATACGTATATATACATACATACATACATACACATACATACATACATACATACATACACATACATACATACACGTATACATACATACGTATACATACATACATACATACATATGTATATATACATACATACATATGTATATATACATACATACATACATATGTATATATACATACATACATATGTATATATACATACATACATATGTGTATATATACATACATACATATGTATATATACATACATACATATGTATATATACATACATATGTATATATACATACATACATATGTATATATACATACATACATACATATGTATATATACATACATACATACATATGTATATATACATACATACATATGTATATATACATACATACATATGTATATATACATACATACATACGTATATATACATACATACATACATATGTATACATACATACATATGTATACATACATACATACATATGTATACATACATACATACATATGTATACATACATACATACATATGTATATATACATACATACATACATACATATGTATATATACATACATACATACATACATATGTATATATACATACATACATACATATGTATATATACATACATACATACATATGTATATATACATACATACATACATATGTATATATACATACATACATACATATGTATATATACATACATACATACATATGTATATATACATACATACATACATATGTATATATACATACATACATACATATGTATATATACATACATACATACATATGTATATATACATACATACATACATATGTATATATACATACATACATACATATGTATATATACATACATACATACATATGTATATATACATACATACATACATATGTATATATACATACATACATACATATGTATATATACATACATACATACATACATACATACATACATACATACATATGTATATATACATACATACATACATATGTATATATACATACATACATACATATGTATATATACATACATACATACATACATACATATGTATATATACATACATACATACATACATACATATGTATATATACATACATACATACATACATACATATGTATATATACATACATACATACATATGTATATATACATACATACATACATACATATACATACATACATACATACATACGTATACATACATACATACATACGTATATATACATACATACATACGTATATATACATACATACATACATACGTACATACATACGTATATATATACATACATACATACATACGTATATATACATACGTATATACATACATACATACGTATATATACATACATACATACATACATACGTATATATACATACATACATACATACGTATATATACATACATACATACATACATACATACGTATATATACATACATACATACATACATACATACATACGTATATATACATACATACGTATATATACATACATACGTATATATACATACACACATATACATATACACACATACACACATATACATATACGTATATATATATATACACACACACATACATACATATATATACATACATACATACATACACATACACATATACACATATATACACACATATACATACACACACTTGATGTAACATATTGTAATAAATTTACCAGATACTCCTTGAAGAAAGAGTCTGGATCTTCATTGAGGTAGATGACAAGGCTTCTCAGGATGGTGTTGATGTTGTCACACTGAAACAGGCGAAACAAATTGTTACGTGTCAGTGTGTTGTGTTGTCCCCTCCCCTCTTGTTTTCCCCCACAGATTCCAATCTGCTAATTGATTGCCAACTGCAGAGGGCCAATCAGCGTTCATGGTCGGCCATTTTAAAAGGAGGAAGTCAGAAGACTTCTGGGCAGTCTTTCTTGATACACACTGACAGTTAGGTTGAAGGTTTGTGGTGAGAGGTTGAGGGCAGTAGGTAAGTTTGGGGTACCCTGTACACTTGTGCAGACACGTAGATACTTTGTGTCTAGCAACACTAGGTTATTGGTCGGTGCTCCCTCTGTATCCGTTTTGGTCAATCTTTTTTAGAGAAGCTAGAGAAGCCATTTTGTTTGTTTATTTCCATTTGTTTGGCACGACCACAAACTGTCCCCAATCTCTCCCACTTGATAGAGAACCTTTCTTTTGTGTTAACCGCCAGCGCCGAATAAATATTGTTTCCAAGCGTTACTCCTATTTTCTGACTTCCTTTCCCTTATTCGTTGGCTGATCTGTGTTCGTTCCCCCCTTAACCGCTAGACGAAAAAGGGGACGTAATACAATTGGGGGCTCGTCCGGGATCAAGGGTGAAAAGTAATTTGAAGTTGTGTTGAGAGTAACCATGAGTTTTGACTTAGAGGATTTTATTGTAAATCCACGTTTTGAAAAAGTAATTACAAGGAAGAAATTAGGCTAAATGTGGGTGCAACGGTGGTACAGCGTGGAGAGCAGGTCGCCTGAAGTCGAGGGTTATATCTTTTGAAGTGTCTGAACACTTAACCCTTTAATGCTCCAACAAGCTGTTGCCTGTTGCCTTGCATGAATTTCATAATTGTTGGAGTGTGAATTAAATGCAAACACTGGAAAACGTTTTGGATAAAAACACTATAAGCAGGCCATTTACCATTCATCAAATTCGTTTAAATAAGCAGTTATTGACGAGAACATGTTACAATAACCACCCTGATACAGTGAAAAGGATGTTCTATGCAAATGTGCTAACCGAATCATTGATCGCCAGGACATCCTTGATCTTTTACCCCTGCACACCTCCTTCTGCAATTGTGCAGCCATTACTAATCAAAATGATCAACACATAAACATACACATTTACTTACTTCACTCAGCTACAACAAGGCAGGCCATCTGATTTTGGACTCCCCTATCATGGACCTCTGCGTGACAATATCCAGTTGCCTGTGGGAGAAGGTCTTTTCCATTTTCACTTTTATCACACATCATTGTCACATTTGTTCAGTTCTAACAATAAAGCAATTCTCTCGTTCTCCAAGCATTCTGTCGTTTCACCTTTTGGATGAGGTGGAAGGTAGTTCAATCAAATTTCAAAGTTCAATCAAATGTGGCAGGTATTCCTGCAGCATCACCTAGTGTTTCATATACATTATCTGTATCCACAGACTCTGTTGGCCCAACTGTGGAACTGTCTGACTGATGAAACTGACCATTTGTACTGACGACATTGGCTTTAAAAGTCATGTAATGAATTTTGCCTGCGTTTCCTGTTTTTGTGTGTGTGGGATGTACTGTAAATATTAGTTTTAAAATGTGCATCCTAGAAACATACAAGTAACCGTTTCATCATGCCTGAGATGTCCACTTATGTGTTGAAAATAATCTTGTTCCGTTACTAGTTCTCTACAAAAGCACACATGGCACTGAAATGTAGGTACTTCTACTGGCTTTGGAGTTTTCTGTTTGGGGTGGCTTTTGTATGTGCGATTTAAAAAGCGTACTTCATTAATTAAATGTGCAGGGACAATCTGTATGGGTAAAGATAACGGCCCCTAAAATGCCCATGAGTCAGCCTAAATTGTTGCAACAAATACCTGCCGTCAAGTTCCAAACTGCATTCTATACACTGCCACATGCATAATCCTAGGAAGAACAGGATAATTAGCAAATTGTACACTGAACAAATGACAACAATACAGATCAGCTTGTGTCAGTATTGAGCATATAGCCTATCACTTAGCAGTGTTTCCCCTACCGTTATAATAGGGGGACGGGGTGCCCCCCTGAAGAATCCCCTCCGCCCCCCTGTATACATGTTTTCCTGTAGCGGTCCTTGTTGCAGCGGAACGTGATGAATCTCTTGGAGAAAGTGCTCCGCTGGCCCTGCAGTAGGTGGTGGAGAGGGTGGTCCGGGTTGTCCAATATGGACAAAAGTTTCTTCAGCGTCCTCTCCACCACCTGTTCCAGAAACTCCTGCTTGCAGCCGATGATGGAGCCGGCCTTCTTAACTAGCTTGTTAAGTCTGTTGGTGTCACCGGCTCTAATGCTGCTCCCCCAGCAGACAATGGAGAAGTACAGGGCGCTGGCCACAACCGACTGGTAGAACATCTCCAGCATCTTGCTGCACACATTGAAGGATCGAAGCTTCCTGAGGAAAAAGAGTCGACTCATCCCCTTCTTGTACACAGCGTTGACGTTGGCCTTCCAGTTCAGTCGGCTGTCGATGGAAACACCCAGGTACCTGTACTCCTCCACCATGTCCACATCCTCTCCCAGAACACTCAGAGGACTCGGAGCCGTTGCCTTCCTCCCGAAGTCCACCACCATCTCTCTGGTCTTGGCCACGTTCAGAAGCAGGTGATTCTCACCGGCCCACTCCACAAAGTCACTCACCACTGCCCTGTACTCCTCCTCCCGTCCATCCCTAATACACCCGACCACCGCACAGTCATCAGAGAACTACTGCAGATGGCATGACTCTGTGTTGTACTGGAAGTCCGTGGTGTACAGGGCGAACAGGAAGGGAGACAGAACAGTTCCCTGTGGAGAAGTCAAAGGTGACTCTCAGAGACACCGGTTCCATCCAGGTGCGACTGAGCTCGTTGCAGCAGGTAGATGATGGCGTCGTCCACTCCCACATGAGGCTGGTAAGCAAATTGCAGAGGGTCCAGCGACGATTTCACCTGCGGTCGGAGGTGGGCCAAGACCAGCCTCTCCAGCACCTTCACCACATGGGAGGTGAGGGCAACCGGTCGGTAGTCATTGAGGCTAGGGCTGTGCGGTATACCGGTTTCAGATTTCCATACGGTATGAATTTTTCATATACCGTCATACCGGTGGTTACACGTAACAACTGTTGGTGCGCTATGGCGGTCAACTAGACAGCGGTGCTGTCAGCGACCAGCGCCATCAACAAGCCGTGCATATCCGCAAGAACAGCAGACAGCAACATTTATTTTTTACAGTTTACTACCGGAGCGCAGTGGAGCTTCTTAGCTGTCAATGTAACTTGGTTCACTCGTGGTTCAAAATTACACGGCCAAAGTGCATGCTGGGAAGTTGGGTGGCGAACAGCTGTTTGTGTGGCTTGTCTTCTGGTCTGTCTCTTCCTGTTTTTTTTGTTGCGCGAAATCTACCCAGAATGCAATTCGGCGCTGTAATTTTATAACAAGTGTGAACCATGACTGAACCCAGTTACACTGACAGGTAAGTAGCTCCACTGCGCTCCCAGTATTAAACTGTACAAAGTCAATGTTGCTGCCTGCTGCTGTTGTGGCTATGGACAGCTTGCTGACAGTACTGCTGTCTAGTTGACTGGTGCTGTTAATGGAATCAATGTGTTTACTTGTTTAAAAAAAATATATACCGTGAAACTGTCAGAATCTTACAAAATACCGTGATATGAATTTTTGGCCATACCGCCCAGCCCTAATTGAGGCCAGATGGAATCGACTTCTTTGGGACAGGGACCAGGCACGACGTCTTCTACAGCACCGGGACCTCCTCCTGCCTCAGGCTCAGGTTGTAGAGGTGCTGCAGGACACCAGACAGCTGGGTGGCGCAGGTCTTTAGGATCCTGGGGCTGATGCCATCAGGTCCCTCGGCTTTGCCTTGGTGGAGTTTCTCCAGCTGTCTTCTCACCTGGTCAGTCGTATAAATGTATAAAAGCACAGATGGAATCACAAAATTAAGTTATTTACAGAAAAAGTCTGAGAACCACTGTTTTAAGTGTTTGTGTCGGTGTCGTCGCGGCCCCTCCCTGAAGCTGTAAACCTAGGGGAAACACTGCTTAGTATCATTAGGAAGTTGCCTCAATAAGCTTGGTAACATTGATCCAACTGCAAAAGATGAGACAAATATATTAACTGCGGTTCAGCCAGCCTCCACTTCGAAAAACAATCAATTTCAGATTATATTTTAAAGGAAATGGTCCATAGTTACAAACTAATTTGCCTTTACATTAATAGTAGACTACCTCAAGACATTCTGATGTTGAATTACGAAATAAAACCCCTTCAAAAGCTTCATGAGCTAACTTCAAATCCATTTATGAGCCAATGTATGTCTAATTCCAGATTAGGAAAAACATAAAAGACTGATTGCAGGCAATGAAGATCAAATCAAAAGCAGACTAGGAATTTAAGGGCACAAACTGCAACTCCAGCTTCCTGCCCTGGCTCTCTTCAGGCCTTCAGTGTCAATGTTCAGACATTGTTCATGGAACCATTTTTGGCATGTGTCACATTGGATGCACAGAGACACAATTCTGTGAGCGCTGACGATTGGATATCACACAGCGTTATAAAAGACCGTTTACAGGGGTGGGGGCTGTTATTGGAATATTCTGCTTTGACATGTACAAACAATAAACCCTCACCAAATGTGTCAGTAGAGGCCCTAATCCAGAGCAAACATTCAGCTTCAGCCCATTGTCATGCAACTGGACTTTTTTTTTTTTTAAATAGACATCATTTTGAGTTGTGTGGCACACATGTCCTTAAAACAAGGCATTAAAGGCATTATGTGCTGTGACAAAACAAATATGGATATATTGCAACTATGTCTAAATTGCAATCGGGGTTTGTTCAGATCCACTCCATTGTTGCGGACCCCTTCATCTCTTTTTCTCTCACCATTTCTGTGTGGTTGCTCTGTATCTAGGTGCTGCTAATAATCCATTAGTCTTCCCTATTCACCTGCTAAACTGCCACAATTACCTCAGATCATTTAGTTGATAAATATTTGTATTTGTAAAAAGAAGTAAGCCATTACTGGTAAGTATGTGTATACGACAGCTTTACATTCACAGTATACCTTCTGAGAAGAACCTTTGAAGGGGCATGGCTTGCGGATAGCACTGACATCTCCCCGTTTTTTTCTGCTGGCGTTCCTTCCACTTTTTAGTCATCACTCTGAATCTCTGCATCAATAATTAGTTATACATTACCTAGATACTGAGAATTGAAATTGCTTTACAAAACAAGTATAGACTTAGAAAAAAAATAGATTACAAGACAAGTCATACTGCAAGGGTTCTCAACCTTTTGTAACCTTTCTTTGAAAAACTCGTTTGGAGTCTTCATACTCCTTCAGAGCAGTGTGAGTTTTTTGATATTGGGCATTTTTTTCAGGACATTTAATTTGTTGGTGTAGTCCTCGTATTCCTGTGCAGTCCCATGTCGTCCAAGGTCAACCTTTGCATTAAAATAAATAATGCTATTGTTTTTTGTTTTTTTTTACAGATAGAACACGCAAACTCATTTGTGTAATTCTCAACAGAGATATGTTGCCAAATTAAATATGACTTACCGAGCATTATCCCGGTCCATAGTCCAGCATAAGGTACTTTTTGATGTGATCCACAAGGCCATTGCAATAGTAAATGTTGGGCACACCATCCTTGTCCAGTGGAGCTTTGGAAATCACATCGTTGTATCTTTTTCCAAAGTTATTGGTTCCTTTGATTTCCTATAGTAAATTTAAAGATTTGATTAGCAGTGTGTTATGATATTTCAAGTCTTATGGCGCAAATCAAGAGACGCAGTCGACCTTAGTGGTTTCTATTCTCTCCTTCACAATAGTAATAATATTAAAAATAATTTTAAAAAAACTGATGAATAAAGGACTTGTAGCAACTAGTGATGTTATAACTGTGCATAATGTAATAATTCTATATAATTTAAGAAAACCACGAGCATATAATGTAATAACAGTTGTGTACATAATGTAAGACGTTATTACATAATGAGAAAATGAGTAATGATATATTATTAATTCAACAAAAACAACATTCAATCATGCAATACATTCAACACAGTTGTGTAGTGTGATGAAAAGTGAATAACCATGCAAAAATATATACATTAAAACATATTTGGAGTTCTTGTTGGAAATTGTGTGTTTAATAAAAAGTTTAAATCATTAATTTATATTGTGGTGACAGCATCCATTGACGCCTATGATATATTTATATAGCAGGCTAGTTCTTATGCATTTTTCTACTTTCATAGACATTCCCGATTAATCTCCTCTCTCAAAATTAGATTACTAAAAAGCCTCTGAGAATTTATAAAGCATCACACTTCAGCCTGACTTTCAACTTTAAAACTGACACTGCTTGCAACAATGCGACAGTTATAGTACTAGAATATATTGTAGAAGCAAAAATAATGTCAATGTGTACACAAGCGCCTCCACTACAGATAATAGTCTGTTCTTCTATTTATTGATTTCTTCCATTTGTACATTTTACTAACATCTAATTGCTGTTAGTACATTTGCGCTTCCAAAAAAAAAGCAGCATAACTAACACAATGCCAAATAAAAATTATGTCAAATTATACTATGAATCTTTAATTAAACATTACATGTAAAATCTTGATTTTTACCTACAAAGATAACTCTTGAGAACTAACTGACTTGAGCTTGTTATCTCCTGAATTCGGTCACACATTCAAAAGGCATATGGAACTGACTGATAAAAATGTACTGTAGACCAAACAGATACAGTCTACTTGCTTTAAATTGAGGACTCCACTTTTGTCATGTAAAACTAGAACTGTGCCTTGGCTTTAAGAGGAAAAGGAGAGTAGTCTTTGTAAATTATTAGACTATGCGCCGAATTTATAGCATTATTCAAGATTGTTTTGCTTAGTTTATTGTGAAATTATTTTCTCATAATATAATAGACCATCTCCTTTCTAAATCTGAAAATAGACACAAATTCCCTCATGAACTGATTTGAAGTTAGCTCATGAAGGAGATTTTGAAAGCCTTTTATTTTGTAATTCACTTTTTTTTGTCTACTATTAATCTTAAATGGAATTAATTTGTAAATGTGTAACTATGGGCCATTTCCTTTTAAATCTAATCTGAAATGTGCGACACATTGGCTCATGAAGGAGATTTTGAAAGCCTTTTATTTTGTAATTCACTTTTTTTTCCCTTTCTTTTTTTTGTCTACTATTAATCTTAAATGGAATTAGTTTGTAAGTGTATAACTATGGGCCATTTCCTTTTAAATCTTATCTGAAATGTGAGACACATTGGCTCATGAACAGGATTTTCTAGATCTTTTATTTTGAAATCAGGATGTCCTGATATTGGAAGAGGTACCTTCCAATGTGGCATGCTGTCGATATTAGGTATACCTATTCACACAATAGAAATACAAAATGTCCTAGGAATACAGTTTGCATTCACCGGAAGTTTGCTCTTATTTTGAAGTCAGTTCTTACACGCTCGTCCTAAACGCCTTGTACATGCACGTAGCGAAAAAAATCTGTGCGGGCTGGCTTGACTTTTTTTAAGTGGAGGCTGGCTTGAACGCAGTATATATTAGTGGTGTGTAATGCTGGGATACTCCAAAGTCCACGTAAAACAAAGTCAAAAGGGTTTTCGGGCACTCAGTCCATTCTAAATGTTAACATTGTATCTATCAATTCACCTTTTACAGCAACACTAAAGCCACATATACCATAAATTAAATTATGAAAGCATGTTAAACAAGATTAAGCCCGTCATTTCAATAAAATTAACCATTTGCCTTGATAATTATGCTGCATTTGTGTTAAATTGACAGCGTCACCGTAACTCACTCACTCCTGTGTTTGCACAGTGCAACAGTCATAGAAATACAATGAGTAGAGCGGACATTGATGTTCGCCTTGTTCGTTTGACTAGTTCAAAAAGATAATTGCTCAACTCTGCGCATTGACCATAGCATGAAAGAAATAGCATAATAGATCCGTTCTTTACATTGACGACGGTCCACCGCTCTGGCCTGGCTATGTCGACTTGAATGCGGATGTTTGTTCTACTTTAATTCTATTTCTACGACTGCTGCCGTAAACCACATCTAACTGAGCAGCGGGGGAAGACATTACAATTTAATAGATTATGTAAATGTCCTGCTTCGCCCGATGATCTGAATGACTGACTAGATTTGTCGCAAGTAGCTTAAAAAATAAATAAATGAGTCACTAAAAAGCAGAGAAGTCCAGCGAGAAAGTCAACGCTGAGTTTCTGTGTTCATGTGCCAGGCGCCCGCGAGTGGCCTCCTGCGGCCTGCTCTGCCTGCATTATGGCGCAGGACAGGGGGAGACCCGTAGTCTGCTCATTTAACGGCTCTCCACTTTGTTTTTTAGTGCAGACGGTTCATACGGAGGCGTTGCGCCCGAGCCGTGACAATGAGCCGACAATGACCAGACAATCTCTGGTCTGGTCTATAATGCTAACCATGTCGGCTACCTAGCTTACCAGCTAACTCTAGCCTGCCAATTCTGACCTTTTTAAAAACGGAACAATATTCGCCTGGCTAAGTTATCACGGCTGTTCCAGAAATTGTGGTCATTACTACAGGATGAATGCATTAATTCATAGTGAGGTTCATTCTAAACTACAAAGTTACTTACCAAATAATTTACTTTTGCCTGTGGTTGGTATGAGTCGGTGTTAATCTTGCTGCAGCCGGCCAGGTCACAGTCAGGAAAAAAGGCGGAAAGACTACTGAGAGCGCGTGATCTGGCACATGCGCATAGGGTACACCCCAATTAAATAAATGTATTTTGCGTTGATATGCACACCATCTAACCCAGGCCTGGGCATTTTACGGCCTGCGTGAGGTCAATCCACAATTACAAATAAATAAAGAAGTGCACGCACACTGGTGTTATTGGAGACTTTTGGAAACGTGTCTGGTGTCTTGGCGACTCCAGCGTGAAAGCACGCTTCATGCAGTTTCTGTCCTCAGCGAGCAGCGGGCTGCCGTGAGCGCCTCCGCCGCCCCAAAGCACTCACAGGCGGTCCGTCTCACGGATCCAGATCCTCTCTCACTGATCACCTGTCTGCTGTCCTTCGCATATCCACCTCAGACATTCAACCAGACTTCAATGCACTTGTTCAAGCCCAACACAGACTGGATTTTTCTCAATGTAAGAAAAATTGAATGAACTGGAAAACATCAAAAGCACTGATTGCTTTTGTATAAAGTGAATCAATTGCTGGTCTTTAAAATGCATCTTGTGTATTTTTGTGAAGGCTTAATATGTCAGCCATTTTGGACATTTTGGACATTTTCATAGCCTTATTGTAACATGTATTCTACCAGTAGCAGCTCAAAGCCATATAATTTACATTTTTTTTAAATAAAGTAATCAAATGAATATTGAGCAGAATTAGATTTGTGCTGTCTGTGGTATATGAAATAACAGATCCACACACACACACACACACACACACACACACACACACACACACACACACACACACACACACACACACACACACACACACACACAAACCCCCATCCTGGGCAACCCGCAATTTCAACCCTTCTCTGTTTGCTAAATATATAAGGCTGTTGCCATAGAGAATATTCCCTAAATAGCTGTAAGCTGTAACCATAGAAACAATTGTGTCTGTCTCCTGGAGAGAATGAAATAAAGAATGGGATGTAGCATTTTCAAAAGCATTATTTCAGCATGAACTCTTGAACCTCCCATCTCCCTTCTGCAAGATTAAAGCCAAAACTGGAGAGAGAGACTTCAATAACTTTATATTTTCAAGAGTAGCATCAGTTTTAAAGACATGTATTAAGTCTGAATATTTGTTTATTCCAGATAAACAAAATACATAAATATGATTGGTTGTAATATAGAGCTCTAAATGACCCATTAGGAAACGATTGAATTTGCTGCCTGAGTCAATGACTGGATAAAAGTATTGATTATCTATGCTGCATTTTTATCTAGGCCAAAAATGACTGATGCCTCTTTATTGTGATTTTTTCTTCTTCTACAATCTCACCCACTGGGATACTATAAATCTACTTAGCCACTCTATTAAATTAAAAAAACTCGTCTGGAAGCTTCTTTTCACAAGGGACTTTGGATCATCTGTGACCGTGGCTTTCAACAATGAGAAATGAGGCATCAGTGCTGGGCAGGTCATTCTGCCTGTGTCATCCTCTGAGTGCTTGCCAGTGCACATAAATAAGTGGCATAGAGGAGAGAGGAGTGGCATAGAGGAGGCCTGTGCCATAGAGGAGAGCAGTCTGTAGATCGTTTGTCTGTCCTGTCCTCACTGATGTGAAGAGATGTACTCTTTCTTCCACTTCGGGATTAATTCGTTCTCACTCTTCTGGAGTGTTTAAAATAAAATCTCTCCCGAGATACAAGCCTTGACTGTAAAACGAGTACAAGTCTGATACTGATTTCTAATTAAGGTTTCCACACACACACACACACACACACACACACACACACACACACACACACACACACACGCCCCAAGGCAATAAATTCACATTTATTTTAAGAAAGAAAACTTTATTAGTGATTTATAAACAAAACACATTACCACTGTATCCATTTAGGTAAAATCAAAAAAATAATAAATCAAAATGAAATAAATGAAATTCACTACTTCACTGTCACAGTTGATGAGCGGGTCTACAAAAAAAGGGTTTTACAACAGATCTGTGCTAGTCCATTTAGGACAGCACATTGCCACCATAGTTCACCACCATACATTGGGAAAAAATGACAGCATGAACGCTCACTAAACACAAGCATACACTACATATATCTTTTTATACACTGGAATTTTTTTTCAGTCTTTTTTTCTTAATTTTTTAAGAGTGAAAAGGAAGTGATAGCTCATCATAGGATCATACATATTTCAGTTACAATATTACAGTGTTAGTAAGATCGTCATGTCAAAGCTGGACACAGAGTGATTTTTTTTTCTTGCTTTGTTTGTTTTCAAAAACTAAAATCATAGTTTGTAAAAGAGAAATGATAAACTTGCGGTGAAAGGTATCACACTATAGCATTTACAAATATTTAAAGAGGTTTAGTGGATGCCATACAACATCTGTGGAGCGTGAAGATTGTAGTACATAAATGTTTGGCAGAGACAGAAGTACATACAAATATCTCCTGTGCCAGTAATGAAGAAAACATGATGATACAAAATAATAAAATCATAGCCATCTATCTATTTATATATATATTTCTCTATATAGTATGTGTTTCCTTAGAGCAGTACATGCAGCAGCCACTTAATGGAGTGACGTCATACTGAGCCGCAAAACTTTGGGGACGTGGCAACAAGTTACAGGCAGGGGAGGGGAACCAACAGAAGCATGAGTGTGCCCCTTCTTCAAAACCTCCTGAGAGAGGATTGGTGGGATGTACTGTAGCTGTGGGATGGGAATCCCCATATGCCTGTATATTAAGCAAGTTTCAATTACTAATGCAGAGACAATCTATGAAAAGCTTACGCTACATTTACAGCGTAGATAAAAGCTAATGTGACTCAACGATCCTAAACAATCAATTTGGAGAACATCTTTCTTCTCTTGTACATGGAGATGGAGGGCCAGCCCACGGCACCTTTCTCCTCACTTAATCCCAGGCCTCCACTGCTGTAATTTGCGTCATCCCACCTGGTCCTCTCTCATCAGTGGCTACGCACAGGAAATGAACAGTGAAGGCTAGTATTCGCAAGTTAAAAGCACTGAACCGTTGTGCACTTTGAGAGACATCTGATAAGAGTTCAGGGCGGAGACCCCCGACTGGGCTTACCCAGGCCACATCCACATTACTCCATGCTGTTCTCAGCACACCACAATGTTCAGAGCAGGCCATTCCCAGGATCGATCCTGAGCAGGGGTCAGAGCAGGGTTTCGGGCAGTGTCTGAGGGTAAATAGGGGAGGGCACGACACTCAAAAAACAGTTAAAGCTGTGAGAGAAAAAAATAAAAAATACAGGAGTATGTAACAGGGAATCTCTTTTGAGAATAAATGAACAACAGAACCAGTTCACAAACTGTATCATCACATGAAGAGGCAGTCAGTAGAATTGGTGATCGTGAGGAAAAAGGCAGTTGGGGGAGGAGAGGACGGCTCGTGGCAGCTTGGGGCAAATGCAAGCGAGTGAGCAGTTGTAAACTCAAGGAATCAGGTAAGGACTGGTTGCTACCAAACATTCAAAGCAGAAAGCATTAGGCTTTTGCTGCGGCCGGGGGAGAAGAGACGGTGTTATCAAAATCTCAAGACTCTCCTTTTATTCTGTACGGTTTCATCAGAGTCCACTGACTGAAAGCGGAGTCACAAGCCAGCTCAGCTGGACTCTCCCCTCTGTGATCCTCAGAAGAACATGCGGTATCCTCCATCTCTCCATCTTTCCGGTGCTCTCTGCATTCCTCAGTTGGCGCTCTAGCAGGAAATGAAGATTTGTGTCCTTCAAATGCAGTGAGAAAGTACAGAGTGGTAGCAAAGGATGCTGCTTCCATCCTGAGAGAGTTGATGTACACATGCGCACCGCATAGGTGACGGTGCAGGACAAAATGCTTGCAGTGTCTAGTTTTAAGCACATTTCTTGGATGTCAGGTGATTTTCTCTCCTTTAATATTTTCCACCCTCTCTTTAGGTCTCAAGTGCGCTCCATGTCTATTTAGTCACGGTAAGTATGTGTATTTGTGTTTGCATGTTTGAATGTGTGAGCATGCGTATGTGTGCATGTGGTTTCTTTGAGATCTTAGGAAACACTGTTGGTAAGTATCAGAGGAATCTGCAGAAGTGTCATGTAAGCCTTAGTTTCAGTGACTCCTGTGCTATTTACAAGTAGTACGTGTCCAGCTCCAGATGGCATGCATCTGTCTCAATCTTCTTTGTCGTCGTTCTTCTTTTCCTTGGCTGGCACAGGGCTTTTTGTTGTTCTTGTACAAAGTATTTGTCTTCTCTCAGAGAGAACGGTTTACACATCAGTTGGGGAGGGGGTAAGACAGAGGTGCCAACATGCCCAGTGGGTTAAAGGAAAACAAATTCAAGACTAGGGCAAAGAGTGGTCAATTATTACTGGAAAAGTTGACTGACATGAGTTGACTCGGGTGAATAGGCACATAGGGGCGTGGAGCAAAATCAATCATTTTATTGTTTATCAAGGCAAGATCAATAATTCACCTCAGTAAATTACTGAAGGTAAAATAAATCTTGGTAAGGCCGGGTTTTTCAAAATATTATCACTGAAAAAAGGTAATAAAATGAAATAGTACTTTTTGCCCAGTGGACTTTGGTTGGTACCTCTGTTTTAACAACGCCCTTTTCTTTACCATTTCCTCTTTCTGCTCCTCTACTCATCTCCATCATCCTTCCCCTTATCCTTCTTGTCTTTCTTCTCCTTCTTCTTCTTTTTCTTCTTCTTGGCCTCCTCTTTCTTTCCGAAGGTGATGAAATCGCTCTTGTCGTCCTCTCCGCCCTGGTTCTGTCTGATGGATATTATGGCGGGTGAGCCGGGGATGATGAAGGCTTCCGGGGGAACTTCGCCAGGTTTCAGGTGTTGTGGGGGTGCACCAGGACCGCCGGCGCCATAGCGAAAATGCCAGCTGTTGCTGTCTACTCCAGCTCCCATTGGGGGGGACACCTCTCCTCCTTCAGCATCTGAAAGAGATGGATGATGGGTTATTGTTTGCTATCCATTTGAGTTTATTACATTATGTTATCAATGGACTGATTTTGATGGACTCATACTCTCGGAATTGTAAAAATGTAAATACAGAATTATTCAGACACACTAGGGGAGATGTACTAAGCCTTTTGCACCTTTGGTTATGTATGAGAGACACCAGTTAAGAAGGACAATTTGCCAGTCATCTAACGTACAGGTTGTGTTGTGAAATCTTTTTGATTTCATTAGATGTATATGTAATGACTCCTCTGCATTAGCTCCACAAACCTTTCTATAAATAAATATCATTCAAAGTCTATAAGTATCACCCCATCTTGATTTCTTCTCAGATAAATCCCTCCACTGAACTACAGCTCACAGAATGTACTTTTAAGTCCCCTGCACTTTTATAAACATAAATCAGGCCAAACTGTGTCAAAACTTTGGCTGCAAGGAGAGTTTACTGATATCTACTGCAGCCATTGTAAAAATCTAAATCGGTTAATGAGTGGCATTACTTGAGGGAACAGCCATGACATGCTATAAAAGGTGGGAGATGGTGTAACTTAATGGGAGTTTTACAAGATGAAACCACTAAGTGGGCAATGAATCAAAGGTTGCCTCCTGGCCAAAGCTAACATCTGTGCACTGTTTGATGAAACATTAAGCCCTTCATCTGTATATTAAAGGCTGAGAAAGGTAATACAGTATTTTAGCGGAATCTAACTGAACTGTTTTGCAAAAAAATCAACAAATGTGGGCACAAAGCAAACACGTCCGTATTCAGTAATTGGCAGGTGTCACTGTATTTATTTAGGAAGGCATGAGCAACCAATCTGACCATGCATCAAGGAGAGATGACTCCCTTACTTCATTGTATGCGTATCATACATGTTCACATGCAGTATATAACATAACTAAAACTACCAGCAGAAGACCCAATCACTTTGATTCTTTTCTCATAGAAATGACCTATTTGCCACATATTCCTTTTATTTCTATGACTCCATTTCTGCGTTATTTCCAAAGGGGAGATTAACTGAGCAAGACTGCATCCAACCAGAAGGAACAGTGTCTGGAAGAAGAAGCCTGACAGTACCCAGGGCAGAGAATACAATATTCCAATCTTCTCGAACTGCAATATCACCAGGCAACCTCAAAATATACACTATATGTTTGGTTTCAGCTTTCTTCATGCTGCATCTCTTACACAAAATGAAAATCCTAAATAAAGTTGGGCATAGTGAATGCAAACATAGTTCTGACTAAACTATAAATGGTGTAAGCTGAATTTGATTCAGTAATGATGACCTGGTTGATACAAGAGATAGTGATCAAAGTGAATTAATTACATCTTGGAGACAAAACAAAAGTCTCATATGCAATTAGTGTGTCAGCCCTATAATCCAGTGACATTACTAAACTTTAATTTATTCGACAATGGAGTTTATTATTTTACTTTTTTTTTTAAAAGTCCTGCTTTGAATTCATATTTTGTTTCTTCCTTTCCACATTTTACTCATTTCAATTACAAGCCCTCAGTGAGATCTGCTCTCAGTGAAGGATTCATGGAGTAAATCCATGGAAAACATGACATTGCTTGCTTGGCATACAATCCAATCAGTCATAGAGACACAAACTGCTGTAAAGCTCCTCCTTCTGCAGGGAAACTGCCCAAGTCGAAGCAGAAAATGGCATTAAATCAATTTTCTTTTCTTTTTTTATGAGTGAATCTAAACATAAACAGATTCTAGTCTGAATGAGAGTGGCGATGATAAGTTAATTAACAATCAACAAATGCCACTGCAAATAGCTTTGGGTTTTGGACTGTTGGTTGAACAAATACATTCATTTGAAGATGTTACATTGGGCTTTAGGCAAGTGATGAGCAGTTATTATGATTTTCTTACAATTTATCGCCCAAGCGATTGAACAATACATTGAGAACATAGTTGGCAGGTTAGTCAGTAGTGAAAATAGTTGTTAGTTGTGGCTTCTTTTCTGATTTGTCGTTTTCAATGTCATATTTAATTCCCTCAGATATAATCAGAATGAGACCACTGTACACTAATTACTTGGGGTAAGCATTTTCATTGTTCTCCATTCTAATTCCCCAAAAAGCTATCATTCACTGAATGCGACAACACAGCTGGAAGAGCAGCAGAGAGGAGACTGTATTTGACAAAGAGACTGAGAGGATTAGGACAGGACAGACTACATCCAGTCACTGTTTCCTCCAAATGTAGAAACAGAGACAGCTAGCGTCATATTCATGTACAAGGCGAGAGTCTTCCCCCAGATGATAAGTCCATATCTGACTGCCCAAGAGGAAACATGATCCTGATTCTAACTCCTAAGAAAATAGAAACAGAAGAAACGGAGCACCAAAATACTAGATAAAAATGCAGACTACTGGGAAGCTGGCAACACTTTGCTCTAAAGCGTCCACTCTCTTATCTCAAATAAATTACCTGTCTCACTCAATGAGGGGACTTGATGAGACACCAGTGGCCCAATGCAAAATTATATTCACAAACAAAGCAACACCCTGGAGAGTGATGAGTCATGCTGACGCAGACAGATGGGAAAGGGTAAGGCCATGCAGGGCAGGGAAGGATAACTCTCTTGAAAGGGTCAATGTCTTAAAAAAAAAAAAAAAAGGCAAATCATGGGACACACTGTTGTCTAGCTGCGTTAAACTGGTGCAACGGAAAAGGCCATGTCATAATAGTCTTCGCTGCTTTGGAAAGTTCTTTTTGTCCTTTTTTTTTTAAACCAAATTTTACTTAGAAAATGAGTCATTTTAATGCTAGACAATTTTAACAATATGAGATTTGACCTGTGATCCATTCCTTCTATATCTAACCACTTTTATCTGTCTTCTCATACTGTTAGTCTTTTCTCACTCTTCTCCGCGTCTCTTCCTTCACAATGGTAACAGACCCACCTCACCCAACACTCATCCCCACACAGCCATTGCTTCAATCTGATTTGTCGATGGCTGTTGCAGAGCAAAACTTCCGCCCTTCCCTCCTCTCTGTTCTTCTTGCACAGCCTCTCTCCTTCTCTTTTCCTTGCCATCCTCTCTCTCTATCATTTCCCCCGACCTTTCAACTAATCATGTGTGAAAACTCAGCCAGCCAACACCCGTCCCTCACAGTTATTGATGAGTCTTAATCATGCCCATCAGTATTTATAGTAACATTAATGTGATCGGGTATTAAACAGCTTGTCCATCAATGATATCAGGCACAGTAGAGATGAGGATGGGTTATTTGTTTCCTATTTGCCCCCAGCTTTATTACTTTCTCCATCTGCAACTAGCAGAATTTTAAGCACCTTGTATTTGAAATGCTAGAGCGACACAAGTCATTGTAATCAATAATGTTGCATCTTCTCCTGAGTTTGATCTCTGTCTTCAACCCTGAATCTCTGCATGTGAATGTCCCATCACTCCCATGTTGCAGCCGAGGGTTTTCACAGCCACTTAAATCACCAAAGCTCCAATTTGCCACGTCTACTTTATTCATCCCCTTGTCTCGCCCTACCATCGTCCAGTTGGGCAGAAAGCGCAGTGGAGCGCAGTGCAGCGTTACATAACTAGCTGAGGAGGAAGAGGAGGAGGAAGAAGAGGGGCCAGGGAGTGCAGGGATGCAGATATGAAACATGATGCTCAAAACTGAAGCGGAGGGTGGGAGGAGAAACAAAAAAAGGATTAAAAGATCCTGAAGGTGCGATTGTTTTTTCTCTCTCCTACACTGCAGTGGTGAATAAATATGTGATTGTCATGATAGCAAACAGTCAGTTGGGACCACACCCTTTCTCAAGATAGATACTGTGTTTGTTAAGAGTGCTGAGCAGTGTGTGCTCATTGTGATAAAAACAAAATGTGATTTTGCTGTCTATTCAAAACCTAATTATTATTCATGTGTCTGTGTTTTCGCTGCTTTGCCTGGTTGGTGAAAGAAGAATACATTTTGTGTCTGCATAATTTACCATATATTCCCCAATCTACTCGCAGTAAATGCAACAAAGAAAGCAAACTGGAGTGGGTAATAATACAACAATGATGGGAAGAGCAATTATGCCTGTGCATATACATAGTTGAGTGTACAAGTGTGTGTGTGTGTGTGTGTGTGTGTGTGTGTGTGTGTGTGTGTGTGTGTGTGTGTGTGTGTGTGTGTGTGTGTGTGTGTGTGTGTCTCTCTCTTTTGGGTTTCATGAAGGGTTGAGCTCCTTGCTTTCTACTCCCAGCTGGATCATGTGGCAGATGGTGGACACAAGCATCCAAAATTGACAGGATTAACACAATAAAAACGACACTGGCTGTAGTTGTATGTGTGAGAGTTAGAGTTGTTATCAGTGTATCAATGTGTGTCTATTGTATGCCAGTATGTGTAGCTATTATGTAAAAAATAAAAAAGGCAAAGCATAAATTGATTAATTCTCCAGAGAGAAAGAGATGGAGAGAGCTGCCAAGTATTATAAAAAGACTCAGAGAGAGCAGGATAGGAACAAAAAACAAATAACTGAAGTTGAGAAATGGAAACAGATGGGGCGGAGGGATTTAGAACATGTGAAAAAGTCCCTGACAGCTTTCTAGACTGTTTTACCTTGCCTTTCTGATGGGACCAAATATATTTTCATATCAAATTCACTTTAACTAAGACTGTATTTCAAACATAAGATATACAGCCTTGAATTCAACCTTCCTTGAATCTTCTATCTCTTCTTTGACTACCTCCTTGTGTAATTTTATCCACGACAGAAATATCACAACATGTACTCGCACCTACCCATCCTGATGAGACTGACACAATTACAGTAAGGTAAACGCATGAGGTCATGGTCCTCGACGCTAATTAGCAAAAATCATAAGATGGCCGAGGTCTGAGGCATTGAAGGAGCAAAATGTAGCATAATAGAGTACAGTAGAGTGTCCTCTCGTCCATCTTTTTCTCTTGGCATTTTGCCTCCACCCTTTAGTCTATTTTGCCTCGGCACATGCTTGCTGCAGTTGATTACCGTCAACTCGCATCAAATCTGTTTCTCTCTGTGTGTATATTCCAGTGTGTTTGTGTGTGTGTGTGCAATCTGGGGTGATGCAGAAAACAGTAAACCTGCATCCACCTTTGCAGCACACCACCGCCCAAGTGAATGTAGGTCACTCTCCTTCTGTTACTCACTCCTCTGCTCTCTCCTTTCCTTTACACCTCTTACCTCTAACTCTCACCTTCCAAACACACCCATCCCACTCTGTTTTAGGTTGTGCTCGTGTACTGTTTTGTACTGTTTTGCTCGTGTACTGTTTTCAGCCAAAGCCTCCTCTTGTCTTGTCCTTCACCTGATGCCAGTCTGTTTTTTTTCATTCCCCCCTTCTCCCCCACCTTCAGCACCTTTTGTCCCACACCAAATGTTTGCACCCCTCTAGATAACAGCCCCCTCCCGTCTTCTCTCTTGCCAATATAAGAGCCATGCATGGTTGCCTTGGAAACTACGTCCTCCAGTGAAGCAGTAGGACATTTGTAGGAGTCATGGTGACAGCGGCTTGTGCTGATGGAGAATAATGCTGCAAGCTCGCTCTCGCTCTCTCTCTCTCTCTCTCTCTCTCTCTCTCTCTCTCTCTGTCTCTCTCTCTCTCTCTCTCCCCTAGCAACAGCAGCCTCACAGCTTCCTCTCTTTCCTTCGCAGACTTTGCTACAGTCAATCACTCTGATTTAGTCATCGTCACTCCCTCCCAAACTGTTCATGTTCATCGTGTCTCGTCACCTTCCGCTCCACCTTATCCTATATTGCTTATTCTCTCGTTTCTTTTTCAATCCCTAATGCAATGCAGCACGGTTCTCTCTGAATAACCCATGTGCCCTTGGTTAGCCGTGAGGAGGAAGACATAGAGGGAGTGAGAAACAGATCGGGAGAGAGAGTGAGACAGCAAACAGAACCCTGATTTCATTCATGTGCGTCTGTTAATCTGGGCGTGGGCTGCGCTCCATCTGTCACAGCAGGAGCAGCACACAAAGCAGGCAGCCAAAACACACTTGGAAACACAGCCAAGCCAGCACACATGCATGTTCACACAAAAATACTGAACAAGATGCAAAAGACACACGAATCCACACGCTTTAAATCTAAAGGGGAAGAAACAGGGGCGTTGTCGGATGTACCTCCGTGTCTCACATCGAAGAAAAAAACTGGACTGTGAAGTAAACATCACCCTGTTGGTACAGCAACCAGACAGAAACAATTCCCTCAACAAACTCAACTCCCATATACTCCTGCTCTCCACCTCAGAACCTCAGTCTACCTCACAAGCAAGATGATTTAGTTATAAATAGCACAGCCTGTGACTCACAAGTGATGTGACAGACCACATTGAATCAATATCTCCATTCCTCTCATTTCTGAGACATGATAAACAGAACTATCTTCAAAGCCCGAAAAACTAATCTTTCCCAATCTTCAGTCAGGGAGCTTTAGAAATACACTCTTTTCATATTATCAGACACTCTTAACCCAAATTTATCCTTAATTCAACCCTAAACTTGGACCTGAAGCTAATATAGCCCCCAGCTAATATTTCCCTTTTTAACATGGCTTACAATGAGATAAAGAAGGGACAGTCAGCCCTTAGGCAAAGCGTGTGCACAATGTGTTATTCTTGAACTGCCACAGCTCAATTAGACCACCTTAAATCCTCACCAGCTGATCTTATTACCACTGACCCACCCTGAAGACGTCACCACAGCCTGTTCTGTTCTCTCTCTCCATCTCTCATGTTTTGAAGTGCCTGCAGGCAGTAAGTCCTCAGCCACAGCAACAAATCAATGGCAGAGCGGAGGAGGCTGTGTGTATGTGTGTGTGGATAGGAAGAGACAGTACTGTGTGGGTAGTTTGTCTGCCTGCCCAGCCCACCGCCTCCCGTCTATAAAAGACACCAGGCCATCTCTACTTTCTTAACAACTCTTTCTCTAAACTTAATTACACTGTCATTCTCGCTCCAGTTCGCTCATTGTACATATGTCTGTCCAGTTATCTCACCTGCCTCCTCCTTCATTTTTTTCTCTACCAGGCCACTCTTTTCTCTGCTTCACTCTTAATCCTCTTTGACCGCAGCTCCCTGTCATCATGAGGAAAGTCAAGAGCTGACAACTGAATTCTCCTCTTTGGTCATAAATCTTGGTTAGGGGAAGTGAATCTGGCATTGTATGCAATGACATTCACATTACAATGTCTTTGAAATGTCATCTAGCATTGAGTATGCCGTCATTTAGAGTTTTGTTTTGCTCCAGTGTTCCTGTTCTTTCGATTCAGCTAACACTGTTTTCTAATAAGCTCCTTTGCAGTGCTTTGTTTGAGTCTTTGCGAGAACCTTTCCAACCTGACAAGGGAAATCTGTTTCGTCTTTTATAAATAAAATGACCTCTGCTGCATGCTCTCATGTCATCTGTAGTAAACACAGTAAAGAGGATAATGTACCAATGAGCAAAGTGGAAAATCTACATCCAAGTATGTTGTCCCCTTGCAATATTACTGCATACCTAACAAAAACAACGTGGCAAATGGTGTAAAATGTTAAATTTAGACTTCATGATTCTCAACAAGGTGAAGTTGACACTTCCATGTGCGTCACTTTCCTGCAGCTGCTTCACAGTAAAGGCACTGCTAACAATTACTATTCTGTTTTGAACAAAACTCTGAATTTGACTTTTGCAATTTCATTAATATCTTGCAACTGCAATGCCTAATGGCTAAAATTATTTAAAATATTGTTTCCTTCGTAAGAGTGATATTTAATAATCTATATTATATAATCTATCAAAAAAACATATAACTAGCTAATTAAATTAAATTATATAATGCACAGATGCACCATTTTAAATGTCCATATGTTACATAAAAGGATGAAAGCTTACAAACATATTAAAATATTTCAAAATGTTATAGGATTAGTTGCCCAGATCACCACCCCTTAACCGTGGCCTTTGTGAGTGTATGTGTGTTAAATACAGTCTCCCAGACAGAGACTGAGAAAGATCCCCATTAAAAGAATGTAACTGTGTTTTATTCTTCTTCTCTAATTTGTTCTCCAATGTTTGTCCTCCATGGCTCAGAGGCTTATGCCTTTGTAAACATCTTGCTGATGTTCCAATCAACTATTGGCTCTTGCTCACCCTTTTTTTGTCTATATTGTCTCCCTTCCTGAAACAGAGAGCAGAGATATCCATCTACACCTACGTAGCATGTGTCATTTCCTCTCCTTGCAGCAGTGGGAAGTGGTAGGAGTGGGTCGGGGCGATCATGTAGCTGATATCCCTGTATTCCTCTTTGTATTATTCTCTCTCTTGGTTTGATAAACTCTTGAGGAATGTACAGTTTTTGGTACAAAATCGTCCAAGCTAGTTTTGTCTCAATATTTGTAATTAAACGAGACTATAGATGGTTATTACTATTTGAGACCTTTAGGACCAGACGTCCATTTACGTCTATGTGTGTATATGTCTTACTTTATTATATATATATATATATATATATTTACTATGCTTAAGAATGTGTTATTCATGATTGGTTTATTTTAGAGCATAGATTAGAGTAGATTGATTCTTACCGGCGGCGCTGGATGCAGTGGGCCAGTTCTGAACCAGGACACCTTGGGCTCCTTGCATTACCGAGGACTCTTCCATGTGCACTGAGCTGGAACACAAAAAAGAAAAAAACATGCACATTTTACACACTGGAAAGGCATTCTCTCAATATTATATATTAAGTCATGCTACATTAAACTGCACAAGAGAAGGAATCCATACACATACTTTTATACTTTGTGAAGCTCTATATTATGATTGATTCCCGTCACTTATATATAAGCTGCCACATATTTAACTTCCCTGTCTCCATATGTGTCCGATAATACACAACATTACAAATCCAAAGCTTGGTACTCTGTGTGGAGGTTAGAAAATGTAACGTTCAGATTAGGATTAAAGTATTCACCCTACATTTTTCTGATATTCTCTGGATTATGGATTACAGATGGCCGCTCTTACATTTTCACACACGCTCTGTGGGATTTCGGCACCCTCCCCGCTACTGAAAAACACCACAGTCTGTAGTGCTGAACAATACCAACCGAACAGAAATGCTGCTACATGTAAATTCTTTCTCCCACTGCTTCCACCATATCTTTAAAAAAAAGGGAAATATTATATTTTCTAGCTCTGACAATAAGATTTTTGTCACAAAGACACATATGAGACCTGTATGTCTTTACAAAGAGCCACTGCTTTCTCATATGATCTAAGCAAGGAGGGCAGAACCGCTCTTAAAGGGTCAAATTATAAACTAACCTTAAACTAACCATAATATCAAATATTTTGTCTGTGATTTGGCAGCACCATCAATTTAATAGTTACCTTTTAAAACCAATACTCTGATTCTCAATCTCTACCTGCTGCTAGTCCACCGTAATCCCCCCCCACCCCGAGTGAAAAACTAGGTCTTTAAAAGTTAAAACATTTACTCAGGTCTGTGTGAGGCGGTATTTCTTTCTGGTAATCTGCACCTATTAAGTGGTTTATGTCTTTAAAACAAGAAGCTTTCAGTCTTTATGAAATATATTGTGAACCAGGAAGTATTGAAATATAATTGTGTAGACAACTTTACTATAAAAATGTTAAAAACTGTTCAAATATGTATGAATCTAGATCCATCTGTGCAGTGGTTCTGTGAAGGGAACAAAAGTGATTTGGTGATGGAGGTCATTTTAAATGCTGCAAAGCGCCAGCATCATTATGGTACACTTATAAAATATTAATGACAAACACTGGGCTGATAATACACTTTTAAAGGTAATGTCCTTCTCTCTCTCATTCCTAATCTCTCATCTTCTCCTACTATCTGTAAACACATGCTTCTTCATCATTTTACAGCATCAAAACTGTCTCGCAATGTTATATTTATTTGTCTCAAATCATAACTATAGTGATCACAAAATGAACCTAGACACAACCCCCTAAACAACACAATTAGTAGGAAATCATTTGCACTTCATCAGAGATTAAATTAAATTAAAAGAGGTTAGTGCCATTACATGGTGTTTGGGTGTGAAATCCAAAATCTCTTATACAAGCTCTGATTATAAATGAACATTCAGTGAGGCTTGGTAACGGGACATGGGGGATAGTCAACTTAAAACACATCAGAGTAGTGAGTCACGAGAAATATTTAATATGTTAGACTGGTTCGCATAAGCACACGAATGCTCATTAATCCCTGCTGTAATTATGAGGGAATCTGTGTAACATTAATCACTCGGATGGTGCACGGTTATTATTCTGACATGGACATCAGAGTGCACACATTAATATACACATTATATACATATATTTCACAGTATGTGCATCTACAGTATACAGATAGTGTAACACAAACTTGGGCCTTAGGAGACTCACATTGATGAGCAGCAACAGAAGAATGCCGTTTAAATAAAGTTCTGAAAGACTTGTCCAGTCAACCTTATAATGTGGTTAACTGTGTGTGTGCATACAGTATAATTATTATAATTGTTATGGGTTCGGGTGTTACAGAGAAATACCAATATTTTCTCCGACATAGAGATTGGAAAGCTTGTTGTTGCCTGTTCAAGGCCAGTGTCTCAAATATATCCATCTATACTAGTTGATTATGATAGTGATTGATGAAGATACCATAGCTAATTAAGACTGATATTTTGTATAATTATGGTGCCATTTCATTAACATTACCCTTGATTTGGTCGGGCCCATCTGATCCCACAGCAGGTGCCCGGTGTCTTATGGGTAATTTGATTCATTGGTGTAGTCATGCAGCAATCCCTGATAAGCCATCGTTCCACCTGACTACCTGCCCTTCATCCATCACTGACCCCCTCCTCTGCTTAAACCCTTCTCTCCCGTCAGTTCTCCATCTGTCTGTGGTTGAGAGAGCCATAAGTGCATTTCTCCTCACTGTGTCCCTTCTCTCATTGTTCACATGCCATTGTTTTCAATGATCATTATACAACAACAAAATGTACATTGATTACAATAATATGTTTTTAATAAGATTGAGATAATTGGGATTTTCTCACAATTGACCAAAACTGTATATTTAATATTGATGAATATACATGTGGTTGGTTAAAACAAGAGGTTGATTATTCTGTTTTGGACAACCCTGATACTAAGTAGCACCCTTTTCCCATCAGAACTCCCATCATTAGAGCAACAGCTGGCAGATGATCTCCGACATCTTTCCTGGAATATGCCAATGACTGGACCTATATGCCTCACCTGACTCTGGTGCAAAGACAGGTATCAAGACATTTAAGCACATTGCCTGGTTGCCATGTCATAGGGACACTCTGTACAATTAAACAAAATAAAATGGATTCAGAGGATGACTTCTTCCTTTGAACTGCCAGAAGAACGCCTTTGCATTCTAGTTGACTTAAATATATAATTGCATGTATTATGTTCATATTATTTCACATCTTAAATGTACAGTTTGGCTCCGTAGGCCATTTATGTAGACTATTTGAGGATATGTTCCTTGACTGATGGGTGGATGAATGAACCTTTGTTCAAAGAGGTCGTAATCATTATTAATGAAGAATTTGGTGGTGCTTAAGATTAGCCAGAGAATGGTAATCGGATGGGATAATATTATTAGGTGGGAGTATATAGTGTGAATGTCTTTTTGTCTTTCACAAAACATAATGAAGGTGACTGGTGAGGTACGATGACAAAGAAAACAATTTTTTAAATGGATGCTTACCTCTGCATTACACCTCCTGCTCTCAGGGAGGCTGAATATCTCCAGTCGGCACTCGGCCCTTTGGGCTGCAAGAGAGAGTGAGAGACATTGAGTCTTAAGTACAGGTGAAAGCCAATACCGTCTCATTAATAAGTCATGGCGAGAAGTGCGAGCGCATGCTCGTCATGTGCGCACATAAACACACAAACCTTCAAAAGAAAGTCACACACACACACACTCAGCAGTGACAGCTTGCCGCTGCCTTTGGAGAGAAGTGAATGATGAATTAAAGCTTTTTAGTGCACTCCTCCCATCCATCCCAACACCTTCTCCTCTCTCCTGAGGCTACACATCTGTGGTTACCACTCGTTCCAGTATGGTTGTGGTACAGTCTATTATCATGGAAACATTGCAGAAGTCTCATATGCTCTCTGGTATGTGTTGATGACTGACTCAATTCAAAGCTGCAGCGTTCTAACTAATGCTCTCCATCCCTTCTGCTACATTCTCTATCACTCTATCATATTTCAAAATGCCTGACTCAGTCTTCACAACAATACTGAATTATAAAGATGTTTTTTGATGACTATGGTTTCAGTTCTCTTTTTCTTCTACTCTGCCACTGTATATTCTCGACCCCCTCTCCTGCGCTGCTGTTCTTTCTCTCTGTTATATCCTCTTAACACTGATCAAAACCTTGAGTGTCACTGGCACATCTCACCATGGTAACTGTGCAGGGCACGGTCTACATTTTACTCCCCACCCACCGCCCTCTGTCATTTCAGTCCTGTGAAGGTCACAGGTGGAGGAAGGAGGGGGAGGGCAGATATCAGATTAACCCCCTCAGCGCTGCATCTCAGTTCAGACACACCACAACAGAACAGACACAAAGGACACGACACCACTGAAACCTCTGCCTGTCTGCCAGTGATGCAATTCATTTGTAACTTCTGTTCATTTAGATAAATTCTATTGTCACAAATATGTAAAGATACTACACTGTAATAAATGGACTACAATTCACTAGTGATGCAGCTAACGGTGCAGCAAAATCTGCAGTTAACCTGAGCATGTAACTGAAAGGAGATTGCATTTTCTCTAATTTCAACATATACCACTGACAGAGATACCAATCTGACTGAGAACACTACAGTATCCCTGCTTGGCCATGCAGTTTATAAGATACCCATCTGCAATCCCATTTCCTTTCAAATATGACAGATGTTCACTTGCTGATGAAGCTGCATTGACCTCTATGAGTCTGCAGTGGACATTCATCAATGTGGAAATCCAATATGTGGTCTTAATGAGAAGCCTGGTATTCCTCCTGGAGTCATTCAAACTGAGCAGGGTGTCTACGGGAATACGGAGCATTGTAGCATCTGAGGTACTTAGCCGTACTGAAAACTAAGGGGGCATTTCGTTATTCGAAGATAATCCCTCCTCAAAAAACAATCAGTGGCTAGAGCGATAGTTTAGATGGTTACGGAAAGGGAAACAGGTGTTAGTATGGCATTCAAAACACAGTTAAACAAAAGCTCTTTCTCTTTCCTAGTTTTACCAACTGCACAATACACGGGAAGAGAGTGATACAAAAAACACATTAAAGTAAAACCAGATTGTACACAAATGGGACTAAACAGCTTTGCTAAACGTTCGTGGCCGAAGGGAGAAGTCTGTTTGCCCGTATGGTGTTTATGGGGGTAAATTAAAACACACACACACACACACACACACACACACACACACACACACACACACACACACACACACACACACACATTAGATACAAGCATCTGGAACCTAAACATGTCCACAGTCTGATAGACTCTCAAGGGAAGACATATGTGGAAAACTAAGATGTTACCAGTTCAAATAAACAGGCAAACAAAAACAATTCTGACTCCTACGGAGGATGAGATATCAATGCATTCCGTTTTATCATTTGAAAAAGGGAGAAATCAAACTAAGTGGAAATAGAATAAAAATACCAGAGTTTTTAGTGTATTAATTTCCTTGCATGTTTGCACTTAGTAATGAGAAAATATAGAATGTTTTTCTTTGTCCACTCAACCCTTTTCACGCCTTTTTCTCCATTCTTCCCTCTCTCTCTCAGTGAACACTCCTTGCATGGATACAAGCTCACACCTCCGCCATCAACACTGTGGCCAATCACCTTTCGTCCTACGCCTTAGCTGCGAGGAGCAAGCCAATCCACGCACAGTAATGAGAAACACATCACTGCCAGTTAATTACATAGCAAGAATAAACATGACTGGCATATAATGAGGAACACTTCAAGTGATCACAGAACAATTACTGTAAAAACATTTTTAGTCCTCTTTTTATCACTAATCTTCTCTAATATTAATTTCTGCATTGCAAAGACAGACTCAGAGATGCTCTGGGGCAAACAACCATGTAGAAAACAAATAATGGTTGTTTCATCCTAATAATACTGTTTGTTTTACTACAAACAAAACGTATGCAAATAACTGCATATTGACAATCTTTTATAATGCTAAAAATACCATGAAAAGATGCTCTGATCTAGAGAAGCTCAGACATAGCATCTGCCTTATTCCTGCTTTCTGCACAGATCCCTAAAGTCTGGCTTACTGCTCAGCTCAGTACCAGAGAGGTACGTGACCAGCAGAGGATATTTTGGTGCAGTGGGACTGGTGGCTCTCACAGCTGGCAAAGGCTGCACTATTTCCCAGACTCTTCCTCTCTGTAGAGATGACCACTGAATGCCCGCTGGACCTACTGGACTTGAATATCGTGGCACACAGCCCACAGTAGACAAATAACACTGGCTGTGTGAGGTCAAAGGTGAACAAGCTGAAAGCTACTGGTTTGTTGTTAAAAGACAGTTAGTAACATGGAGCAGAGAAGGAGACCGAGTGAGAGAGATGGTTTGTGACAAATATGTTTGATAACAGCGTTTTGCAGAACTGTGGAGGACAGGTGCACTTGAACATCTCATACTCTGAATCACCAAACAAATGGTCTTTAGCAAGTGTGGAACGCACACAAAGACACCATTTACCACATTGAGCAAATCAGATTGCACCCACCTACCCACTCAAATAAACACACAGCCCAGAGAAACTACCCACACTTCTGTCTGCCAGGTTTCTAAGATGGAGAGCTCAAATTAGATTAAACATATACAAGACCAGTAAATGTAATAATGGAAGCATTTACACAAACAACATGGTGGTATATCTTTCTACATCCTGATCGCCATATTCATAGATTGTATAAATGAGTTTGAAAAATTAAGCAGATCCTGGGAGTAACTTTTTTTCAAAGATGTTTTCTATGCAAGATATGCACCTAATACAGGTACATATGCCTTGTTGTACAAGAATAACTATCCGTCTGAAAAAGCAGGAAGAAAATATTTTTTTTTAAGACATCACACGCCAGAACAGATGAAAGAAGTTAACAGCTACAGAGCCTTAAATGTCAACTGCAATCCTCCTGCAAGAACACCGCCCTAGAGCAAAACCTGAACCATAACTCTAGATAATAAATTTCCTTTGATGGCTTGTGCTTTGCGTGTCATTTACTTTGGAGGAAATCTAAAATAACAAACACAGACATCACACCAGACACACACACCTGAATGGCTGTTGCATCTGGCATACTGAGACGCCGTACAAATAACTGGCTCTGTCCGCTGTGGCTGGTGACGTACCCCGAGCCCCAGGTGCCACTGTGCGGCCGTCCCGTGTTGTAGAACATAAAAGTGTCACTTCCCGATGTGGCGGTCATGCAGGTCTTGTAACAGTACGTTTTGGTCAAAGACCCATTGCCGCGCACTTCAATATAGTGCGGCTCCACTTTGAGGTCACGGCGCAGGGCTGCATTTTCATTGGGTTGCCCTCCACCTCCTCCTCCACCTGTAGCTCTTCCTCCACCCCCGCCGGCTGAGGTGCCCCCCTCTGGAGCACTCTTCTTGGATACACAACATGGAGAGCAGGAGCCAGGCTGGGTGCAGTAGGCATGGCAACGCACAATGGCCAGAACAAAGATGGTGACCAGGAACACGAAGGTTGTGGCACTTAGGGCAATGATGAGGTAGAGGGTGACATTGGAAAACATGAGGGGGCTGTTGGGCCTGATGATGCGCTTGGGGTCGGGGGTCAACTTAGGCGGCAGCTCCATCACGTGCACATGGATGGTGGCAGTGGAGGAGAGTGGTGGTAGGCCGTTATCATGCACCATCACTGTCAGGCGGAATGAGGTGGAGTTGTCCTCGATGACGCGCCTTGTGGTGCGGATCTCCCCCGTGTACTCGTGCACCTTGAACAGGTCGAGGTCTGCGTTGGTCTGCTCCAGGGCATAGAGCAGCCAAGCATTCTGACCGGCATCGCCATCCCACGCCGTCACCTTGCTAACCAACACTCCTGCTTCAGCATTTTTCATTAGCGTCTCTGTGGTGTGGCTCCCATTGGTGGGCGGGTAAACTATCCTGGGCACATGGTCATTCTGATCCATAATGTAAACATACACTGTGGCGACACGGCTCAGGGGAGGCACGCCATTGTCCTGGGCTTTGATCTGAAAGTGAAACTCTCTCAGCTTCTCGAAGTCAAAGGCTCGCAGGGCATAGGCTTGACCTTTATCAGGTTTGATGCTGACGTAGCTGGCTACAGGGATGCCATGGTTGTTGTCATTCAGGACAGTATAGGTGATGCGTGCATTTTCTGCAGCATCAGCGTCCGTGGCCTTAACGACACACAGAGGTGCACCTGGAGCATTGTTTTCTGTGATGTAAACAGTATACGATGTTTGTTCAAAACGAGGTGGGTTGTCATTTACGTCTGCAACATCCACTTTAAAGGTCATTTGAGATGACAGGGATGGGGTGCCTCCATCCACAGCGTTGACGGTGACGTTGTAGGAAGAGATGGTTTCCCGGTCCAGGAAAGCGGACGTGACGATGGTATAGTGGTTCCGGAAGGATTTGATCCTAAAAGGCAGATTGGGCATGATCTCCAGGGTGACTTGTTTATTTAGTCCAGAGTCACGGTCATTCACACTGATTAATGCTACAACGGTGTCAGCCCGGGCATCCTCACGTACAGGGCTGGAGAGTGAAGACAGTACAATCTCAGGAATGTTGTCATTGACGTCCAAAACTTCTACAACTACTTTACAGTGAACTGCCACTGGAGCCGGCCCCTTGTCCATTGCTTGTATGTACATCTCATATGTGTTGGTCTCCTCATAGTCTATATTGTTTTTCACCCTAATTTCCCCAGTGTCTGTGTCCATGGAGAACATCTGTCTGACTCGTTCTGGTGTGTAACTGCTGAAGGAGTAAAACACCTCCCCATTTGAGCCTTCATCAGGGTCTGTTGCATTTAACTTGATCACCAGAGCACCCTTTGGGGAGTTTTCGGACAGTTTTACTTTGTACACGGAGCTGTCAAACGCAGGTACATTGTCATTGGCATCAAGGATACGTACATTGATTTTGGCCGTGCCAGTTCGCTGCGGGGTGCCTCCATCTAATGCTGTCAGGATTAGCTGATGTGAGGGCATCTGCTCGCGGTCAAAGGGCTTTTTGAGAATAAACTCGATGTGCTTATCGTTGGAAAAGGGCTTAATTGAGTCCAGCGCGAGGTGGTCGTTTGGGCTGAGGCGGTACTGCTTCACGGAGTTGGAGCCATCATCTGCGTCCTGAGCTCCCTCGATGTGGAAGCGGGACCCGGGGAGAGCGGACTCCGACACCTCGAGCTGGTATTCATCTCGAGGGAATTGTGGCGCGTTATCGTTCACGTCCAAAATCTCCACCTCCACGTTGTGCACCTCCAGTGGGTTCTCTAAGACCACCTCCAGGTTGCGTGAACAGGTGCCAGTGAACTCACACGCTGTCTCTCGGTCAATGCGGTCACTCACCACCAGCTTCCCGGTTTTGTGATTGATGGTGAAATATCGCCGTCCACTGTCCGATGTTATTCGGATTCGTCGCGTGGAAAGTTTGCTCAGGTCCAGCCCCAAATCTCGGACAATGTCCCCGACCAATGCCCCGTTCTCCAGCTCCTCCGGAATGGAGTATCGAATTTGTGCAGTTGTAAGGCCACTGAGTACGAAAATAACGAAATATAAAGAAAAAGGCACATTCTCATTCACACTGTAACGGCATCGCGCCGTTACAGCCATCGCAGGCAGGCAGACTTTGCAGACGGGTTGGAGAAATCTTTCCGCCTTCTCAGCGTGCTGTGCGAGCCCACCCGCCTCATTAAAAACGAGGGAATAATCCTGGCATGACTCCAACTATGTGCAGGACGACCACCGCATCCCCTCAGCTGCCTGTTTAACGAGAATCTTCCCGTGTGCATCCATGTTTTCCTTTGTCTGTGCTGGGTGCTGTTTTTATATTTCTCTGGCTCCTTTCACTGATGCTGCCTATTGCTCTCCCTCTCTCTCTCCCTCTCTCTCTCTCTCTCTCTCTCTCATGCGATGGTGTCTGTGGGCAAAAGGGGAGGGGGCGCCACTCGCTCAAACGATGCTGCTGGGTACATTTCTGCACCTCCGAATAAAATGATCGAGCACCATCAAATACCAAATAAAAACACTAAAGACTCCCGAGTTTTATCTTATCTACAAATCTGGACACCGTGCATGGAGCGGCCAATGCCACGCCGATTTCTGGGGAAATATTTCGGCACAATCGTTTTCCCTCTTTTTTGTCAGCGCCACCGCCCTTTTCATTGTGCGCTGGGGGAACTGATTTATGAACCTGCCTGGCGATTTCATTTCTTCACTGATGCAAACCCGCAATTACTCGAGAACCCTCGAGTCAAATGGAAACGCAGATTCCTGATACATGCAGCATAATAAGGAAACGCGTAAATAAAGCAATAAAGCAACTGTTAAAAAAAAAATAAGACAAAGAAAAAGACTCCATGCCAATTGGTGAATCAACTCTGTAATGTTCAGCGTTTGACTTGGATTCACGTTACTCGATTTTAAACGAGGAGTAACTTTACGTACATATCATATGAACCGTTCTCTGAGGATACGTTGCAGGCAGGAACAAGAAAACAGCACGAACAGCGCATGCGTGGTTAAACCTTGCAGGTGTTGACACGAACACCTAAATCATCAGACTCTGGCTGTCTTGTAATTACTCCCACGTCCCTACATTTAATTCAGATTTTAATTGGATTCAAGCTAATTGGATTGCAATGTGGTCAATGTGACAGAGAGTAACTCAAGATGTTTTGGTACTATTCAATTTTAACTTAACAGTGGAGCTATGGCGGTGGAAAGCATAATCAATCCAAGTCCAGTGTTCACAGTTTCACATTAATTTGGCCTGGAGAGCCACCCAGAATACACATATAGCAATTAGTTTGAGAAACAACAACGATGCATCCAGTAAGGTACCGCCATTAAAACTGTGTTGATGTGATCCATCACCACTCTTTACACAATGTATGCTGTGAAGTGGCCTTGTGAGACCCTGAGCCTTCCTGATTCTCCCCGGCCACTGGGCCAAGATAAGCGTCCGTCCACCGCCCACATAATCTTTTTCCTCTCCTGGTGCGCTGCACTCTCACCCACGCCCGGTCTGCCCACGGCGATGACAGCGCTTGGCATCCCGGGAGACGAGAAGAAGACAGTGACTCACTCGGATGCTAGTGGATGTGTATATATACAGAGTGACTCTTCACACTCCAAGGCGAGGAGGAGGAGGTGGCGAAATGGGGAGTTGGAGAAGCAGCCAAATGTCCGTTGAAGCAAGACAAATTATGAGCCAGAAACCCCTTCTGCATACTGTGCGTTTCTAAAACATTCAATGTGTGGCAGCCTATCCCTCTAAAAGCAAAATAATAATAATAATAATAACAATAATAATAATAATAATAATAATATGTTGCAGTCTACTATTCAGAAAACAATGTGCATTTAAATCTACAATTATTTTTTCCCGACATTTGCAGTCCTTCTGCAAAACTGTTTCAGGAGTATTTGGCCTTTACTTCTCTCTCTGCATTATATCCCACTGAGCAGTGGTGATAACAGAGTTTCTTTCAACTGGGTCTCTGGTGGTTCTACGTGTACGGTCTGCCACGCTAACCGTGACATTTAGCAGATTTTCCCAGTGGCACATGTAGACCTCTGTGTCTGGCAATGACACAAAAATGAGAACAAGAGTTGTTTATCTCGCCAACAACAAAGGCAGAGCTGGATTCACACCTGAACTTTGCTCCCATCTCTCTCATTCTCCTCCTTTCCCCCCTCTGCTCTTCCGATGTGTTGGATATATTACAGCTCTCTCATACCTGTTTCAAATACGTCCATCTGTTTCAGCGATAATTGCATGTCGCTGAGCTGTGAATTATTTCATGTTTCGCCCAAGGGTTCTGCAGATAAAGCTATCACCATTATTTCACATGCAGACGGACGCCTGTTACGCATCAACAAACACAGATTCCAAAGAGCTAAATGGCTTAGCTATTCATGTTTACTTATCTTGTCTTAAAAAAGACACAGGCTGTCAACTTCGTTCTCCCTCCTTGTCAATTAATTTACCTGACCTTGACATCTTTGTATTCTTACTCCCCGCCCAATCTACCCATATTCTCACTTTCCCCAATCGTCTATCGCCTTTCTCCAATCTGGAAAGTCTCCAGCTGCTCATCCGCAGCTCCAGCTGAGAGCTGGCTGAGGGGCATACTGGGGTCTTAAACATAGCTCATGCCTTTCGCAGACTGATACAGAAATCAGTGGTGATATAAAACTCTGAGAGATATGGGGAAGAGAGATTATTCAGATTTTAAAAACTTCCTCTTTGTTCCTTCTCTCTGCCAGAATACCCCCCCCCCCCCCCCCATTTCATCAATTATGCAGGACGGCCACCATATTAATAACATTCCCTTCACTAAGTCTCAACCTCATTAATACTGTAAGCGGCCACTCTAAAAGACATTCATATTACTTTGCCTCGGAGTCTGTTATCTGGAATCCCCCCATTTTAGTGAGTCAGATGACAGTGGAGATCCACAGAGAAACGGGTCACGGCTGGGCTATCATGAAGCAGGACTCCTTACATCACTCCCCCGGTCAACACATATATAAACAGAGGCATTCATGCAAACTTAAAGGGCATTTGTGCCTGTAGGCATGCACGCTCACACAGTCACACACAAACAGTGCGCACACAACTATAAAGATGCAAAAGCTATCTAAGGACATCACTATTTTGTCTGAATGAATGTCAGAGTATTTTCTGCATGCTGTTGGTTATCATATTCTTAAATGGCAGGCAACAGCCACCAAGGGCTTTGATACACAGATGCACTGACTGCAGGGTGGCACATGCAGGCTCTCAGAGGTTATACTGACGTCGACTGACTAAACCTACTGGCTCACAGATAAATTTCATAATGTGCCCTATTTTAAAGCATTAGATAGATGAAGAGGGAAAAGATTATTTATCACGTGCTATAATCAAAACTGCTGGCTCAAAGTTTTCATATCCATCTTACTCAAAATGTCATAAAGTTTTGCTTTAGTGCCACTTTGCACAATGGAGAAGCAGTGACTGTATTATGGATTACGTTGGTACTGGTAGAGGCACAAATACTATTCTCCATTTTATACATGCTAGTTTAAAAAGAAGTTGAGTGAGAAAAATGGAGGAAATGTCTGCAGGCGGTTGAGTAGGTGGGCGGCATTGTCTGTGGTGTCAGGAAATGTGCTTTCAGATTTAGCTAAATGAAAAAGATGCAGTGAAACGAAGAATCTGACAAAACAGACCATGTCTAAGAAGAGACAGCATCTACAACATCTACAAATGTAAAGTAGTTTAAAGATTAACGCTTCCCTTGGTCCATGTTATTATGGGATGTATAAATCAAAATGTCGTCTTTGATGGAAAGAGGAAATATTTTCATTCATCAGTCAATCACAAAAATAGTGTCCTTTGGTTATTGCTTCTTGAAATATAAAAGTATGACGACAAAACAGTATCTTCAGTAAAAGTATCACTATTGATATTTAGAATGTATGCTTTCGGAAAAGGAAAAACAAGAAAGGAAGACGCCAATGTAGCACTGCATATTCAATCGTACTGTATGGGTGGGAGTGGCAGGCTGAGCAAGAGGGAGCAGAAGTGAGAGAGACAGTGAAATTGGTCCCTCTGTTGGAATAAATCGGTAGCACAAGGGTTGGACACGTGACCATCAGCCCACTGCCCTTCCACAAAGTCTTTCTCATTAAGCCAAAGCACTAAAACATAATCCCAGCCATGAATGTGTGTGTGTTTAAGAGATAGATAGAGAGGAGAGAAAGAGAAAGAGAGAGAGCAAGAAGGGCACCGACGTCAGACTGCAGTGGCAGTCATTTTCTCTCTCTGGTTTTCAATACAGTGACCGCAATGGATAAAAGGCAAGACACCCTCCAGAGGGGAGTTGAGAAAAATCAGTACAAGGCATACTGATGATATCAGTACTACTGTCTGTAATCAGTACTAGAGCAAGCCATGTATATATTTATCAAAACAATAACTACATTTCACATAAATGTATTGGCTACTGTCTCCCTCACCAAAAAAGGAAGTAAACAACCAAGGCAAGGTCATCTGCTCCAACATATCATCTCTTGCTTTATCAGCATCACTCTTTCAAATTAAATTAAATAAACCTTCTAAAACATAAACCTAAAAATACAGACAGGTACATTGTATTCACATAAACAGACTGTCGAGTGATATTTTTGTAAATAGGTTCATGACATTGTGATAAAGTTGTGTTCTCGTACTTTTCTCACAAGAACTTTCCTGTTTTTTAATCTCCAAAACAAAAGTCCCATGGCAAACACAATCCTTTTACTCAGGTGGACACAATAAGCGGGCACACAATGCATTCTCTGGGTATGCCTGTTTGTGCTGATCCCTTGTGTACCTTGCTTTCAGAAATAAAGGGCATGAGAAAACTAAAAGTAGCCACAAATCCCTCCCTCTGGGTCCCTGGAAGGGTTAAACAGTTCCTTGTTTGTCCTGGTTCAGCATGTGCATAAATCAAACAGATTCTTGTTGTGGCCCTGAACAAAGCTATCAGAAAACGCAGGCAGGCTTTGGATACTTCCCTCTTAGGATGCCCTGGCTTTGTATACTTGCTGGATGGAAGAGGATGGAACCCGTGGTTCTGAGCATGACAAAGCTAATCTAATGACTGCAACAACACCCCGATGCCACTAAGAGGGAGACGGGTGTAGGACGGGTGGGTGCAAGTGGGGGAGAAGGGGAGGGGTGGCGATAAGTTCTTCCTTTTATCTGTGACCAATTGTAAGCCTGATGTTCTCACTCAGCTGCAGGGCATGTATTTAATGTGTTTTTTGTCTATCTCATCCTCAGAAGCTCCAGTTTTCTCACTATTGAATGCTCAAGACTGATGTTTGTGCTGCTGTATTTGTGACTTTCCCTAAAACCCCTCTCCCTTTTTAGAACAGATTCACTAATCACGCACACTTCTCCCTGGCTTGCTCACTTCCTTTGCCCTTCGTCTGACTGGGCAATTGTGCTCAAGATGCTGCACATCTTTGGTTGGCATCTTTCTCTTTGTCTCTCTCTCTCTCTCTCTCTCCCCATCTCTCTCATCCCCCATTGTGTCCACCCTGTTTCCTTCCTGCTTGCATCTCACACCCCGTGCTGGGACTGATGTCTGGGTGGGGGCGGGTACATATAGGCAGCTCCCTGGAAACAGACTAGATCATCATTTCATTAAGGCTCAGAACAGTTTCCATGGTAACCACACATAGCAGCTAACCTCACTCCTACAAAGGACACACCCTAAAGGGGGAAAACAGGAAGTGACAGTGGGTTGAAGAAGAAGAATGAATATATTCTGCGTTAACCACTCTGCTACTCTGTCGTGGTATTACAATTGGTGAGGTAAGGATGTTCATACGTAATGCTATTAGTCCATCTGTTGAACCATCTGTGTACACCACGAAAATGACTGAGGTGAATGCCTCTAATGTAGGAGTGCAATATATGAGCTGTGAACCACTTAGCTGTATGCTTCAACCAGGAAAATGCTAGAATCAATAATTTAATGCAGCACCGGGGAAGGCAGCGTTAGAAGCTTTCATAGACACTCTAAACCACAAGTCATCATCTTATGCAGACTGCACAAACGCAATAGCTCTCCCAATAGCTGTGTATCTACTATTATCATTGTGGTTCTATATAATCCCCACATCAGGCTATATCTGCTGTATGAAAAAAAGAAGAAAAAAAAGCAACCACAGTTTTGCTTCTCCATTAAAAAAAAAAATCCTGTAACAACACACTGGCACAGAAACACGGTGTTCCGATGGTTACGTGGATAAAAGCCTCTCCTCCTCATCCGCCCTGGCTTTTGCCCCGCCCAACCGGTTTGGCTGTGATTGACACGAGGTGTTGTCGGCCCCGCCCAGCCGCAGAGCAGAGCAGGAGGGAGAGCCGAGCCGATACCTCGATCGGTGCTGAAGCTTCCTGCTGCTGCAGAGAGGAGCGGAAAATTACCTGCCCCTCCCCCTCTCTCACATTCACACAGAGCTGCAGCACGCAAACCGAACCACTTTTACGCAGAGACAATGCTCCAGGCATCGTTTCAGGAGCCACAGTATAGAGAGCTTGTATATAGCGGAGGCTGTATCGGAGAGAGAGAGAGCGCGAGGCAACGAAAACACAGGTTCATTCAGACGCATGAAGCGCGCGGCCATTTTTAAATCACACGCTGACCCACTTAAGAGCTCCACGTTGCCTATACGCATAGGCCCGCAATATGTAAAGTCTGTTTGAGAGTGCATGCCGCCCTGGTTCAGTCTCCTTCGCACTGAACGAACTACACGAGCTGAGTTTTGACAGATACGCCATCGCGCTTGTTTGTGCTGGACCACTCCCTGAAATGAGGTCACATCGTCTGAGTGACTGGAAGCATCAGAGATCACCACAACACAATGTTGGCCTGTTAGCTTCACCGGAAATGTCTGGACACGCTCCAACAGTTAGGAGCGATGATAAGGCTGTTAAATATGCTACATAAATAAAGCTAGATTTAACCACTGATGAATTCAATCCAAACAGAATCCACACAGTGCCTGTGTCCTACTTGGCCTTTGCGGATCAGGGTTGACTCTGTACTCTGTTTACACATTAGGGATGTTAATGAAAATATATGAGATCGTGTTTACAGCGCTCTAAGGCTGATGGCACACATGTCTGCAGAGATGGACGTTAATTCCCTGTTAGTTCTCTCAGCTGCTCCCCTTCTCAGAGAGCTGAAGGAGAGGGGGAGGGGAAGGAGTTCTGGCAGCAGAGAGGAGGGAGAGATATTGCAGAGCAATTGAAATGGAGAAATACAGCAGGCAAGAGTAAGAAAAATAAAGAAGAAAGATGAATAACTAGTGGATCAAATTGCACAGAACGCTGGGGATGCGTGTATGTTCTTTTCATAATTAAATCGTTTTAAGCCCTTAAAGAGCAGATAAAAAGCATCCAAGGAACACAAATAATTTCCGATGGCCACTAGTCATTGTTATTGAAAGTAAAAAGATGGCTTGGCAAACAGTGACCCTTTCTCAGGGGGGTAATCTATTATTAGAAATGCAGTAGCACACTATCCTCTAAAAGTGCTGTGTTTTACACTGGGGTCTTGAAGTGCTATTATTAACAGCTAGACCAGGGGAATGGCATAGTAGGTTAAAACATATAAATATATAAGACCAGTGGATTTTTAAGAATACTGTTACTTAACCAACAAATATGTATGTGATTGCTCTGGGTAGAATGCAGGGATATTATAGTACAGTATTATAGTACAAATGGGAGATAATTAAAAGCTCTAATGGTGAATAATGTGAAGAATAATGTGTGCAAGATTAGAACAAATATGAATAAGCAATATCAAAGACACACACACACACACACAGGTGTTTTCACTTATTTTGCTGAATTCCACCTCCGCTCAATACATGCCCTGCACAATACATGTACAGGGCATGTATTGTGCTTGAATAATATCTCCCTCACATCCCTGTTGTACCCGATAAGGTGGGTCATTCTCATCTTCACAGAATACATTTTGGCAGGTTCAGGGTCCTGGCTCACTGTAACAGTTTACAGAGGCACTTGAACAGAACAGAGCAATCATTAATGTTATTAATAACACTTCGGCTTGTCCTACTATGACGAATCAAAATGTCTGCAGCAAGGTGTCTGGTGACCTCACATCATTTCCAGCATAACTCTTCCCAACTTTAACCTGAGCTAAGAATAACTGAAGAAAACACCTGTGTAAATGTGCAGGGCCTTCTGCACCAACATCTAAACAAAAAACAAATAGGCTATAGTCTACATGCATGCACACAGAGAGAGCAATATGGGCAGATGTATCCTGTGATTACATCTATAGAGACATATGCTTTGAAAGGCTGATGAAGCCGTTTGTACTTCTGTCATCAAGAGATGGGCTACAGTTCATTTAAGAGTAAGACGGTGCACCGTGTATAACTTGAATGCAGAACTACAATGGACGAGAGCAACCACACAACAGGTGTTATGTGAATGCTAAAATCTAAACTAAAGAAAAGCAAAACAACTTCTAACCCAATAAACATATAGCTGCTGTCAATAATCCCCTGTAATACCACAGAAGCCCTCCATCAAGACTCTCTTCATCTTTAGCTCTACTTACTGGTTTCACTCAGCCCTAAAAAATGAAACTAGGTCACCCACAGTTCATCACCAAGCTGGTCACTAGCACTGTTTACTTCTGTTTTTTTACATTCATGAAAGCCATTACATAAAGCAGGGTTTGTAATTAGCCAAACGTTGATCATAGCTGACCTCACCGGTCAACATGCTAAGCACTCGCTCATGTCCATGTAAGGCGCTTATGAAGTAACAACATCAATACTTACTCAGATGGACTGAGGCGATTTTCATGCAGGAGGAAGACAATACAACGCATGTTGAGTCCAACGTGGCCTCGCTTGTGGTCAACAGACAACGTCAGCTCCTATCAGAACGGATGCAGTACCGCTTAGAGCCGTCAGTGGCAGAATTGAGCGCAGTGCTGCTGACCAAAGGTGAGCGAAGAAGAAGCATCTTTGATTTTTAAATGGCGTGTTTACAATCTAGAAATCTTTTGGACCCACTGAGACCAAGCTGTTTCTGTAAAGATAACGTCCTTGTGACATCAACCCATTTCACCCGACTGTTTTCTTAGCAGTTCAATTTATATGCGGTCATTAGGTTTTCAACATACCACCGATACATGTGACTTCAATGGACGATAATGTTATGGTCATTTGGCGCCACGGATTTCTCAGGATATAAACGTCTCACCGCCCAAAATGTACGTCAACAAAATCCATAACCCACGCTTTAAATGTATATTAAGTCGACTCAATTCCCAACAACCCCTGTTTTGCTAGGAGCTAAATCACTCATGAAGGAGCTCACCTGGCTGTCGGCTTAGCCTGGATGCGCTGGCGCCTGTATGGCAAACCGGAAGTAGTGGACATGTGTATACATCTCCACTATGTTTGAGTGGAGATGTTGGAGAATCATTTGAATTAATTTGAATCCACGCTAACTGCAGTGAATATAAGATGCCAACTGCTGTCCTCAATGCAATTAATGTTTTTCTGAAGTCTACAGACAGCGAGTTCTGATTATCGAGCTGACGTTTCGTGATACAGACCCCACGTGGTATCAGAGAGCAGTAAACTGCCCAGGCCACCAGTATGTGCTTTGTTCTCATCTCACTACTGCATTTTATTTCTTAAACTGCACTGCAACTCGTATTCTTTTTTTTGCTTTTTGACAGGTTTTTTTATGTTTTAAAATGAATGTTCTTAATTGTTTTTAAATCGTTTTTTCTTCTGCATTATGTTTTGATGTTTTTATTTAATGGTTTTATGTGAAGCACTTTGAATCGCCTTGTTGAAATGTGCTGTACAAATAAACTTGCCTTGTTGTTTTGTGCAAAATACCATGTTTTCTGTGAACAAATGTAGGATTTAGTTTACAAACTATATTAAACATGTGTGTGTGTATATATATATATATATATATATATATATATATATATATATATATATATATATATATATATATATATATTCCTCTATATGTATATCACTTGTTTCACAAGCAACAAGACTTATTTATATATATATATATATATATATATATATATATATATATATATATATATATATATATATAAATAAAAGTTGCTGGACTGCTATTAAAATAAACCGGAAAGCAACCGCTAAACGTTGCTTTCCGGCCGTGCATGAGAGCACCGAGAGAGCACTGAGAATGACAGCAACGTAATATTTTAGTTAAAAAAATATACATTTTATTTTCAGTGACATAGTATCACCTCAAAGTCCGAGATAAAAGGTGTTCCCTTTGGAAGATTGTCCACTGCTCAACAGAGGGGCTGACGAGCCGCATGCGGGGTTGACCTGACCTATACAGTGACTCACACGTTGTGTTTTTCACGCCTAGCACCTTTACATGTTGATAAGAAGTGAACGTTGTAGTTTTTGGCAGGGCTATACCCTCATTTTGTGCTGTACTCTGTGAGACGGTCCTGGTGGATAATATGCACAACTAACAGGCTATTTCAGTACCATGGATAGCGCTTTAACAAATGCAGGCAGAGGAGGAGGAAAAAGTAGGCTGCTGAAACAAGTATTAGGGAACACTCCTTCCACAGCCCACCTGAGCTAGTAATTTATATACTAGAGGAACAGGTCGTATGAAAGTTACAAAATGAGTTGCCAACTCGTTGGGGAGGAGTATAGCTTACCTTGTCTTGGTTGGGTAAAGTCTGTGTTCTGGTATAAGTATCTCCTCCATTAATACTGATCAGTTCACCATCTACAGGAGGAAACTGTGCGGGGAAAACCACTACGTCACTCTTCAGCGTGTCTGAGCTGAAACACACGTCATACTGCTGAGTAGACTTGGAGTAAGACCAGCTCCCGTCAGGGTGGGTGGTGATCATTGGGGCGCTGTACCTGCTGAAGCTGCCGTCTGTCCTGTGGCATTTGACAGCTATTAAACTGATGAGGCTCAGCAGAAAGATCACCGACACCGACACGATGGCGATCAGCAGATACAGGTTTAAGTCAGAGAAGCTGTCCTCCTTTGTGGGCACATGTCTGAACTGAGTCTGGATGTCAGCTGTGCTTTCAACCACCACCACGTCAATAGACACAGTAGCGGACAGGGAGGGTTCTCCGTTATCAGAAACCAGCACCACCAAGGGGTGAGCTTTCAGGTCATTGTCACTCATCCTCCTCTTAGTCCTGATCTCTCCGGTGCTGGTTCCGATCCGGAAGAGGTTGTTTCCTTTGGGCTCAGAGAGGTGATAGGAAAGCAGCGCATTGTAGCCAGAGTCTGCGTCTACAGCCCTGATCTTTGCCACAAAGTATCCCGCTTCAGCAGAATAGGGGATGCTCTCACTGTTAACGGAGCCGTGCTCAGAATAGGGCGCGAGGATCGTGGGACTGTTGTCGTTCTCATCCAGGACTAAAACGTTCACAGTCACGTTGCTGCTGAGCGGAGGAACACCAGAGTCTGTGGCCTGGACTTTAAACTGGAAGGTGTTTAACTCCTCGTAGTTAAAAGACTGCAGACTGACTATGTCTCCAGTCTCTGAGTTGACGTTTATTACTGACCCTATTATATTGTTTTTAAGGTTTTTATTAATGACTGAAAACGTTACTTTAGCATTTTCGTCTACATCCGGGTCGTCTGCAGTCATGGTATAGATAACAGCGCCCGTGGGACTGTTCTCTTTGACGAAAATGTTTATTACAGGCTCCTTAAAACGAGGCGCGTTGTCATTGACATCAGACACGTGGACTGTAATAACGCTTGTGCTGGAAAGAGGCGGAACCCCTTCGTCAGTCGCCATTATTGTTACATTATATTGAGAAGCGTGTTCTCTGTCTAGAGTTCCGTCTACGACCAAAGAATAATGATTTTTATACGTGTTCTTAATTGTAAAAGGCACTGAATCAACTATTCTAACCTGGACAACGCCATTTTTATCTGCGTCGATATCTCTCACTGTTATAAGCCCAACCATTGTGTCTAGCGGTGCATCTTCCCTCACCACGTTGACTAAGGATGTTACTGATATTTCTGGTGGATTGTCATTGACATCCCTGATTTCAACGAGTACTTTACAATGAGATGCTCTTGGACTTGCTCCTTTGTCTTTAGCTTGGACCCTGATTTCAACTGCATTGCTTTTTTCGTGATCCAATTCCCCATTTACCGTAATCTCTCCTGTTATTTGATTAATTGCAAATTTATCGACATCATTATCCCTGTCGCGATTGAGAAACGAATAGAGTATTTCTCCGTTCAGACCCTCATCTAAGTCCTCAGCATGAACAGAAATCACGGCGGCACCGTGCGGCGTGTTCTCCAGCACCGTGGCTTTATACAGCGACTTGTCAAAAATTGGAATATTATCATTTACATCTTGCACATTAACGGTGATATGTAACGTGCCTGACTTAGGAGGTTTCCCTCCATCTACAGCGGTTAGTGTCAGTTTGATAACGGGCTGTTTCTCGCGGTCTAAGGCTTTCTGCAACACCATGTCGGCAGACACAGTCGGCTCTCCGCCATTCTGTACATCCAGGGTGAAATGTTCATTTTGACTCAGCTTGTAGCCTCTGACCGAATAACTTCCGACATCTGCATCGTAGGCCTTTGCAAGTGAAAATATTTCACCAGGAAAAGCTGACTCAGACACGTTCAAAACAATTCCCGGTATCCGAAAAGAGGGTACGTTGTCGTTTATATCCACAATTTTAACCTCAAAGCGATAGAGATTCAGTGGCGAGCTCACGCTGGCTTCCACTTCCAGAGAACATTTCACATTACGAGAGCAGAGCTCCTCTCGGTCTATTCTGTCTTTCACTAAAAGTATCCCAGTCTTAACACTTGCTTCGAAATATCTCGTATTAGGTCCTGAAATCTGAAAACCCCGAGTCTCCAAATCTTGTACATTCAGATGTAAGTCCTTCGCCAAATTACCGACAGTGGTACCGGGGCTCGATTCCTCCGGAACAGAATACACAACCTGTGCTGCTGCAAGACTCCATAACCGAGATGCATGGAGCAAAAAAATAATCCAATGTCTGAAATTATTCCCTTGTTGCATTCTGTCCATAGCTTGCCAACCAAGTCAATTCGAGAAATTCACTACGGCGGTAACATTGCTCAGTAGTGGCACAGATCGCAGTCTTCCAATACAGTGAGAATGTGCTTTACTGTCACGACGAACAAAGAATTACAAGCCTCTCTCTTAACGAAAAGGGAGGAGCGTCGCATTAAAAAAAAACAACGGTTCTAACTCTGTGAGCTGATGGCGACATCTTGCGGTCATTTTCAGTCAGAGCCAATAACAAATACAACGAAAGAATGAAGTATCAGATAATGATGATCTTGAGCCTAATTATTTTTTAAGCGCCTGAAACTCGAATGAAAAACAACACACACAATCATTTGATATTCTAGCATGAGTGGTTGGCCTTATTAGAGCTATGTCAAGACGATTGTGCAAGAAGCAAAATATCAAAAATAAGGTATACAATCATTGACAGCAGAGGCACACATTTAGACAGGAGCATTTAAAATAAGAAGAGCAATCTTAAATTGGTGGAGAAGTACACTGATTGGCACAGAAGTACACACAAATGTCTGTCGACGACAAACAATAAAGTCAAAGACTTATTTTCAATGTTGTCCTGGAATGGTTAACTGCTTTTGCAATTAAATCACATGATGTGAAAAAGTAAGACAGTAAATAACCGTACAGCCTTGTTTTCTTTGCCGTCACTCTTACCTTGTCTTGGTTAGGTAAAGTCTGAGTCCTGGTATAAGTATCTCCTCCGTTAATACTGATCAGTTCACCATCTACAGGAGGAAACTGCGCAGGGAAAACCACTACGTCACTCTTCAGCGTGTCTGAGCTGAAACACACGTCATACTGCTGAGTAGACTTGGAGTAAGACCAGCTCCCGTCAGGGTGGGTGGTGATCATTGGGGCGCTGTACCTGCTGAAGCTGCCGTCTGTCCTGTGGCATTTGACAGCTATTAAACTGATGAGGCTCAGCAGAAAGATCACCGACACCGACACGATGGCGATCAGCAGATACAGGTTTAAGTCAGAGAAGCTGTCCTCCTTTGTGGGCACATGTCTGAACTGAGTCTGGATGTCAGCTGTGCTTTCAACCACCACCACGTCAATAGACACAGTAGCGGACAGGGAGGGTTCTCCGTTATCAGAAACCAGCACCACCAAGGGGTGAGCTTTCAGGTCATTGTCACTCATCCTCCTCTTAGTCCTGATCTCTCCGGTGCTGGTTCCGATCCGGAAGAGGTTGTTTCCTTTGGGCTCAGAGAGGTGATAGGAAAGCAGCGCATTGTATCCAGAGTCTGCGTCTACAGCCCTGATCTTTGCCACAAAGTATCCCGCTTCAGCAGAATAGGGGATGCTCTCACTGTTAACGGAGCCGTGCTCAGAATAGGGCGCGAGGATCGTGGGACTGTTGTCGTTCTCATCCAGGACTAAAACGTTCACAGTCACGTTGCTGCTGAGCGGAGGAACACCAGAGTCTGTGGCCTGGACTTTAAACTGAAAGGTTTTTACCTCCTCGTAGTTAAAAGACTGCAGACTGACTATGTCTCCAGTCTCTGAGTTGACGTTTATTACTGACCCTATTATATTGTTTTTAAGGTTTTTATTAATGACTGAAAACGTTACTTTAGCATTTTCGTCTACATCCGGGTCGTCTGCAGTCATGGTATAGATAACAGCGCCCGTGGGACTGTTCTCTTTGACGAAAATGTTTATTACAGGCTCCTTAAAACGAGGCGCGTTGTCATTGACATCAGACACGTGGACTGTAATAACGCTTGTGCTGGAAAGAGGCGGAACCCCTTCGTCAGTCGCCATTATTGTTACATTATATTGAGAAGCTTGTTCTCTGTCTAGAGTTCCGTCAACGACCAACGAATAATGATTTTTATACGTGTTCTTAATTGTAAAAGGCACTGAATCAACTATTCTAACCTGGACAACGCCATTTTTATCTGCGTCGATATCTCTCACTGTTATAAGACCAACCATTGTGTCTAGCGGTGCATCTTCCCTCACCACGTTGAGTAAGGATGTTACTGATATTTCTGGTGGATTGTCATTAACATCGCTGATTTCAACGAGTACTTTACAATGAGATGCTCTTGGATTTGCCCCTTTGTCTTTCGCTTGGACCCTGATTTCAACTGCATTGCTTTTTTCGTGATCCAATTCACCATTTACCGTAATCTCCCCTGTTTGGTGATTGATGGCAAATTTATCGACATCATTATCATTGTCTTGGTTAATAAAAGAATAGAGTATTTCTCCGTTCAGACCCTCATCTAAGTCCTGAGCATGAACAGAAATCACGGCGGCACCGTGCGCCGTGTTCTCCAGCACCGTGGCTTTATACAGCGACTTGTCAAAAATTGGAATATTATCATTTACATCTTGCACATTAACGGTGATATGTAACGTGCCTGACTTAGGAGGTTTCCCTCCATCTACAGCGGTTAGTGTCAGTTTGATAACGGGCTGTTTCTCGCGGTCTAAGGCTTTCTGCAGCACAATGTCAGCAGACACAGTCGGCTCTCCGCCATTCTGTACATCCAGGGTGAAATGTTCATTTTGACTCAGCTTGTAGCCTCTGACCGAATAACTGCCGACATCTGCATCGAGAGCCTTTGGTAATGCAAATCTTTCACCAGGAAAAGCTGACTCAGATACGTTCAAAACAATTCCCGGTGTCCGAAAAGAGGGTACGTTGTCGTTTATATCCACAATTTTAACCTCAAAGCGATAAAGATTCCGTGGGGAGTTCACGCTGGCTTCCACTTCCAGAGAACATTTCACATTACGAGAGCAGAGCTCCTCTCGGTCTATTCTGTCTTTCACTAAAAGTATCCCAGTCTTAACACTTGCTTCGAAATATCTCGTATTAGGTCCTGAAATCTGAAAACCCCGAGTCTCCAAATCTTGTACATTCAGATGTAAGTCCTTCGCCAAATTACCGACAGTGGTACCGGGGCTCGATTCCTCCGGAACAGAATACACAACCTGTGCTGCTGCAAGACTCCATAACCGAGATGCATGGAGCAAAAAAATAATCCAATGACTGAAAATATTCCCTTGTTGCATTCTGTCCATAGCCTGCCAACCAAGTCAATTCGAGAAATTCACTACGGCGGTAACATTGCTCAGTAGTGGCACAGATCGCAGTCTTCCAATACAGTGAGAATGTGCTTTACTGTCACGACGAACAAAGAATTACAAGCCTCTCTCTTAACGAAAAGGGAGGAGCGTCGCATTAAAAAAAAACAACGGTTCTAACTCTGTGAGCTGATGGCGACATCTTGCGGTCATTTTCAGTCAGAGCCAATAACAAATACAACGAAAGAATGAAGTATCAGATAATGATGATCTTGAGCCTAATTATTTTTTAAGCGCCTGAAACTCGAATGAAAAACAACACACACAATCATTTGATATTCTAGCATGAGTGGTTGGCCTTATTAGAGCTATGTCAAGACGATTGTGCAAGAAGCAAAATATCAAAAATAAGGTCTACAATCATTGACAGCAGAGGCACACATTTAGACAGGAGCATTTAAAATAAGAAGAGCAATCTTAAATTGGTGGAGAAGTACACTGATTGGCACAGAAGTACACACAAATGTGTGTCGACGACAAACAATAAAGTCAAAGACTTATTTTCAATGTTGTCCTGGAATGGTTAACTGCTTTTGCAATTAAATCACATGATGTGAAAAAGTAAGACAGTAAATAACCGTACAGCCTTGTTTTCTTTGCCGTCACTCTTACCTTGTCTTGGTTAGGTAAAGTCTGAGTCCTGGTATAAGTATCTCCTCCGTTAATACTGATCAGTTCACCATCTACAGGAGGAAACTGCGCAGGGAAAACCACTACGTCACTCTTCAGCGTGTCTGAGCTGAAACACACGTCATACTGCTGAGTAGATTTGGAGTAAGACCAGCTCCCGTCAGGGTGGGTGGTGATCATTGGGGCGCTGTACCTGCTGAAGCTGCCGTCTGTCCTGTGGCATTTGACAGCTATTAAACTGATGAGGCTCAGCAGAAAGATCACCGACACCGACACGATGGCGATCAGCAGATACAGGTTTAAGTCAGAGAAGCTGTCCTCCTTTGTGGGCACATGTCTGAACTGAGTCTGGATGTCAGCTGTGCTTTCAACCACCACCACGTCAATAGACACAGTAGCGGACAGGGAAGGTTCTCCGTTATCAGAAACCAGCACCACCAAGGGGTGAGCTTTCAGGTCATTGTCACTCATCCTCCTCTTAGTCCTGATCTCTCCGGTGCTGGTTCCGATCCGGAAGAGGTTGTTTCCTTTGGGCTCAGAGAGGTGATAGGAAAGCAGCGCATTGTATCCAGAGTCTGCGTCTACAGCCCTGATCTTTGCCACAAAGTATCCCGCTTCAGCAGAATAGGGGATGCTCTCACTGTTAACGGAGCCGTGCTCAGAATAGGGCGCGAGGATCGAGGGACTGTTGTCGTTCTCATCCAGGACTAAAACGTTCACAGTCACGTTGCTGCTGAGCGGAGGAACACCAGAGTCTGTGGCCTGGACTTTAAACTGAAAGCTTTTAAACTCCTCGTAGTTAAAAGACTGCAGGCTGACTATGTCTCCTGTCTCTGAGTTGACGTTAACAACAGTCGTTAGTGGAATAATTTTAGAAATACTATCTAATGATGAATATGTTAATTTTGCATTTTCTCCTGTATCAGGATCAACTGCTGTTATAGTAAAGATAGTAGCTCCCACTGCACTGTTCTCAGTCACATAAACATTAATCACTGGCTCTGAGAATAATGGGGAGTTGTCATTCACATCAGAAATGTGAACAGGAATAACACTGGTGCTTGAGAGAGGCGGCGTGCCTTCATCAGTAGCTGTGATAGTTACATTGTATTGAGAAACACTCTCTCTGTCAAGGGGTCCATCGACTGTTAATGAATAATAGTTTTTGTAGTTTAGTTTGAGTTTAAAAGGCACCAACCCAAGAATGTTAGCGCTCGTGAGACCATTTTTACCCCCATCTTTATCAGTCACCGTCACCAAAGCGACCACTGTGCCTACCTCAGCGTCCTCTCTAACCGGGCTCATAAGAGAGGTAATAATTATTTCAGGTACATTGTCATTAACATCAGTTACTTCCACTAACACTTTACCATGCACACTTCGAGAAGGAGTACCCTTATCTCTTGCCTGCACACGGATATCATAAGCTGTATTCTCTTCATAGTCTACTTTCCCCCTGACACATATTACCCCTGTATCTGGGTTTATTGAGAACAAAGCCTCAGGATTGAAATTTCCCTTTTCAATAAATGAATAGACAATCTCACCATTTATTCCCTCATCTAAATCTGTGGCAGTTACAGTAAGTATTGGTGTCTGAAATGGAGCGTTTTCACTGACCTGGGCCTTATACAGAGGTTGACTAAATACCGGAGCATTGTCGTTTATATCCATAACATGTACCACTATTTTTAGTGTCCCTGACCGGGCTGGTTTTCCTCCGTCCAGAGCAGTTAAAGTAAGGTGGATAACGGACTGCTTCTCTCTGTCTAAAGCTTTCTGTAGGACCAGCTCAGCAGGCTCACTATGTTGTCCGCCGCTCTGTACGTCCAATGAGAAATACTCATTTGGACTCAGCTTGTAGCTCTTTACCGAGTTACCGCCCGTGTCTGCGTCATTAGCCATCGGGAGTAGATATCTCTCCCCGGTAAAAGAAGATTCCGATATATTGAAAGTCTTCTCTCTTTCACGAAAAGAGGGTGCATTGTCGTTAATATCAATAATGTTTACCTCTATGCGATGCAGATGCATTGGGTGGCTCAGAATGGCTTCGACGTTCAGGGAACATTTGGCTGTATTTGGGCAGAGCTCTTCACGATCAATCCTATCGCAAACATAGAGCGCACCTGTTTTTAAATCCACGTCGAAATATTTCTTAGAATTCCCAGACACAACTCGTAAATCCCGTTTTTCCAATTCGTGGACGTTAATCTGTAATTCCTTAGCGAGATTTTCCACTAGCGTTCCTTTGTCAACCTCCTCGGAAACGGAGAACGAGAGCTGCGCTGCGGACCCACCACACGCACAAAGCAACGCTGCTATCTGTATCCACATCGTGACTGTTGGTCCCCTGCGTCCCATCGCTGCCACGGAATGAAAGAAATCATCATTTTCCAACATGTCCACTTTAGGCGAATATCAGACGAAGCCCTCGCTGCTATGTGACCATTTATGTATTTTCTGACAAAGCACGGGTGGACTACTGAGCTTCGTACGGAGAGGAGGAGTCTGGGAAAAAGCAGCCACATTCATATTGTGGTCTCGAGCGACACCAGCTGTTATTTTGGTGCTAATATACAAAGACCAAATAGACATGCATATTATACACAGAAATATAGCCCAAACGTCAAAGCAGACGAAAACTATATTTCAGTGGGAACATTTTATAAAATCTTGTTCAGAAAAAAACGCAGTTTCAAAGGCGTGTATACGAGAGATATCAGTTGTGTTTTACAACGGAAGACCATATTAACAAAGTAATGCATTATCATCTATGTAGGTTGAAATCAAATCAAAGCGAGGCAGCTTTTCCATGCATGTACAAACTCTCTTCAGAGTTCAGCACCATGGACAGCGTCACCACTGGTCAGCATCTAACTTGACCAACGACTTCACAACTAAACACACATACAAGTTCAGCAAGCAGCTGTTTTGAAGAATATCCTGAATTCTCCAACATACAGCATCATGTTGTGAATGACTTTTTCTGTGCAAGAAAATATATTATTTATAGTATAGCCCCCAAAGTACTATATTGAATCAATTGCTTTCACAGCCATGAATTAAATGTATCACGAAAAGTCAGCAAATATTGAAAATTAAAAAAAGCGCATACTCTAATGACTCAATGTCTTTCAGAAATGTAATGACACAATCTGCAGAAATAAATACTTTTGGATTCCAATCAACTCACCTTGTCTTGGTTGGGTAAAGTCTGAGTTCTGGTATAAGTATCTCCTCCGTTAATACTGATCAGTTCACCATCTATAGGAGGAAACTGTGCGGGGAAAACCACTACGTCACTCTTCAGCGTGTCTGAGCTGAAACACACGTCATACTGCTGAGTAGACTTGGAGTAAGACCAGCTCCCGTCAGGGTGGGTGGTGATCATTGGGGCGCTGTACCTGCTGAAGCTGCCGTCTGTCCTGTGGCATTTGACAGCTATTAAACTGATGAGGCTCAGCAGAAAGATCACCGACACCGACACGATGGCGATCAGCAGATACAGGTTTAAGTCAGAGAAGCTGTCCTCCTTTGTGGGCACATGTCTGAACTGAGTCTGGATGTCAGCTGTGCTTTCAACCACCACCACGTCAATAGACACAGTAGCTGACAGGGAGGGTTCTCCGTTATCAGAAACCAGCACCACCAAGGGGTGAGCTTTCAGGTCATTGTCACTCATCCTCCTCTTAGTCCTGATCTCTCCGGTGCTGGTTCCGATCCGGAAGAGGTTGTTTCCTTTGGGCTCAGAGAGGTGATAGGAAAGCAGCGCATTGTATCCAGAGTCTGCGTCTACAGCCCTGATCTTTGCCACAAAGTATCCCGCTTCAGCAGAATAGGGGATGCTCTCACTGTTAACGGAGCCGTGCTCAGAATAGGGCGCGAGGATCGAGGGACTGTTGTCGTTCTCATCCAGGACTAAAACGTTCACAGTCACGTTGCTGCTGAGCGGAGGAACACCAGAGTCTGTGGCCTGGACTTTAAACTGGAAGGTGTTTAACTCCTCGTAGTTAAAAGACTGCAGGCTGACTATGTCTCCTGTCTCTGAGTTGATGTTGACAACTGAAGTTATAGGAAGACCTTTTGAATCCCCATTTAATGAGTATGTTACTCTCGCGTTTTCATGTATATCGGGATCGACTGCAGTTATGGAAAAGATAAGAGCTCCAACTGGACTGTTTTCTTTTACATAAATGTTAATCACAGGCTCAAGGAAATGAGGCGCGTTATCATTGACATCAGAAACCTGAACACTTATAACGCTGGTGCTGGATAGAGACGGGGTCCCTTCATCAGCAGCTGTAATCGTGACGTTGTAAAACGAGTGTCCCTCTCTATCAAGAGGTCCATCGACTACTAAAGAATAATAATTTTTATAATTGGGAGTTAGCTTAAAAGGTTCAGAACCGATTAGTGCACAGCGAGTCTGGCCGTTTTTTCCTCCATCTTTATCAGTCACTGTCACTAAGGCGACAACGCTTCCTATTTCAGCATCTTCTTTAACTGGGTTAGTGAGTGACGTCACCACAATTTCTGGAGCATTGTCGTTCACATCAACTACCTCCACCAGCAGCTTCCCATTTGCACCCCGAGGTGAAAACCCCTGATCTGTTGCTTTAATGTGAATTTCATATGCTGACTGTGCTTCGTAATCTAAATAACCCTTCATTGCGATTTCCCCAGTTTCTGCATCCATGATAAACACATCTGCAGGATCGAAATTTCCACGCTTGACGAAAGAATACGTGATCCTCCCGTTGTCCCCTTCGTCTAAATCTGTCGCACTCAGTTGAATCACCGATGATCCAGCTGGCGCATTTTCATTCACCCGCGCCTTGTAAAGTGTTTTACTAAATGACGGCGTGTTGTCATTGACGTCCAGAACATTCACATGTATGTGCAAGGTTCCGGATTTAGGAGGCTTTCCTCCATCTACAGCGGTCAGCGATAGTTTAATGACGGCTTGTTTTTCACGATCTAAAGCTTTCAGGAGCACCAATTCAGCAGATGCACTGTGTTCTCCACCGCCCTGTACATCGAGGGAGAAGTATTCATTTTGGCTCAGCCTGTAAGTCTTCACTGAATTGCTTCCCGTATCTGCGTCGAGGGCCAGGGGAAGCAAGAAGTGTTCGCCCTGAGGTGATGATTCAGATATGTTAAGTGAATACGACTTCTCAACGAAGGCCGGTGCGTTGTCATTCACATCAACAATAACCACCTCAACGCGGTGGAGTACCATAGGATTACTTAGTATCGCCTCAAAGTTTAGCGTGCATTTGATGGTGTTTGGACAAAGCTCCTCGCGGTCTAGTCGCTCATTGACGTAAAGATCCCCCGTTTTAAAGTTGGCTTCGAAATATTTCTTACTGTACCCGGACACGATATTTAGATTCCTCGTTTGCAGGTCTCGGACGTTGACATTTAAATCCTTTGCGATATTCCCGACCACAGTCCCTTTGTCCACCTCCTCGGAAACAGAGTAGAATATCTGAGCAGCAGACCAGTCCGATAAAAACAGGATAAACAGCCAGCAGAGTGTCCGGTCATCCCTTCTGCGGCCCATCGCTGCTGTCAAAGAAAGTGATGCGATGCGAATTATATTCATCCATAAAACGCCACTCGATCGGCCAACGTTTAAAATCCCATCCACTCCAGTTCTCGCCTTTTCCTCGTCGCTCGTGTTCCTCGCACAAAGCCCTCGCAGTCTGCTGACGCTTCACACGGGAAGGAGGAGACTGAACACACCGAGCTCACAACAACACGTGGTCGTCAGCGACCCCACGCGTTACAACGTGGACATGAAAATAGTTATATTAATGAAGTTGCACATATTGAATGTCTAAAACGTGTACTACATTGTACACCTGAGGATTTTGAGGAGAGACTAAAAGTTTGCTTTTACCAAAGAGGATAAGATCCGACTAAATACTCTGAGATTTCTACGGAACAATTACTGTGAGAATATCTGAAAGTAATGTAACACATGGAAAAGATACATCAAACTAGATGAAAGTTCAAAGGCATTAATATTCCGTCTACATGGGAAACACACGTAGACAACACTGTCACGGTTTAATATTTGAAAGCAGTTCAGCTATTTTCAAGCATTATTGATTTATGAATGAAAGCCTAAGTAGCTAAAATATGACTGAAAGCGTAATTCATGCAAGAGCTTTTGGATTGTAAACCAAAAGGACAAGGAAGGCACCAATACGTTTTCAGCACCATGGAAAGCACAAAGCTACATACCTACTTAGGATATGTCCACTATGACAACTTAAGGCAAACCTGTCATCTCTTGAAATGCAAATCTTTGTAATATATTTTGTGACTGCAACATTCTTAATTCGGAATTTCCGAGTTTGAAAGTCATGTATGTGAAAGCGAAGAGAGAAGATGAAATGCTGCAAACAACTCACCTTGTCTGTATTAGGTAAAGTCTGAGTCCGTGAAAAAGTATCTCCTCCTCCGTTAATACTGATCAGTTCACCATCTACAGGAGGAAACTGAGTGGGGAAAACCACTACGTCACTCTTCAGCGTGTCTGAGCTGAAACACACGTCATACTGCTGAGTAGACTTGGAGTAAGACCAGCTCCCGTCAGGGTGGGTGGTGATCATTGGGGCGCTGTACCTGCTGAAGCTGCCGTCTGTCCTGTGGCATTTGACAGCTATTAAACTGATGAGGCTCAGCAGAAAGATCACCGACACCGACACGATGGCGATCAGCAGATACAGGTTTAAGTCAGAGAAGCTGTCCTCCTTTTTGGGCACATGTCTGAACTGAGTCTGGATGTCAGCTGTGCTTTCAACCACCACCACGTCAATAGACACAGTAGCGGACAGGGAGGGTTCTCCGTTATCAGAAACCAGCACCACCAAGGGGTGAGCTTTCAGGTCATTGTCACTCATCCTCCTCTTAGTCCTGATCTCTCCGGTGCTGGTTCCGATCCGGAAGAGGTTGTTTCCTTTGGGCTCGGAGAGGTGATAGGAAAGCAGCGCATTGTATCCAGAGTCTGCGTCTACAGCCCTAATCTTTGCCACAAAGTATCCCGCTTCAGCAGAATAGGGGATGCTCTCACTGTTAACGGAGCCGTGCTCAGAATAGGGCGCGAGGATCGAGGGACTGTTGTCGTTCTCATCCAGGACTAAAACGTTCACAGTCACGTTGCTGCTGAGCGGAGGAACACCAGAGTCTGTGGCCTGGACTTTAAACTGAAAGCTTTTTAACTCCTCGTAGTTAAAAGACTGCAGACTGATTATGTCTCCAGTCTCTGAGTTGATGTTTAAAATTGATGAAATTGGAATATTTCTTTGAGAATTTTCTAGCAATTTGTAAGTCAGTTTTGAATTACTGTTCAGATCAGGATCAAATGCATTTATTGTATACATAACAGAGCCCACTGGACTATTTTCTTTCACATAAACATGAATGACAGGCTCCATAAATCGAGGTGCATTGTCATTGACATCAGAAACATGAACAGTAATGACTGTGATACTGGACAGAGGTGGACTTCCTTCATCTGTGGCTGTAACAGTGACATTATAAAGAGAAGTGTTTTCTCTGTCCAGTGGTCCATCTACTACTAATGAATAGTCATTTTTGTAGTTTGACTTCAGTTTAAACGGAACAGACCCAACTACCTTACAGTTAGTCACACCGTTGTTTCCTCCATCTTTATCACTCACTGTGACCAAAGCAACGATGGTCCCCAGTTCTGCATCTTCTTTAACTGGAGTCATGAGTGACGTCACAGATATTTCTGGAGCATTGTCATTCACGTCAATTATCTCTATCAGCAGTTTAGCATGCGCACTACGAGGAGTGACGCCTTGATCAGTGGCTTGAACTCTAACTTCATAAGCAGACGTTTCTTCATAATCTAATGTGCCCTTCACAGAGATTTCTCCTGTTTCCGAATTTAGATCGAAAATATTTGATGGATCAATATTTCCTCGTTTGATCAACGAGTACAGGATCTTACTGTTCATGCCCTCGTCTAAATCGGTTGCATTTAACTTCATTATCACTGTTCCATAAGCAGTATTTTCAGATACACGTACTTTATACAGCGATTTGCTAAAAATGGGTACATTATCATTGACATCTAATACACTAATACGTATTTGTAAGGAGCCAGATCTAGCAGGTTTCCCTCCATCTACAGCCGTCAAGACAAGTGTGATCACCGGCTGTTTCTCTCGATCCAAAGCCTTTTGCAGCACTAACTCAGCAGACACACCGTGTTCTCCACCGCTCTGCACATCAAGAGAGAAATATTCATTTTGGCTCAGCTTGTACGTCTTTACTGTGTTACTGCCGATGTCCGCGTCTTCTGCTATTGGGAGGAGATATCGCTCTCCAGTTAAAGACGATTCTGAAATATTCAAAGAATATGTTTTTTCAATGAAAGCGGGCGAATTGTCGTTTATATCTAAAACATTGACCTCTATGCGATGTGCACTCATTGGGTTGTTCAAAACGGCTTGTATTTTTACTGAGCATTTCACCAGTCCGGGACAAAGCTCCTCTCGGTCTATCCTCTCGTTAACAAAGAGGTTCCCGGTCCGCAAATTCACGTCAAAATATTTCTTACTGTAACTCGAAACAACACGCAAGTCCCTGGTCGTTAGATCCTGTAAGTTGAGGTTCAAATCCTTTGCAATATTCCCCACCACGGTGCCTTTGTCCACCTCCTCAGAAATCGAGTAGGACAACTGCGAAGCCGCCCAGTTGCAAAGACAAAGAAACACAACAATGTGAATCCAGTCGTATTCCTTTTGTCGTCGAATATACATTGTTGCTGCATCAAAACTTCTGAACCCAGTCGATCATCTATCCTCGGTAGAGATACATCCGTAAACATAAATATTGTTGCTGGAAGCTCTTGTCCTCGTCACTGCCACTTCCACGGATGTACTAATGCCCGATGACGATTTCATTTTGTATCCTACGCAGGGAGGAGGAGTTTTAGAAGTAAACACACTTTCATGTTCATGGTCTCATGCGACATCGTGTGGTGAATTATATGTATTCAAATGCAATCCATTGTATCACATAGTCATGGAATTTAAAATATTAAAGTTGACAAAAATAGTCTGGTTTGAACATTTCTTTTTAATATCTAGAGTGTGACAACTTTATAGACGACTTTTGAAATTGATAAAACAATCCGTTAAGGTACAATATATCCAGAAAAAAAGACTACAAATTGAATTTCAGAGTGAACTCGACCTCCTCAAAAAATCCCATATTCGGAATCAATCATTGATTAAAGAAACAAGTTCAACTCAACGCAGAATGAATCACAGAAACCAGATACTGTCAACACACAGTCCAGCACCACGGACAGCACCTTCTCTGACTGCATTCAATGTCAGGAGCTGTAACAAATGTTAGATCACACTTGACTGATACCAGCTGCATACAATCGACGCAGCAAACAAAGCAATGTTGACTGCTGACTATAAAGAACAGCCAAGACCAATTAAATCAGGAATGAAGTGCTTTCAACAGGTCTAACAGCAGCACATTTTGCAGCTGAATTGGACACAAACGGCCACAGAGAGCTCTAGATATTCCCACTACAACACATGATGGCATACCCTTTTTTTTCGTAGATTTGAGAAGTACGATACAAAATCTTGAGATTAAATTGTTTGCATTTCTTCTTACCTTGTCTTGGTTGGGTAAAGTCTGAGTTCTGGTATAAGTGTCTCCTCCGTTAATACTGATCAGTTCACCATCTACAGGAGGAAACTGTGCAGGGAAAACCACTACGTCACTCTTCAGCGTGTCTGAGCTGAAACACACGTCATACTGCTGAGTAGACTTGGAGTAAGACCAGCTCCCGTCAGGGTGGGTGGTGATCATTGGGGCGCTGTACCTGCTGAAGCTGCCGTCTGTCCTGTGGCATTTGACAGCTATTAAACTGATGAGGCTCAGCAGAAAGATCACCGACACCGACACGATGGCGATCAGCAGATACAGGTTTAAGTCAGAGAAGCTGTCCTCCTTTGTGGGCACATGTCTGAACTGAGTCTGGATGTCAGCTGTGCTTTCAACCACCACCACGTCAATAGACACAGTTGCTGACAGGGAGGGTTCTCCGTTATCAGAAACCAGCACCACCAAGGGGTGAGCTTTCAGGTCATTGTCACTCATCCTCCTCTTAGTCCTGATCTCTCCGGTGCTGGTTCCGATCCGGAAGAGGTTGTTTCCTTTGGGCTCAGAGAGGTGATATGAAAGCAGCGCATTGTATCCAGAGTCTGCGTCTACAGCCCTGATCTTTGCCACAAAGTATCCCGCTTCAGCAGAATAGGGGATGCTCTCACTGTTAACGGAGCCGTGCTCAGAATAGGGCGCGAGGATCGTGGGACTGTTGTCGTTCTCATCCAGGACTAAAACGTTCACAGTCACGTTGCTGCTGAGCGGAGGAACACCAGAGTCTGTGGCCTGGACTTTAAACTGGAAGGTGTTTAACTCCTCGTAGTTAAAAGACTGCAGGCTGACTATGTCTCCAGTCTCTGAGTTGATGTTTAAAATTGATGAAATTGGAATATTTCTTTGCGAACTTTCTAATAATTTGTAAGTCAGTTTTGAATTACTGTTCAGATCAGGATCAAATGCTTTTATTGTATACATAACAGAGCCCACTGGACTATTTTCTTTCACATAAACATGAATCACAGGCTCCATAAATCGAGGTGCATTGTCATTGACATCAGAAACATGAACAGTAATGACTGTGATACTGGACAGAGGTGGACTTCCTTCATCTGTGGCTGTAACAGTGACATTATAAAGAGAAGTGTTTTCTCTGTCCAGTGGTCCATCTACTACTAATGAATAGTCATTTTTGTAGTTTGACTTCAGTTTAAACGGAACAGACCCAACTACCTTACAGTTAGTCACACCGTTGTTTCCTCCATCTTTATCACTCACTGTGACCAAAGCAACGATGGTCCCCAGTTCTGCATCTTCTTTAACTGGAGTCATGAGTGACGTCACAGATATTGCTGGGGCATTGTCATTCACGTCAATTATCTCTATCAGCAGTTTGGCATGCGCACTACGAGGAGAGAAGCCTTGATCAGTGGCCTTTACTCTAACTTCATAAGCAGACGCCTCTTCATAATCTAATGTGCCCTTCACGGAGATTTCTCCTGTTTCTGAATTTAGATCAAAAATATTTGATGGATCAATATTTCCTCGTTTAATAAACGAGTACAGGATCTTACTGTTCATGCCCTCGTCTAAATCGGTTGCATTTAATTTAAATACTAATGTTCCGGGAGTAGCATTTTCATTTACACGCGCCTTATAAAGAGATTTACTGAAAGTAGGTGTATTGTCATTGACATCTAAAACATTAACAATTAACTGCAATGTTCCAGATCTAGCAGGTTTGCCTCCATCTACAGCCGTCAAAATAAGTTTAAGAACCGGCTGTTTCTCTCGATCCAAAGCCTTTTGCAGCACTAACTCAGCAGACACACCGTGTTCTCCACCGCTCTGCACATCAAGAGAGAAATATTCATTTTGGCTCAGCTTGTACGTCTTCACTGTGTTGCTTCCTATGTCCGCGTCTTCTGCTATTGGTAGGAGATATCGCTCTCCCGGTGACAACGATTCTGAGATATTCAGTAAATGTGATTGATCAATGAATACAGGCGAGTTATCATTTATATCTAAAACATTTACTTCAATACGATGTGCACTCATTGGATTGTTTAGAACGGCCTGTAATTTCAAGGTACATTTTACCGTATTTGGACAAAACTCTTCTCTGTCTATTCTTTCGTCAACAAAGAGGTTCCCGGTGCGCAAATTCACATCGAAATATTTCTTCTTGTCACCGGATACGATTTGGAGATCCCTGTTTTCTATTTCTTGCACATTTAGGTTCAGGTCCTTTGCGATGTTCCCCACCACGGTGCCTTTGTTCACCTCCTCGGAAATTGAGTAAGATATCTGAGAGACAGAGCAGTCACAAAGACAAAGCAGCGCTACAATATGAATCCAGGCGTATTCCTTTTGACGTCGCACATACATCCTTGGTGGAGTAAAAGAGCTGAATCGAGTGAATCATTAATCCTTTGTTTTAGTAATTCCTTCAAAAGCAAATTGCTCCGTTTAACATCCAGCCTATCTCCTCACAACACCATCGAGTGCTGAGTGTACAATGACCGATGACGATTTCATTTAGAAAATCAACAGAGGAGGAGTCTTGGATAAACGGCGACATTTCATTCTGTGGTCTCCTGCGACATCATGTGGGGAATCATGGGTATATTCGATTCATGCTTGGTCCATTTATTTGCCATGTACTTCTCCACAAATAGATCATCCGAATGCATATCAACATCGCACGATGATTGTCCTCAAATAACGCACCATTAGTTAAAAAAGCATCATGTATTCGCGTTTAATTACCAATGTTCAGTATAAACATGTTGTTCAATGTTGAGTGTGCAAAAAACATGGACATTTTCAAAACGAGACAAGCCACCACAAAGTTAAAATACTGCAATGATCCAGAAAACCAAACAATAACTGAAATAGTTCGTCGTGAGATTTAAATGCAATATAAAGTAACTTTACTGAAAAAAAGCTTATAATGATACAATGTGCTCGCTTCATAACGGCACAGAAACTATTACAAGCCTTACTTCAGCACTACGGAGACCGCCATTTCACAAGATGAAAACGTAAAAAGCTATTTTCTGTTCAGTCAACAAAAAAAATAATAGTAGAATGGCAGTGAAACCAAAGATCGTTTATTTAAACAAAATGGCGAGAATGTCTCCATCTAAGTAACGAGCATCGTGAGGTCACGTTGCCCTGTGCTGTTGAGAAATGTTCAGAGGGCATTCAAGAGCGGGTTAACTGCACAATTGAATTGTGCAGAAACCATAAAACTAGCACCATGGTCAGCGCTGTTTCTACTCAGACTGAATCGTTTTAAAGGGAAAATATCTCATGTATGGAGATTCAAACGAGTTCATCTTTACTTTGCCACATTGCTCGATTAGACACCAACTAACAATGCTTTTGGATGCTTAGACCAGGATGTTGTGCTAAATAGTACACTAAAATACCTTATTTGTTTGTAGTGAGGCGAGTAGCTTGACGAGTACAAGGAAAATGGAACAATTTCTTACAGGACGAATTATGTTTACTAATTTTATTTCCAGTGAAGTAACCTGATCTGCATGAAATACAACAACTTCCATGAAGTTTGGTTGTGTGTTCATCAACAAGTCAGTGTTGTTGCCTAGATGACACTTTCATTTGACTTCACATTCGTCCATGCTGGCAAACAACATTATATCACATTCACGTAGTCAAATAGTACGATTGGATTTCAGCGGAATTTGTTTGGGGATCCCCAATCTATTATCAAAACATTACATTTAAAGTATAGCCTACCTTGTCTTTGTTGGGTAAAGTCTGAGTTCTGGTATAAGTATCTCCTCCGTTAATACTGATCAGTTCACCATCTACAGGAGGAAACTGTGCAGGGAAAACCACTACGTCACTCTTCAGCGTGTCTGAGCTGAAACACACGTCATACTGCTGAGTAGACTTGGAGTAAGACCAGCTCCCGTCAGGGTGGGTGGTGATCATTGGGGCGCTGTACCTGCTGAAGCTGCCGTCTGTCCTGTGGCATTTGACAGCTATTAAACTGATGAGGCTCAGCAGAAAGATCACCGACACCGACACGATGGCGATCAGCAGATACAGGTTTAAGTCAGAGAAGCTGTCCTCCTTTGTGGGCACATGTCTGAACTGAGTCTGGATGTCAGCTGTGCTTTCAACCACCACCACGTCAATAGACACAGTAGCGGACAGGGAGGGTTCTCCGTTATCAGAAACCAGCACCACCAAGGGGTGAGCTTTCAGGTCATTGTCACTCATCCTCCTCTTAGTCCTGATCTCTCCGGTACTGGTTCCGATCCGGAAGAGGTTGTTTCCTTTGGGCTCAGAGAGGTGATAGGAAAGCAGCGCATTGTATCCAGAGTCTGCGTCTACAGCCCTGATCTTTGCCACAAAGTATCCCGCTTCAGCAGAATAGGGGATGCTCTCACTGTTAACGGAGCCGTGCTCAGAATAGGGCGCGAGGATCGTGGGACTGTTGTCGTTCTCGTCCAGGACTAAAACGTTCACAGTCACGTTGCTGCTGAGCGGAGGAACACCAGAGTCTGTGGCCTGGACTTTAAACTGGAAGCTTTTTAACTCCTCGTAGTTAAAAGACTGCAGGCTGACTATGTCTCCAGTCTCTGAGTTGATGTTTATCATTGTCGACAGAGGCAGAGTTCTACTATTACTGTCTAAAAACGAGTAGCTCAGCTGACCGTTGTTGCTGACGTCAGAATCGGTTGCAGTCACCGTTTTAACAACTGTCCCTACTTTGCTGTTTTCTTTCACATAAATATTTACTAAATCTTCCGGGAATCTTGGCGCATTGTCATTAACATCAGAAACGTAAACTGTAATAACAGTGATATTTGAAAGAGGAGGACTCCCTTCATCGGTTGCTGAAATTGTTACATTGTACTGAGGAGTTACCTCTCTGTCCAAATGTCCGTCAACCACTAAAGAGTAATAGTTTTTGTAATTCGTCTCCAATTTGAATGGAACCGTATTCAAGATCTCACATTTGACTTGCCCATTTTTACCACTGTCTCTGTCTAGAACGGAAACAAGTGCAATGGCAGTGCCCACATCCGCGTCCTCATTCACTGTTTTGAGCAGTGACGTCACAGTGAGCTCAGGAGCGTTGTCGTTTACATCAATGACTTCTACCAGCACTTTACTATGAGCAGACAGGGGAGGCTTGGCTTTGTCTCTCGCCTCCGCTCGGATTTCAAAAGCTTTTCTTTCCTCATAGTCGATTTTTCCTTTCACTGAAATGATCCCCGTTTCAGGGTCTATTTGGAAAATATCCAGAATGTGGTCCTGATCCTGATTACGAAGAGAATAAACCACTTCACTGTTTGTGCCTTCGTCAGCGTCGGTCGCATTTAAGGTGAAGACCGCCGTCCCAAGTGGGATATTTTCAAACGTCTGAACTTTGTAAAGAGTGTTGCTGAAAATTGGTGCGTTATCATTTATATCGAGTACATTTATTTTAATTTCTGATGTGCCTGAATTTGGTGGTGTTCCCCCGTCTACCGCAGTTAACATGAGCTGCATATGTGCTTTTTTCTCACGGTCTAGGGCTTTCTGCAGCACTAACTCTGGAGATATACTCTCCCCTCGTGTGTGTGTCGACAGGCTGAAGTATTCGTTTGGACTGAGCTTATACGCACTGACACCATTTTTACCCACATCGGCATCGCTTGCCTCCGACAACGCGAATCTAAAGCCAGGCAAGGTGTTCTCTGCGATGTCCAATATTTGGGATTTCGTGGTAAAAGACGGAGCATGGTCATTCACGTCTCTAATTTCTATCTCTACGCGGTAGAGCTTTAGTGGGCTGTTTATAACTGCCTCTACGCTTACAGTGCATTTGGCTTCATCTGTGCAAAGCTCCTCTCGGTCTATCCTCTCATTGACATACAGGAATCCGGTCTTGAGATTTACCTCGAAGTATTTCCTCTTGGATCCCGTAACAACCTGAAACAAACGGGACTCCAAATCCTGCACATTGAGGTTTAGATCCTTCGCGATATTTCCGACATTAGTCCCCGGGTTTACCTCCTCTGAGACGGAGTAGGAGAGCTGCGCAGACGCCGATTCCCAGAAACAATCCAACATCACCAGCAGCAGATACGTAACAATGGACCTCGTGCTACTCGGTGAAAACATCATTCCGATCGAAAAAGAACAAAGTATATATCCACAATTGGGTTTCTTCCGCGGACGGATGAGTTGTGACAATATTTAGTCCAACACCATTTCGATGTTCAGCTTAGAGAGGAAGACTCCATAATGTCCTCCCTTCTCCCCCGAGTTTCTTTGTGATAAAAATCCACAGTCATTCCGTTTTTACCCTGGGAGGAGCCTCGACGTTACTGTGTTACGGTCTATAGCGTCACTTTGTGGTAAACTATGAGAACTACACACGTCATAAGACAACTGTAAAACACCGCTCATCATTCATGAACGCCACCGAGCAAATGGAACTCTAAATTATTGCAATACTTTAAATACATAAAAAAACAGAATGTATTTTAAAATGTATGGGAAATCTCACACCGTTTACTGCACCCTGGAATGCGGGTTTTAAGTCGTTGTGAAAGATAATCTGCTGTGACTTTAATTTATTAAATTATGGTAGTAAAGAGTAGCCTATATTTTCAACAGATATTCAACGTTGACAGTGAAACGCAGTTAAACTTTAATTGCAGGACTTGATAGGACATACAACAATATTGTCTTTTTTCCTTTTACTGTATATGGTATAGTTTGCATCATATCAGCAAATGTATTGACATTTGCGGTAGAAACCCTGCAGTTTAGATGGACGTAAAATATTCCCATTATGATTTCAAACAATCACTCAACAGATTAACTATTTAAAGAGGATATAAAGAACGAAATCTTCCAACTGTGACACCTCATAAATAAACATGTCAAACATACACTGTCTTGACAACTTTTGAGCAAGGAGTCATATTAGTCCAAATTATTTTTTAACAACACACTGGACTTTGGAACAAGTAAAAAAGTTATGGCAAAGATCCAAAAGACCATAAGAGAATACGATAAAAGCATGTCTTTCCCACCACTTTCTTTTCACCCTCAACACATTTAAAGATTGTCTTCAGCACCACGGACAGTGACATACAGATTGACTTGCTGAGTGAGCAGCCAATAGAGGGTGAATGGGAACAACATAAGCAGATAAACATATGACAACAGCTTCATGGACTTTTGATTGAACTCAAATTAAATGAAGGTTAGTGATGATACATACTTGATGCCAACGTTCTTACCTTGTCTTTGTTGGGTAAAGTCTGAGTTCTAGTATAAGTAAATGCCATGAGGACGCGTAAATGCCATGAGGGTTTTTTGACCGCTAGTCCAGTGCTCTTTATTTTAGGCCGACATAAAACTGCATTTTAGCATAAGGAATTATATTTCTGCCGATAGGAAATGTGCAACACAGAGTCCTTAATGTATTTTATATCTTACCTTGTCTTGGTTGGGTAAAGTCTGAGTCCTGGTATAAGTATCTCCTCCATTAATACTGATCAGTTCACCATCTACAGGAGGAAACTGAGCGGGGAAAACCACTACGTCACTCTTCAGCGTGTCTGAGCTGAAACACACGTCATACTGCTGAGTAGACTTGGAGTAAGACCAGCTCCCGTCAGGGTGGGTGGTGATCATTGGGGCGCTGTACCTGCTGAAGCTGCCGTCTGTCCTGTGGCATTTGACAGCTATTAAACTGATGAGGCTCAGCAGAAAGATCACCGACACCGACACGATGGCGATCAGCAGATACAGGTTTAAGTCAGAGAAGCTGTCCTCCTTTGTGGGCACATGTCTGAACTGAGTCTGGATGTCAGCTGTGCTTTCAACCACCACCACGTCAATAGACACAGTAGCTGACAGGGAGGGTTCTCCGTTATCAGAAACCAGCACCACCAAGGGGTGAGCTTTCAGGTCATTGTCACTCATCCTCCTCTTAGTCCTGATCTCTCCGGTGCTGGTTCCGATCCGGAAGAGGTTGTTTCCTTTGGGCTCAGAGAGGTGATAGGAAAGCAGCGCATTGTATCCAGAGTCTGCGTCTACAGCCCTGATCTTTGCCACAAAGTATCCCGCTTCAGCAGAATAGGGGATGCTCTCACTGTTAACGGAGCCGTGCTCAGAATAGGGCGCGAGGATCGAGGGACTGTTGTCGTTCTCATCCAGGACTAAAACGTTCACAGTCACGTTGCTGCTGAGCGGAGGAACACCAGAGTCTGTGGCCTGGACTTTAAACTGGAAGGTGTTTAACTCCTCGTAGTTAAAAGACTGCAGGCTGACTATGTCTCCAGTCTCTGAGTTGATGTTTAAAATTGATGAAATTGGAATATTTCTTTGCGAACTTTCTAATAATTTGTAAGTCAGTTTTGAATTACTGTTCAGATCAGGATCAAATGCTTTTATTGTATACATAACAGAGCCCACTGGACTATTTTCTTTCACATAAACATGAATCACAGGCTCCATAAATCGAGGTGCATTGTCATTGACATCAGAAACATGAACAGTAATGACTGTGATACTGGACAGAGGTGGACTTCCTTCATCTGTGGCTGTAACAGTGACATTATAAAGAGAAGTGTTTTCTCTGTCCAGTGGTCCATCTACTACTAATGAATAGTCATTTTTGTAGTTTGACTTCAGTTTAAACGGAACAGACCCAACTACCTTACAGTTAGTCACACCGTTGTTTCCTCCATCTTTATCACTCACTGTGACCAAAGCAACGATGGTCCCCAGTTCTGCATCTTCTTTTACTGGAGTCATGAGTGACGTCACAGATATTTCTGGGATATTGTCATTCACGTCAATTATCTCTATCAGCAGTTTAGCATGCGCACTACGAGGAGTGGTGCCTTGATCAGTAGCTTTTACTCTAACTTCATAAGCAGACGCCTCTTCATAATCTAATGTTCCTTTCACAGAGATTTCTCCTGTTTCTGAATTTAGATCGAAAATATTTGATGGATCCGTATTTTTTTGTCTGATAAACGAATAAAGGATCTTACTGTTCATTCCCTCGTCTAAATCTGTTGCATTTAATTTAATTATCACTGTCCCCTGTGCAGTATCTTCGCGAACACGTACTTTATACAGCGTTTTGCTGAAAATTGGTGTATTATCATTGGCATCTATTACATTTACATGTATCTGCAATGTTCCAGATTTAGCGAGTTTCCCTCCATCTACAGCCGTCAAAATAAGTTTAAGAACCGGCTGTTTCTCTCGATCCAAAGCCTTTTGCAGCACTAACTCAGCAGACACACCGTGTTCTCCACCGCTCTGCACATCAAGAGAGAAATATTCATTTTGGCTCAGCTTGTACGTCTTCACTGTGTTGCTTCCTATGTCCGCGTCTTCTGCTATCGGGAGGAGATATCGCTCTCCCGGTGACATTGATTCGGAAGTATTTAAAGAATACGACTGGTCTATAAATTCTGGCGAGTTATCATTTATGTCTAAAACGCTGACTTCTATTCGGTGTACAATCATAGGATTGCTTAACACAGCCTGTATCCTCAAGAAGCATTGTACCGTGTTCGGACAGATCTCCTCTCTGTCTATCCTCTCGTCAACAAAGAGGTTCCCGGTCCGTAAATTCACGTCAAAATATTTCTTACTGTAACTCGAAACAACACGTAGATCCCTGGTTTCTAGATCGTGTACATTCAAGTTCAGGTCCTTTGCGATGTTCCCCACCACGGTGCCTTTGTTCACCTCCTCGGAAATGGAGTAAGACAACTGCGAGGCAGACCGGTCACAAAGACAGAGCAGCGCAACAAAATGAATCCAGGCGTATTCTTCGCTTCCCATCGTGGTAGAATAATCACTGAATCCCGCTTATCCTGTATTTCCAAGAAATGTATATATCCGTCATAAACACGATTCTCCAAACAGCAGCAGCAGCCCTTCTCCCCACATACGACAACAGCGTCTCGCTTTACTGATGGTCAATGACGGTTTTAGGTTTACCGTGCAGGGCGGAGTTGTACACATATTGTAACAATCATATCTATGGTCTCCAGCGACATCATGTGGTAAATGACAGATAAGTCAACATAAATGAGTAACTCTTATCCCACATATTTGTTTGTTTTATTGTAGATCTGATATTTAAATATTTGGTACAATACATTGACTTCAGTATATATAAAAGAAAATTAAAGGTAATTTCTTATGATTTAATAATGCACAATTCTAGGAGTTATTCAAAGGTACAACAAAGTCTAAGTATAAAAAAGCGAAATCATTTTGTTGGCAATATCAGGCAAAATTAAAGTTAATATAATACTGAAATGCATCAGTCAACCAACAAATACCTCACAAATGAAACATTAGATACTGGTTTTGTTGCTGGTTTAATAAACTATCCAGAGAATTTAAATAATGAAACAATTGCAGAGTTTAATTTCAGCACCACAGACAGCGCTGTTCATTGCGGCTATGAATGGATCCAGTGAACTGATGAGCTCATTGGAGCCGATACTAAATAATCCTGCTGTCAAAGTATATCATCTCAGGATTTTAAAACATAACCAATCTGAGTTGTTCGTGATTCAGGTCTTTCAAAATGTGGAGCTGAGATCCATCACTGATGAAACAATAAAATAAAAATACAAATCGCATCACAAAATATGCAAATCATGGCGATTGAAAGCTGAATAACACATACCTTGTCTTGGTTGGGTAAAGTCTGAGTTCTGGTATAAGTATCTCCTCCGTTAATACTGATCAGTTCACCATCTACAGAAGGAAACTGCGCGGGGAAAACCACTACGTCACTCTTCAGCGTGTCTGAGCTGAAACACACGTCATACTGCTGAGTAGACTTGGAGTAAGACCAGCTCCCGTCAGGGTGGGTGGTGATCATTGGGGCGCTGTACCTGCTGAAGCTGCCGTCTGTCCTGTGGCATTTGACAGCTATTAAACTGATGAGGCTCAGCAGAAAGATCACCGACACCGACACGATGGCGATCAGCAGATACAGGTTTAAGTCAGAGAAGCTGTCCTCCTTTGTGGGCACATGTCTGAACTGAGTCTGAATGTCAGCTGTGCTTTCAACCACCACCACGTCAATAGACACCGTAGCGGACAGGGAGGGTTCTCCGTTATCAGAAACCAGCACCACCAAGGGGTGAGCTTTCAGGTCATTGTCACTCATCCTCCTCTTAGTCCTGATCTCTCCGGTGCTGGTTCCGATCCGAAAGAGGTTGTTTCCTTTGGGCTCAGAGAGGTGATAGGAAAGCAGCGCATTGTATCCAGAGTCTGCGTCTACAGCCCTGATCTTTGCCACAAAGTATCCCGCTTCAGCAGAATAGGGGATGCTCTCACTGTTAACGGAGCCGTGCTCAGAATAGGGCGCGAGGATCGTGGGACTGTTGTCGTTCTCATCCAGGACTAAAACGTTCACAGTCACGTTGCTGCTGAGCGGAGGAACACCAGAGTCTGTGGCCTGGACTTTAAACTGGAAGGTGTTTAACTCCTCGTAGTTAAAAGACTGCAGACTGATTATGTCTCCAGTCTCTGAGTTGATGTTTAAAATTGATGAAATTGGAATATTTCTTTGAGAATTTTCTAACAATTTGTAAATCAGTTTTGAATTACTGTTCAGATCAGGATCAAATGCATTTATTGTATAAATAACAGAGCCCACTGGACTATTTTCTTTCACATAAACATGAATGACAGGCTCCATAAATCGAGGTGCATTATCATTGACATCAGAAACATGAACAGTAATGACTGTGATACTGGACAGAGGTGGACTTCCTTCATCTGTGGCTGTAACAGTGACATTATAAAGAGAAGTGTTTTCTCTGTCCATCGGTCCATCTACTACTAACGAATAGTCATTTTTGTAGTTTGACTTCAGTTTAAACGGAACAGACCCAACTACCTTACAGTTAGTCACACCGTTGTTTCCTCCATCTTTATCACTCACTGTGACCAAAGCAACGATGGTCCCCAGTTCTGCATCTTCTTTAACTGGAGTCATGAGTGACGTCACAGATATTTCTGGGGCATTGTCATTCACGTCAATTATCTCTATCAGCAGTTTAGCATGCGCACTACGAGGGAAAGTGCCTTGATCAGTTGCTTGAACTCTAACTTCATAAGCAGACGTCTCTTCATAATCTAATGTGCCCTTCACAGAGATTTCTCCTGTTTCTGAATTTAGATCGAAAATATTTGATGGATCAATATTTCCTCGTTTAATAAACAGATACAGAATCTTACTGTTCATGCCCTCATCTAAATCGGTTGCATTTAACTTCATTATCACTGTTCCATGAGCAGTATTTTCAGGTACACGTACTTTATACAGCGATTTGCTAAAAATCGGTGTATTATCATTTACATCTAATACATTTGCATGTATCTGCAATGTTCCAGATTTAGCTGGTTTCCCTCCATCTACAGCCGTCAAAATAAGTTCAAGAACCGGCTGTTTCTCTCGATCCAAAGCCTTTTGCAGCACTAACTCAGCAGACACACCGTGTTCTCCACCGCTCTGCACATCAAGAGAGAAATATTCATTTTGGCTCAGCTTGTACGTCTTTACTGAGTTACTGCCGATGTCCGCGTCTTCTGCTATTGGGAGGAGATATCGTTCTCCCGGTGACATTGCTTCGGAGATGTTTAAATAATACGACTTGTCTATGAATTCTGGCGAGTTATCATTTATGTCTAAAACGCTGACCTCTATTCGGTGTACAATCATAGGATTGCTTAACACAGCCTGTATCCTCAAGAAGCATTGTACCGTGTTCGGACAGATCTCCTCTCTGTCTATCCTCTCGTCAACAAAGAGGTTCCCGGTCCGTAAATTTACGTCAAAATATTTCTTACTGTAACTCGAAACAACACGTAGATCCCTGGTTTCTAGATCGTGTACATTCAAGTTCAGGTCCTTTGCGATGTTCCCCACCACGGTGCCTTTGTTCACCTCCTCGGAAATGGAGTAAGACAACTGCGAGGCAGACCGGTCACAAAGACAGAGCAGCGCAACAAAATGAATCCAGGCGTATTCCTCGCTTCCCATCGTGGTAGAATAATCACTGAATCCCGCTTATCCTGTATTTCCAAGGAATGTATATATCCGTCATAAACACGGTTCTCCAAACAGCAGCAGCAGCCCTTCTCCCCACATACGACAACAGCGTCTCGCTTTACTGATGGTCAATGACGGTTTTAGGTTTCCCGTGCAGGGCGGAGTTGTACACATATTGTAACAATCATATCTATGGTCTCCAGCGACATCATGTGGTAAATGACAGATAAGTCAACATAAATGAGTAACTCTTATCCCACATATTTGTTTGTATTATTATAGATCTGATATTTAAATATTTGGTACAATAAATTGACTTCAGTATATATAAAACAAAATTAAAGGTAAATTATTATGATATAATCATGTACAATTCTAGGAGCTATTCAAAGGTACAACAAAGTCCAAGTATAAAAAAGCTAAATCATTTTGTTGGCAATATCAGGCAAAATAAACTTAATATAATACTGAAATGCATCAGTCAACCAACAAATACCTCACAAATGAAATATTATATACTGGTTTTGTTACTGGTTTAATAAACTATCCAGATAATTTAAATAACAAAACAATTGCAGAGTTTAATTTCAGCACCACAGACAGCGCTGTTCATTCAGGCTATGAATGGATCCAGTGAACTGATGAGCTCATTGGAGCCGATACTAAATAATCCTGCTGTCAAAGGATATCATCTCAGGATTTTAAAACCTAACCAATCTGAGTTGTTCGTGATTCAGGTCTTTCAAAAGTGGGAGCTGAATTCCATCACTGATGAAACAATAAAATACAAATACAAATCGCATCACAAAATATGCAAATTATTGCGATTGAAAACTGAAGGACACATACCTTGTCTTGGTTGGGTAAAGTTTGAGTTCTGGTATAAGTATCTCCTCCGTTAATACTGATCAGTTCACCATCTACAGGAGGAAACTGAGCGGGGAAAACCACTACGTCACTCTTCAGCGTGTCTGAGCTGAAACACACGTCATACTGCTGAGTAGACTTGGAGTAAGACCAGCTCCCGTCAGGGTGGGTGGTGATCATTGGGGCGCTGTACCTGCTGAAGCTGCCGTCTGTCCTGTGGCATTTGACAGCTATTAAACTGATGAGGCTCAGCAGAAAGATCACCGACACCGACACGATGGCGATCAGCAGATACAGGTTTAAGTCAGAGAAGCTGTCCTCCTTTGTGGGCACATGTCTGAACTGAGTCTGGATGTCAGCTGAGCTTTCAACCACCACCACGTCAATAGACACAGTAGCGGACAGGGAGGGTTCTCCGTTGTCAGAAACCAGCACCACCAAGGGGTGAGCTTTCAGGTCATTGTCACTCATCCTCCTCTTAGTCCTGATCTCACCGGTGCTGGTTCCGATCCGGAAGAGGTTGTTTCCTTTGGGCTCAGAGAGGTGATAGGAAAGCAGCGCATTGTATCCAGAGTCTGCGTCTACAGCCCTGATCTTTGCCACAAAGTATCCCGCTTCAGCAGAATAGGGGATGCTCTCACTGTTAACGGAGCCGTGCTCAGAATAGGGCGCGAGGATCGAGGGACTGTTGTCGTTCTCATCCAGGACCAAAACGTTCACAGTCACGTTGCTGCTGAGCGGAGGAACACCAGAGTCTGTGGCCTGGACTTTAAACTGGAAGCTTTTTAACTCCTCGTAGTTAAAAGACTGCAGGCTGATTATGTCTCCTGTCTCTGAGTTGATGTTTACAACTGTTGAAATTGGGAAACTTTTTGGATAATTATCCATTAATGAATAAGTCAATTTAGCATTTTCATTGGCATCTGTATCTTTTGCAGTTGTTCTTGTTACAATATCTCCCACTTTACTATTCTCTTTTACGTGAATATATACATTAGCTTCTGGGAAATGGGGCGCGTTGTCGTTAATATCAGAAATGTGCACATTGATTACAGCAGTGCTAGAAAGAGGCGGATTACCTTCATCCGTCGCAGTAATGGTTACATTGTAATTTGTTACAATTTCTCTGTCAAGGAGACCGTTAACTGTCAGAGAGTAATAGTTTTTGTAATTTGACGTTAATGTAAAAGGGACTGAATCTTTAATTTTACAAGTAGTAATGCCGTTTTTCCCTCCATCTTTATCCGTCACAGTCACCAATGCCACGACTGTTCCCATTTCAGCACTTTCCTTTACTGGACTCATTAGTGACGTTACAGAGATTTCCGGTGCGTTGTCGTTGATATCGACAACCTCTACCAGTACTTTAGAATAACCACTGCGAGGGGAAGGCCCCTGATCTGTTGCTCGCACTCGTAATTCATATGCATTGCTTTCCTCGTAATCCAAATTAGTATTCACTGTGATTTCACCGCTTTCCAGATTAACAATGAATTTTTCTGGGGAGTTCACATTTCCTCTTTTTATGAAAGCGTATTTGATGTCTGAATGTAGACCTTCATCTAAGTCGGTTGCATTTAGTTTCAGTACTATTGTCCCTATGGGTGCACTTTCACTAACTTGCACTTTATAAAGCGGCTTGCTAAACGAAGGCGTGTTATCATTACTATCTATCACATTCACAAGAATCTGCATCGTGCCAGACCTTGCAGGTTTTCCTCCGTCTACGGCGGTTAATGTTAACTTAATAGCGGCTTGTTTCTCTCGGTCTAAAGCTTTCTGCAGCACTAACTCAGCGGACGCGCTGTCCCCTCCGCTACTCACATCTATGGAGAAATGCTCGTTCGGACTTAACTTGTAGGTTTTCACTGAATTGCTGCCAGTGTCTGCATCCTGGGCTACTGGGAGCGGATACCTCTCTCCCGTTGAAGACGACTCGGAGATATTAAACACATGGGTTTGCTCGAGGAATGACGGCGCATTATCATTGATGTCAACAATATTGACCTCGATGCGATAAATACTCATGGGATGGCTCAATAGTCCCTCTATATTTAAGGAACACTTCGGTAAATTCGGACACAGCTCTTCGCGGTCTATCCTGTCGTTAACAACCAAAGCCCCTGTTCTTAAATTTGCCTCGAAATATTTCTTACTGTAGCCCGACACAATCCGAAATCCCCGTTCCTCCAGTTGCTGTGTTTGGATGTTTAAATCCTTCGCGATATTTCCCACCGCTGTGCCTTTGTCCACCTCCTCCGAAACGGAATAGGAAATCTGAGCTGCAGACCAGCCAGATAAACAAAGAAGAATGGCGCACAGCATCCACACGGCCTCGCTATACTGTTGACGACTCATCCTTTTGTTTAGAGGAAAAAAATCAGGCAACCAGACGTCATTCATCCACGAAAACGGGAAAATATCCACAAGACAGCTGAGCGCTCTTCATTCATGGACCCTCTTTCCAGACGACGTAGTTACTAACTAACCCAGCCCCCACGAAACATACAGGCTGTTTCCTATTTCACAGACAGAGGAGGAGGAGTTTTACGTCGTTAATAAAAACAATGTGTGGTCTCGAGCGACATCTTGCGTTTCTTTGATAGACCACAGTGGACTCTTTTCTCTTTTCTATGACATTAGTTAGTGTGTTTTCTTAAAAGATACACCACACATGTGTCATAATCGATTTTGTGAAGCCGCCTCTTTGTTTATTGCCAAACCTAAATACTGATAACAGAGAAAGACGCCATGAGACTCAGAGAATAATGCTTCAACTGGAAAGAGAGACGGTTATATAAAGTAGGAAATGGTTAAGTAAATTAATAATTTACTTTTGTATGACTTTTCAGAGCAGTTGCTGTTGAACATATTTAGTAATGTTCTTCCAACACCAAAGACTTTTTACAAACAGGCTGTCCGTCTTTTAGTACGGAACCCTTCATGTCGTCACTCCCACTCACTGACAATCTCTGTCACGTGTAATAACAGTTAGTCTTAAGTACATGAAGTCAAGCACGTGCCGCGAAGACGGAGGAGCGCAGAGAGGTTTCAGCACCACGGAGAGCGTCTTCGGCGTTGAGCAGTTTAAGATACCTTAACAACACTGTAGGTGCAATCTATTATACTTTTTATATTGCCAAAAAGTTCATATTCATTTGCTACTATGTATGAGGAACATAAGCTACATGTGAAAGACACAATTCACTGATTGACAGTATTAATTCTTTATGGCTCTTACCTTGTCTTGGTTGGGTAAAGTCTGAGTCCTGGTATAAGTATCTCCTCCATTAATACTGATCAGTTCACCATCTACAGGAGGAAACTGCGCAGGGAAAACCACTACGTCACTCTTCAGCGTGTCTGAGCTGAAACACACGTCATACTGCTGAGTAGACTTGGAGTAAGACCAGCTCCCGTCAGGGTGGGTGGTGATCATTGGGGCGCTGTACCTGCTGAAGCTGCCGTCTGTCCTGTGGCATTTGACAGCTATTAAACTGATGAGGCTCAGCAGAAAGATCACCGACACCGACACGATGGCGATCAGCAGATACAGGTTTAAGTCAGAGAAGCTGTCCTCCTTTGTGGGCACATGTCTGAACTGAGTCTGGATGTCAGCTGTGCTTTCAACCACCACCACGTCAATAGACACAGTAGCGGACAGGGAGGGTTCTCCGTTATCAGAAACCAGCACCACCAAGGGGTGAGCGTTCAGGTCATTGTCACTCATCCTCCTCTTAGTCCTGATCTCTCCGGTACTGGTTCCGATCCGGAAGAGATTGTTTCCTTTGGGCTGAGAGAGGTGATAGGAAAGCAGCGCATTGTATCCAGAGTCTGCGTCTACAGCCCTGATCTTTGCCACAAAGTATCCCGCTTCCGCAGAATAGGGGATGCTCTCACTGTTAACGGAGCCGTGCTCAGAATAGGGCGCGAGGATCGAGGGACTGTTGTCGTTCTCATCCAGGACTAAAACGTTCACAGTCACGTTGCTGCTGAGCGGAGGAACACCAGAGTCTGTGGCCTGAACTTTAAACTGGAAGGTTTTTAACTCCTCGTAGTTAAAAGACTGCAGGCTGACTATGTCTCCAGTCTCTGAGTTTATATTCACCATTGTAGACACGGGGACTAAGTTACTATTACTGTCCAAAAATGAATATCTAACTTTGCTATTCATTTCAATGTCAGTATCCGATGCAGATACTGTTTTAATAATTACCCCGACTTCACTGTTTTCTTTCACGTAAATATGAATCACATCTTCTGAGAAACGAGGTGAATTATCATTTACATCCGAAATATAAACAGTAATAATACTGATGTTTGAGAGGGGAGGAGTCCCTTCATCGATTGCCGAAATCTGGACGTTGTAGCGGGAGGTAATTTCTCTGTCAAGAGCCCCGTCAACAACTAGAGAATAATAGTTTTTGTAGTTTGTCTCTAGTTTAAATGGAACCTTATTTAATATTGTACATGTAACTTCACCATTTCGACCGCCATCGCTGTCTAGAACAGAAACAAGTGCGACAGCAGAACCGACATCAGCGTCCTCCTTTACAGTATCGAACAGTGACGTCACAGTGATCTCGGGGGCATTGTCGTTTACATCAATTACTTCTACCAGTACTTTACAGTGTGCAGCCATTGGTGGCTGACCCTTATCGTTTGCTTCTGCACGGATCTCGAACGCTGTATATTCCTCATAATCGACATCAGCTTTGACTGTTATCGCACCAGTCATGGGATCGATATGAAAAACCTCTAATATACGATCCTGCCCTTTACTTCTTAAGGAATAGACTATCTCCCCGTTAGTCCCCTCGTCTGCGTCGGTAGCATTTAGTGTAATCACAGTTGTCCCGATTGGCGTGTTTTCAAATATACGAGTTTTGTACAGGGGATTGCTAAACACAGGAGGATTATCATTTATGTCTAAAACGTGAATAATGACCTGTGACGTACCAGATCTCGGTGGAGTCCCTCCATCTACAGCAGTCACAGTGAGATGTATCACAGGCTGTTTCTCTCGATCTAGTGTTTTCTGTAAAACTAACTCTGCATACACGCTTTCTCCTCCTTTGATTGTAGCGAGAGAAAAATATTCATTTGGTGATAATTTAAACGCATTCACCGTGTTTTTACCGACATCTGCATCGATGGCCTCAGACAAAGCGAATTTCATTCCAGGCAGAGTATTTTCTGCTATGTCTACAGTTTGAGACTTTTCCGTGAACGACGGGTCGTTGTCGTTAACATCTAATATATTTATTTCTAAGCGATACAGCTTCAAAGGACTATTTATCACCGCCTCTACACTGACTTTGCATTTAGGTGCCTTTGCACAGAGCTCCTCTCGGTCGATTCTCTCGTTCACGTAGAGAACACCAGTCTTTACATTTACCTCGAAATATTTTCTTTTTGATCCAGTAACAATCTGAAACATACGAGATTCCAAGTCCTGAAGGCTGAGGTTTAGATCCTTCGCGATATTTCCAACAGAAGTCCCCGGATTCAATTCCTCAAAAACGGAATACGAGAGCTGTCCAGACTCCGCTTCCCAGCAACACACCAGCAGCACCAGCCATGAAACAATAGACGTCCTCATTGTTGAAGACACAATTCCATCTGGCGACTTAAACGCACATCGAAAGCAAGGAAACGCTTTCACTAATGTTACGGCTGTTAAAAATATATATACAGCATTTAGATTACGCTACATATATATTCATAATATATACATGGATGAAACCGATCTCCTCTCTGTCCTTTCGCTCTTCTCTTTGTGACAAAGCCTCGAGTAGCCGACTCGTCACCGATAACTGGGAGGAGCATGAAACCACTACGTATGAACTCTCAATGTTACGGTCTATAGTGTCACCACGTGGAGGTCTGCCACAATTACATTAATATAATTTGTCAGTTTTTTTTTTTTAAATATTTCAAAACCTTTTTTTTCAATCTCCAAAAAAACGAACAGGAAGCCACACACCATCACATTTGTTTCGTGGATTTGCATTTCTTCTTACCTTGTCTTGGTTCGGTAACGTCTGAGTTCTGGTATAAGTATCTCCTCCGTTAATACTGATCAGTTCACCATCTACAGGAGGAAACTGTGCGGGGAAAACCACTACGTCACTCTTCAGCGTGTCTGAGCTGAAACACACGTCATACTGCTGAGTAGACTTGGAGTAAGACCAGCTCCCGTCAGGGTGGGTGGTGATCATTGGGGCGCTGTACCTGCTGAAGCTGCCGTCTGTCCTGTGGCATTTGACAGCTATTAAACTGATGAGGCTCAGCAGAAAGATCACCGACACCGACACGATGGCGATCAGCAGATACAGGTTTAAGTCAGAGAAGCTGTCCTCCTTTGTGGGCACATGTCTGAACTGAGTCTGGATGTCAGCTGTGCTTTCAACCACCACCACGTCAATAGACACAGTAGCTGACAGGGAGGGTTCTCCGTTATCAGAAACCAGCACCACCAAGGGGTGAGCTTTCAGGTCATTGTCACTCATCCTCCTCTTTGTCCTGATCTCTCCGGTGCTGGTTCCGATCCGGAAGAGGTTGTTTCCTTTGGGCTCAGAGAGGTGATAGGAAAGCAGCGCATTGTACCCAGAGTCTGCGTCTACAGCCCTGATCTTTGCCACAAAGTATCCCACTTCAGCAGAATAGGGGATGCTCTCACTGTTAACGGAGCCGTGCTCAGAATAGGGCGCGAGGATCGAGGGACTGTTGTCGTTCTCATCCAGGACTAAAACGTTCACAGTCACGTTGCTGCTGAGCGGAGGAACACCAGAGTCTGTGGCCTGGACTTTAAACTGGAAGGTGTTTAACTCCTCGTAGTTAAAAGACTGCAGGCTGACTATGTCTCCAGTCTCTGAGTTTATATTCACCATTGAAGCTATATGTGTCGCCTTCGGAGAACTGTTTATAAAGCGGTACGTTGCTTTAGCATTTTCATTCAAATCTGAATCTAGTGTCGTCAGTATATGAATAGTAGTTCCAATTGCGGCATTTTCTTTCACATAAACATTGATAATAGGCTCCAGGAATTGAGGAGGATTGTCATTCACGTCAGACACTTGAACAGTGATGACGCTGGTGCTCGACAACGAGGGAGTTCCTTCATCTGTCGCTGTAATTGACACATTAAACTGGGAAACACTCTCCCTGTCAAGAGGCCCGTCAACCAACAACGAATAATAGTTTTTATAATTAGATTTTAATTTAAATGGCACCGAGCCTGTAATTTTACAGTTCGTCACACCATTTTTTCCGCCATCGTTATCAGTGATAGTCACCATAGCAATGGCTGTGCCTCTGTCAGCGTCCTCTCTCACTGGACTCATGAGTGATGAAACCGCAATTTCTGGAGCGTTATCATTGACATCAATAACTTCCACTAAGATCTTACTATGCGCACTGCGAGGAGGAGTGCCTTTATCTCGTGCCTGAACACGAATCTCAAATGCTTGATTTTCCTCATAATCAATATTGCCTTTAACGGTTATTTCTCCTGTACTGTCATTCAGGGCAAATATGTCATCAGGGTTTAAACGCCCCCTCTCTGTGAAAGAGTATACAATTTGACCATTCACACCGTCATCTAAATCAGTAGCTGACAGTGATAATAATGTTGTTCCAGCGTTTGCATTTTCAGCGACGTGGACCTTATATAAAGATTTACTGAACAAGGGTGGATTGTCATTCACATCCAGTACATTAACTTGTATCTGTAGAGTTCCCGTTTTAGGAGGTTTTCCTCCGTCTATTGCGGTCAGCGTGAGTTCAATAACAGCCTGTTTTTCTCGATCCAACGCTTTCTGCAGCACCAGCTCAGCAGACACACGCTGTTCACCAATGTTCTGTATATCCAAAGAGAAATGATCATTCGTGTTTAATTTGTAAGTCTTCACCGAGTTGGCACCTCCGTCTGCGTCATACGCTATCGGGAGTGGGTGCCTTTCTCCGACATATGAGGACTCAGACATATCTATTTTAGTTATTTCTTCCAGAAAAGACGGTGCATTGTCATTGACATCATTAATAGCAACTTCAATTCGATGGAGGCTGCGAGGGTTACTTAACACGGCTTCTACATTTAACGAGCATTTTACCGTATTAGGACAGAGCTCCTCCCGATCTATCCTCTCGCTAACGAAAAGTACTCCGGATTCATGATTTATGTCAAAATACTGTTGTTTGTATCCAGAGGTAATCTGAAGACCCGTGGAATGGAGTTGCTGTACATTGAGATTTAAATCCTTCGCGAGGTTTCCCACCGCTGTCCCTTTGTCCACCTCCTCTGAAATAGAATAGGATATCTGAGCCACGGACCAGTCGCAGAGACAAAGCAGAGTGAAAAACAGACCTCCGAGCTTATCCCATGGTTCCCGAGCAGCCATAGCTATTTAGGCAAAAGCAACGACTCCTGGTGTCTTCCTTTTGGAATGTCCAGGAAAACGAAAAATAGCTTTTTGTTTGTTTGTTATGAATCCATTCTCGTGTCGGGTCCTCTCTCTTCAGGGCTTCACTCATCTATACGCTATTTCCACAAAGCCCTGCCAGATGGTGACGTTTTCTTCTGTCATAAATGGAGGAGGAGTTTCTGAACGGTGCCCATGATATTGTTTCGTGGTCTATAGCGACATCTCGTGACACTTGTGTATGCAGAAAGACGGCCCAACAGAGAACATTGTGTTTTTACTTGAATAAATAGTAAACAGCATTAAAGAGAAACATGTTTGCTAAATAAACCACTAAAATGTATGGGTTGATTTTTGAAATCTTCACCACAACCTGTATTCCTAGGATAAATGTTATCTGTGAAATATATTTGAATACATCGGTCTTGTTGGTCATGCTATTTTTCATGACCGTAATCTGTATTCACGGAGACAAGGAAAATAACCTGCAAAATCAGCACCACGGACAGCACCCAACTCTCACCACAGAGACCAGTACCACAGAGAGCAGAATAAAGAGAAAAGGTGTTCAGTACCATGGACAGCGACCCAAAGCAGTCTTAAATAATCTCTTGCCATTGCTCAAGTAACTGCAGATTACTTTCCAAAACACAATAACACACAGTGAAAAGATATTGTCGCACTTGTACTGGAAATGTTCTTCGATCAAACCGTCGTCGACACACTTCATATTCAATAAGATACGGACAACTTTCTTGCAACGTACCAAAGCACCATCAAACCATCGCAGAGAGAAGAGCAATACTTGTGAGAGTTACGCCCCCATCTCAAGATCTCAATGATATCGAATAGTTATAAGTAGCTTCAGATAAGTGTTATTTGTGGGTAAAGTGGATATCGAATTAGAAATGAATGCAAATGATTTAATGACTTTAGAACAACACATAGACAACATGGGTCAGTCTGGAGGCATGACGATATTTTTTTCTCAATAGCTCTGGAACAAAGTTACGCACATGTTACCCGACGACAGAAAAGATACATTTCTTTGATCAAAGCGAGGTGTATCTTACCTTGTCTGTATTAGGTAACGTCTGTGTTCTGGTATAAGTATCTCCTCCGTTAATACTGATCAGTTCACCATCTACAGGAGGAAACTGAGCGGGGAAAACCACTACGTCACTCTTCAGCGTGTCTGAGCTGAAACACACGTCATACTGCTGAGTAGACTTGGAGTAAGACCAGCTCCCGTCAGGGTGGGTGGTGATCATTGGGGCGCTGTACCTGCTGAAGCTGCCGTCTGTCCTGTGGCATTTGACAGCTATTAAACTGATGAGGCTCAGCAGAAAGATCACCGACACCGACACGATGGCGATCAGCAGATACAGGTTTAAGTCAGAGAAGCTGTCCTCCTTTGTGGGCACATGCCTGAACTGAGTCTGGATGTCAGCTGTGCTTTCAACCACCACCACGTCAATAGACACAGTAGCGGACAGGGAGGGTTCTCCGTTATCAGAAACCAGCACCACCAAGGGGTGAGCTTTCAGGTCATTGTCACTCATCCTCCTCTTAGTCCTGATCTCTCCGGTGCTGGTTCCGATCCGGAAAAGATTGTTTCCTTTGGGCTCAGAGAGGTGATAGGAAAGCAGCGCATTGTACCCAGAGTCTGCGTCTACAGCCCTGATCTTTGCCACAAAGTATCCCGCTTCAGCAGAATAGGGGATGCTCTCACTGTTAACGGAGCCGTGCTCAGAATAGGGCGCGAGGATCGTGGGACTGTTGTCGTTCTCGTCCAGGACTAAAACGTTCACAGTCACGTTGCTGCTGAGCGGAGGAACACCAGAGTCTGTGGCCTGGACTTTAAACTGGAAGCTTTTTAACTCCTCGTAGTTAAAAGACTGCAGGCTGACTATGTCTCCTGTCTCTGAGTTGATGTTTATCATTGTCGACAGAGGCAGAGTTCTACTATTACCGTCTAAAAACGAGTAGCTCAGCTGACCGTTGTTGTTGACGTCAGAATCGGTTGCAGTCACCGTTTTAACAACTGTCCCTACTTTGCTGTTTTCTTTAACGTAAATATTGACTAATTCTTCCGGGAATCTTGGCGCATTGTCATTAACATCAGAAACGTAAACTGTAATAACGGTGATGTTTGAAAGAGGAGGACTCCCTTCATCGGTTGCTGAAATTGTTACATTGTACTGAGGAGTTACCTCTCTGTCCAAATGTCCGTCAACCACTAAAGAGTAATAGTTTTTGTAATTCGTCTCCAGTTTGAATGGAACCGTATTCAAGATCTCACATTTGACTTGCCCATTTTTACCACTGTCTCTGTCTAGAACGGAAACAAGTGCAATGGCAGTGCCCACATCCGCGTCCTCATTCACTGTTTTGAGCAGTGACGTCACAGTGAGCTCAGGAGCGTTGTCGTTTACATCAATGACTTCTACCAGCACTTTACTATGAGCAGACAGGGGAGGCTGGGCTTTGTCTCTCGCCTCCGCTCGGATTTCAAAAGCTTTTCGTTCCTCATAGTTGATTTTTCCTTTCACTGAAATGATCCCCGTTTCAGGATCTATTTGGAAAATATCCAGAATGTGGTCCTGATCCTGATTACGAAGAGAATAAACCACTTCACTGTTTGTGCCTTCGTCAGCGTCGGTCGCATTTAAGGTGAAGACCGCCGTCCCAAGTGGGATATTTTCAAACGTTTTAACTTTGTAAAGAGTGCTGCTGAAAATTGGCGCGTTATCATTAGCGTCGAGTACATTTATTTTAATTTCTGATGTGCCTGAATTTGGTGGTGTTCCCCCGTCTACCGCAGTTAACATGAGTTGCATATGTGCTTTTTTCTCACGGTCTAGGGATTTCTGCAGCACTAACTCTGGAGATATACTCTCCCCTCGTGTGTGTGTCGACAGGCTGAAGTATTCGTTTGGACTGAGCTTATACGCACTGACACCATTTTTACCCACATCGGCATCGCTTGCCTCCGACAACGCGAATCTAAACCCAGGCAAGGTGTTCTCTGCGATGTCCAATATTTGTGATTTCGTGGTAAAAGACGGAGCATGGTCATTCACGTCTCTAATTTCTATCTCTACGCGGTAGAGCTTTAGTGGGCTGTTTATAACTGCCTCTACGCTTACAGTGCATTTGGCTTCATCTGTGCAAAGCTCCTCTCGGTCTATCCTCTCATTGACATACAGGAATCCGGTCTTGAGATTTACCTCGAAGTATTTCCTCTTGGATCCCGTAACAACCTGAAACAAACGGGACTCCAAATCCTGCACATTGAGGTTTAGATCCTTCGCGATATTTCCGACATTAGTCCCCGGGTTTACCTCCTCTGAGACGGAGTAGGAGAGCTGCGCAGACGCCGATTCCCAGAAACAATCCAACATCACCAGCAGCAGATACGTAACAATGGACCTCCTGCTACTCGGTGAAAACATCATTCCGATCGAAAAAGAACAAAGCATATATCCACAATTGGGTTTCTTCCGCGAACGGATGAGTTGTGACAATATTTAGTCCAACACCATTTCGATGTTCAGCTTAGAGAGGAAGACTCCATAATGTCCTCCCTTCTCCCCCGAGTTTCTTTGTGATAAAAATCCACAGTCATTCCGTTTTTACCCTGGGAGGAGCCTCGACGTTACTGTGTTACGGTCTATAGCGTCACTTTGTGGTAAACTATGAGAACTACACACGTCATAAGACAACTGTAAAACACCGCTCATCATTCATGAACGCCACCGAGCAAATGGAACTCTAAATTATTGCAATACTTTAAATACATAAAAAAACAGAATGTATTTTAAAATGTATGGGAAATCTCACACCGTTTACTGCACCCTGGAATGCGGGTTTTAAGTCGTTGTGAAAGATAATATGCTGTGACTTTAATTTATTAAATTATGGTAGTAAAGAGTAGCCTATATTTTCAACAGATATTCAACGTTGACAGTGAAACGCAGTTAAACTTTAATTGCAGGACTTGATAGGACATACAACAATATTGTCTTTTTTCCTTTTACTGTATATGGTATAGTTTGCATCATATCAGCAAATGTATTGACATTTGCGGTAGAAACCCTGCAGTTTAGATGGACGTAAAATATTCCCATTATGATTTCAAACAATCACTCAACAGATTAACTATTTAAAGAGGATATAAAGAACGAAATCTTCCAACTGTGACACCTCATAAATAAACATGTCAAACATACACTGTCTTGACAACTTTTGAGCAAGTAGTCATATTAGTCCAAATTATTTTTTAACAACACACTGGACTTTGGAACAAGTAAAAAAGTTATTGCAAAGATCCAAAAGACCATAAGAGAATACGATAAAAGCATGTCTTTCCCACCACTTTCTTTTCACACTCAACACATTCAAAGATTGTCTTCAGCACCACGGACAGTGACATACAGATTGACTTGCTGAGTGAGCAGCCAATAGAGGGGGAATGGGAACAACATACGCAGATAAACATATGACAACAGCTTCATGGACTTTTGATTGAACTCAAATTAAATGAAAGATAGTGATGATACATACTTGATGCCAACGTTCTTACCTTGTCTTTGTTGGGTAAAGTCTGAGTTCTGGTATAAGTAAATGCCATGAGGGTTTTTTGACCGCTAGTCCAGTGATCTTTATTTTAGGCCGACATAAAACTGCATTTTAGCGTAAGGAATTATATTTCTGCTGAGAGGAAATGTGCAACACAGAGTCCTTAATGTATTTTATATCTTACCTTGTCTTGGTTGGGTAAAGTCTGAGTCCTGGTATAAGTATCTCCTCCATTAATACTGATCAGTTCACCATCTACAGGAGGAAACTGAGCGGGGAAAACCACTACGTCACTCTTCAGCGTGTCTGAGCTGAAACACACGTCATACTGCTGAGTAGACTTGGAGTAAGACCAGCTCCCGTCAGGGTGGGTGGTGATCATTGGGGCGCTGTACCTGCTGAAGCTGCCGTCTGTCCTGTGGCATTTGACAGCTATTAAACTGATGAGGCTCAGCAGAAAGATCACCGACACCGACACGATGGCGATCAGCAGATACAGGTTTAAGTCAGAGAAGCTGTCCTCCTTTGTGGGCACATGTCTGAACTGAGTCTGGATGTCAGCTGTGCTTTCAACCACCACCACGTCAATAGACACTGTAGCGGACAGGGAGGGTTCTCCGTTATCAGAAACCAGCACCACCAAGGGGTGAGCTTTCAGGTCATTGTCACTCATCCTCCTCTTAGTCCTGATCTCTCCGGTGCTGGTTCCGATCCGAAAGAGGTTGTTTCCTTTGGGCTCAGAGAGGTGATAGGAAAGCAGCGCATTGTATCCAGAGTCTGCGTCTACAGCCCTGATCTTTGCCACAAAGTATCCCGCTTCAGCAGAATAGGGGATGCTCTCACTGTTAACGGAGCCGTGCTCAGAATAGGGCGCGAGGATCGAGGGATTGTTGTCGTTCTCATCTAAGACTAAAACGTTCACAGTCACGTTGCTGCTGAGCGGAGGAACACCAGAGTCTGTGGCCTGGACTTTAAACTGAAAGCTTTTTAACTCCTCGTAGTTAAAAGACTGCAGGCTGACTATGTCTCCAGTCTCTGAGTTTATATTCACCATTGGAGATAATGGAGCGGAGTTATTATCACGGACTAATGAATAGCTCAGATGACCATTTTCACTAACATCTGCATCAGTTGCAGATACTGCTTTTAAGACCGTCCCAACAGGACCGTTTTCTTTCACATACATATTAATTGCAGTCTCTGAAAACTGAGGTTTGTTGTCATTTACATCAGAAACCTGAATAATAACCACGCTAGTAGCAGAGAGAGGGGGCTTACCATCATCTGATGCTTTGATAGTGATACTGTAGTGGGAAATTAGTTCCCTGTCGAGAGCTTCACTAATGACTAAAGAATAATAATTTTTATAATTTGTCTCCAGTTTAAATGGAACAGAATGTAATATCTCACATTTGACTTCACCGTTTGTGCCCCCATCTCTGTCAAGAACTGAAACAAGTGCAATGGCAGTACCGATTTCAGCGTCCTCCTTCACTGTACTGAGCAGTGACGTCACCGTGATGTCAGGCGCATTGTCATTCAGGTCCACCACCTCCACTAGTACTTTACACTGTGCTGTTAATGGTGGCTGGCCTTTGTCAGCAGCCTGCACACGAATTTCAAAGGCCGCATTTGTTTCAAAGTCAATTTTCCCTTTAACGGTTATTATTCCTGTTTCTGAATCAATTTCAAAAACTTTGAAAACCTGGTCCTGATCTTTTGAATTAAGTAAATATACAATGTCTTTGTTTGTACCCTCATCAGCGTCATTTGCAGTCACTGTTACTACTGTCGTGCCAATAGCAGCATTTTCTGTAATGCTTGTTTTATACAATGTTTTTGTAAAGGTCGGTATATTATCGTTGTTATCCAGAACATTAATAATTATCTCCGAAGTGCTTGATTTGGGCGGTGTTCCTCCATCTACAGCGGTTAGTGTGAGTTTAATTAAAGCTTGCTTTTCTCGGTCTAATGCTTTTTGAAGAACTAACTCAGCTGACACTCTCTCTCCCTTGTGCACCGCTAAAGACAAATACTCGTTATGATTTAGCTTGTATGTATTAATACTATTTTTCCCGACATCAGCATCGTAGGCCGACAGGACAGGGAATGTTGCACCCGGCAATATGCTTTCTGCTATGTCGATAGTTTGTGATTTGGCACTGAAAGAAGGGGAGTTATCATTTATGTCAAGGATATTAACCTCGATACGGTAAAGTTTCAGTGGATTGTTAATCACAGCCTCTACGTTCATTGTGCATTTTGCAGCGTTCGCACAGAGCTCTTCTCTGTCTATTCTTTCACTGACGTAGAGAAAACCTGACTTCAAATTGACATCGAAATACTTTCTTTTTGAACCAGCAACGATCTGAAACATACGCGACTCCAACTCATGCACATTAAGATTTAGATCCTTAGCGATGTTCCCAACCGAAGTCCCCGGGTTTACCTCCTCTGATACGGAATAAGAGAGCTGTCCTGATACCGCTCCACAGTTATACTCCAAGACAACAAACAGCAGATATATCCCGATGGAGGTCTTTCTTCCAGGCAGATGCATAATTCCATACAACGAGAACAAAGCATAGATCCTCAAATCCACGTGCCGTTCGCTTTTTGAGCCCAAAAGACCCTTACAAAGACCGAGTCATATGTCCGTACATTTTCGATGTTCATCTCTCTTCGCCCTGCGTCTCATTCTAACAAAGCACCGACAGAAATGGTAAATCCTTTTCAATGTGGGAGTGGTCTCGACGCATCATCGACCTGCCGGCGGTGTTACGGTCTATAGTGACGCCTCATGGCCATTTTAGATAACTACAATGTTTTGAAATACATAATCAAACATGACTTATCCTTGGAAATCACTCGAATTAACGTCAATATTGTCAGTGATAGATGACAAAAACAGCAGCATCCTCATTACTGAGTCTACTGGCTCTTACAACGAAGCAGAGTGTAATCGCCACATATTTCAGAAGTATATTTTAATTATGCAGATTCAGTGGGGTATTCAATGCACACTTGAGTTGAAGCAGCCTTTAATACCTACAAAAAAGACTTGATCCCTAGTAAAATAATACACTATGACCAGCACACGTCAGTGTCATATTTAGACAACGATGGGTCAATTACCTTTCAGACCCAACATTCAATGTAAATATACCACTATCATAATGACAAGTCAGCAAATATGTGAACTATCAAGAATTAATTTGTGTTCTCTTTATTAACTTTTTCCATGTTGAACTTGCATCCAAAACTTGAATTCAGCACCAGAACAGCAACTTTGTGTGCAGTGTCACACATAAAAGTGCATTACACGACCACTTACACAATAGATATTAAAGCAATGCTTGGAGGAAAATTCACCGATTCAAAGCAATTCGTGGAGTATTCTCAAGGTGAGGCGGAATGAGTGTCAAACTTGTTTTCAAGCAAATTAAAATCGTTTTGAGAACTTTGAACGTCGTACACACGATAACGTTCCATAGTGTCCTTTGAAGTGGTCACTCTAGAATCTCGTCTTTTCACTACTGAAAACTGACCAGGAAGCGAAAACATACATGGAGCTAATTCCATATTTAAATGTAGTGTTCATGTGAAGAAATATTCCCAGTGCACATTATGATCAGTGCAATTACTATTTTATAGCATATGTCTTATACAATCAATCACAATATATCACATGTAGTATCTAACAATTCCTGTCTTTGTTAATTTTAATTGTGTGATAATACCATTTTTATAGTAGACATTTAGATACACGATACATACATCGTTTTTTTTTTCCAGAGCTGTAAATGTGGATTGAATTTTGAATGTAAAGTTTTTATGAACTTTAGGAAAGTGATGATACTTTGTTTGGACAACTTATACAAGTAAATATAATGGCGTAAAGCTTTTACTGAATGAACTAAGGTAAAGAAAAAAAGTTTGTATATCTTACCTTGTCTTTGTTGGGTAAAGTCTGAGTTCTGGTATAAGTATCTCCTCCGTTAATACTGATCAGTTCACCATCTACAGGAGGAAACTGAGCGGGGAAAACCACTACGTCACTCTTCAGCGTGTCTGAGCTGAAACACACGTCATACTGCTGAGTAGACTTGGAGTAAGACCAGCTCCCGTCAGGGTGGGTGGTGATCATTGGGGCGCTGTACCTGCTGAAGCTGCCGTCTGTCCTGTGGCATTTGACAGCTATTAAACTGATGAGGCTCAGCAGAAAGATCACCGACACCGACACGATGGCGATCAGCAGATACAGGTTTAAGTCAGAGAAGCTGTCCTCCTTTGTGGGCACATGTCTGAACTGAGTCTGGATGTCAGCTGTGCTTTCAACCACCACCACGTCAATAGACACTGTAGCGGACAGGGAGGGTTCTCCGTTATCAGAAACCAGCACCACCAAGGGGTGAGCTTTCAGGTCATTGTCACTCATCCTCCTCTTAGTCCTGATCTCTCCGGTGCTGGTTCCGATCCGGAAGAGGTTGTTTCCTTTGGGCTCAGAGAGGTGATAGGAAAGCAGCGCATTGTATCCAGAGTCTGCGTCTACAGCCCTGATCTTTGCCACAAAGTATCCCGCTTCAGCAGAATAGGGGATGCTCTCACTGTTAACGGAGCCGTGCTCAGAATAGGGCGCGAGGATCGAGGGACTGTTGTCGTTCTCATCCAGGACTAAAACGTTCACAGTCACGTTGCTGCTGAGCGGAGGAACACCAGAGTCTGTGGCCTGGACTTTAAACTGGAAGGTGTTTAACTCCTCGTAGTTAAAAGACTGCAGGCTGACTATGTCTCCTGTCTCTGAGTTTATATTCACCATTGTTGAGAGAGGCAACGAGTTAGTATTACTTTTTGAAAATGAATAAGTCACCTGACCATTTTGATCAATATCAGCATCAATGGCTGAAACTGTTTTCATAACTGCTCCTATTGGACTGTTTTCTTTCACATAGACATTGATCATGTTGTCTGTAAATAGAGGTCTATTATCATTTACATCTGATACATGAACATTGATAACGCTCGTGCTAGAGAGAGGTGGGCTGCCCTCATCAGACGCAGTGATGCTAATACTGTATTGAGATCTGCTCTCCCTGTCAAGAGGTCCGTCCACAACCAACGAATAGTAATTCTTATAATTTGACTCTAATTTAAAAGGAACATTATTGGCAATTTCACAGTTCACCATCCCGTTTTTACCTCCGTCTTTATCAAATACTGAAACCAGTGCAATTGCGGTGCCAATGGACGCATCCTCTCTCACAGTGTCCAACAATGAGGTGACTGAAATTTCAGGAGCATTGTCATTGACATCTATCACTTCAATCAATAATTTAGCATTTGAGGTGAGAGGGGAAGAAGCTCCGTCACTAGCTTGTACTCTGATCTCAAAAGCATTATGCTCTTCAAAGTCGATATTCTTTTGATTTGTCACAGTCCCAGTTTTTTCATCTATAGCAAAAAGATCAGTTTGTTTGCCTCTACCTACTTTACTGAACGAATATAACACTTGTCCATTTTGGCCTGCATCCAAATCTGTAGCATTTATTGTGATTATTGATGATCCAATCTTAGTATTCTCATACACACTGGCTTTGTACAGAGTTTGACTGAATACAGGAGGATTATCATTAATGTCTAAGACATTTACTATAATAACCATAGTCCCTGATTTAACAGGAGTTCCTCCATCAATGGCCGTCAGCGTGAGTCTAATCACAGGCTGTGTCTCTCTGTCTAAAACTTTCTGAAGCAATAATTCGGGAGATAAACTCCCTCCTTTATGTGTAGCTAGAGAGAAGTGTTCATTTTGGCTCAGTTTGTAGGTATTTACTGTATTTTTACCGACATCTGCATCGTCAGCCGAATGCAGAGGAAACTTAGCCCCTGCTGCTGTAATCTCGGTAATGTCAATTACCTGTGACGTGCTGAGAAATGATGGTGAATTGTCATTTACATCTAAGATTGTAATTTCCATCCGGTACAATTTTAATGGGTTATTAATAACAGCTTCTACACTGAGGGAGCATGTGGGTTCATTACCGCAGAGTTCCTCTCGATCTATTCTCTCATTAACATACAGGACACCAGTCTTTAGATTTACCTCGAGATATTTCCTCTTTGATCCAGCAACGATCTGAAACATGCGGGACTCCAAGTCCTGAACATTAATGTTCAAATCTTTGGCGATATTCCCGACAACAGTCCCCAGATTTACCTCCTCTGAGACGGAGTAAGAGAGCTGCCCACATACCGTTTCCCAGTAACAATCCAGCAGCAGGAACAAGAGATAAATCCACGCAGAGCTCGTTCTGCTCGGCAAATGCATAATTCCATTCGTCGTGAAGGAGCATGAAGTAAAATATGGGAAATATTCTACAACTACCACGCGATCAAGATCAAAGATGATGTATTCTAAACCGAAATGTCGACGTTTCCATGACCAACGCAGACAGCCGCTCTTTGTCGTCCGACCTCTCTTTGTAACAAAGCCCAGCGATGCATCATCCTCTGAATCTGGGAGGAGCCCAAAGCCGCCAAAGACACCGCACAAATGTGCTGGTCTACAGTGTCTCCATGTGGACATTTACCATGACTCCATGCATAATCAAAAAATTACATTCGAAACAATTATACATTCAAATGTTCCTTTAACATGAAACAATTGCTGAAACCAAAGGGTCAAATCAGCACCGTGATTACTGAAATTCACAACAAAACGATGATACTATTTGGAATACAGCATCTTTTAAAAATAACTGAAACCCTTTATACAAAAACGCTGACAAAACTGAAGCGCATTCTGATTGCAAAGATGAATTAAACATATCTTAAAGATACATTATGAAATATGTGACTTAACGTTTAACTGTTGTAAAATGTATGTGTCTAAAACAATCGTCAACAACGTTTGGTTTTGCATCATGTCCTGGGAATGTTTCAACAGTTTAGTTCAGCACCACGGATAGCGATACACCCAGACAATCCGTGTAAATGCCATGATCGCTGCAGAGCACAAATCCTTTTTGAAGACAGTTAAACAAAATGTTACAATGTCGTAACTACACAGAACGTCGTAACACATAGATAAAGTACAGCGAGTGTTGATGCATTTTATTTCTTGCCATATGTTACACGTAATGTGCCTCTACAAACTCAATAACTTTGTTTACTTATATTTTGTATTACTTAAGTCATAGTATAATGGAGAGGAAGCGTAAATGAAAAGGGTTTTTTGACCGCTAGTCCAGTGCTCTTTATAGTAGGCAGACATACAACAGCATTTTATCAAAACGAAGTTTCACTCTGCCGATAGAAAATGTGCAACAAAGAGTCCTTAATGTATTCAATATCTTACCTTGTCTTGATTGGGTAAAGTCTGAGTTCTGGTATAAGTATCTCCTCCGTTAATACTGATCAGTTCACCATCTACAGGAGGAAACTGTGCGGGGAAAACCACTACGTCACTCTTCAGCGTGTCTGAGCTGAAACACACGTCATACTGCTGAGTAGACTTGGAGTAAGACCAGCTCCCGTCAGGGTGGGTGGTGATCATTGGGGCGCTGTACCTGCTGAAGCTGCCGTCTGTCCTGTGGCATTTGACAGCTATTAAACTGATGAGGCTCAGCAGAAAGATCACCGACACCGACACGATGGCGATCAGCAGATACAGGTTTAAGTCAGAGAAGCTGTCCTCCTTTGTGGGCACATGTCTGAACTGAGTCTGGATGTCAGCTATGCTTTCAACCACCACCACGTCAATAGACACAGTAGCGGACAGGGAGGGTTCTCCGTTATCAGAAACCAGCACCACCAAGGGGTGAGCTTTCAGGTCATTGTCACTCATCCTCCTCTTAGTCCTGATCTCTCCGGTGCTGGTTCCGATCCGGAAGAGGTTGTTTCCTTTGGGCTCAGAGAGGTGATAGGAAAGCAGCGCATTGTATCCAGAGTCTGCGTCTACAGCCCTGATCTTTGCCACAAAGTATCCCGCTTCAGCAGAATAGGGGATGCTCTCACTGTTAACGGAGCCGTGCTCAGAATAGGGCGCGAGGATCGTGGGACTGTTGTCGTTCTCGTCCAGGACTAAAACGTTCACAGTCACGTTGCTGCTGAGCGGAGGAACACCAGAGTCTGTGGCCTGGACTTTAAACTGAAAGGTGTTTAACTCCTCGTAGTTAAAAGACTGCAGACTGACTATGTCTCCAGTCTCTGAATTGATATTCACCATTGTCGAGAGAGGCAATGAGTTACTGTTACTTTTTAAAAATGAATAGGTAACATGACCATTTTGATCGATGTCAGCATCAATTGCTGAAACTGTTTTTAAAACGGCTCCTATTGGACTGTTTTCTTTCACATAGACATTGATCATGTTGTCTGTAAATAGAGGTCTATTATCATTTACATCTGATACATGAACATTGATAACGCTCGTGCTAGAGAGACGTGGGCTGCCCTCATCAGACGCAGTGATGCTAATACTGTATTGAGATCTGCTCTCCCTGTCAAGAGGTCCGTCCACAACCAACGAATAGTAATTCTTATAATTTGACTCTAATTTAAAAGGAACATTATTGTAAATTTCACAGTTCACCATCCCGTTTTTACCTCCGTCTTTATCAAATACTGAAACCAGTGCAATAGCGGTGCCAATGGACGCATCCTCTCTCACAGTGTCCAACAATGATGTCACTGAAATTTCAGGAGCATTGTCATTGACGTCTATCACTTCAATCAATAATTTAGCATGCGAGGTCATCGGCGAGGAAGCTCCGTCACTAGCTTGTACTCTGATCTCAAAAGCATTATGCTCTTCAAAGTCGATATTCTTTTTATTTGTTACTGTTCCAGTTTTTTCATCTACAGCAAAATGATCAGTTTGTTTCCCCTGGTCTATTTCAAGAAATGAATATGATATTTGTCCGTTTTGACCTAAATCTAAATCGGTAGCATTCATTGTTATTATTGACGTGCCTATCTTTACATTCTCATACACTCTGGCTTTATACAGTGTTTGACTGAATACAGGAGGATTATCATTGCTGTCTAAGACATTAACTACAATTACCATACTGCCTGATTTAGCAGGAGTTCCTCCATCAATGGCCGTCAGTGTGAGTCTAATCACAGGCTGTGTCTCTCTGTCTAAAACTTTCTGAAGCAATAACTCGACAGTTACACTCCCTCCTTTGTGTGTTACAAGAGAAAAGTGTTCATTTTGGCTCAGCTTGTAGGTATTTACTGTATTTTTACCGACGTCTGCATCGTGAGCTCGTTGCAACGGAAATTTAGCACCGGCTGCTGTACTCTCAGTAATGTTAATCACCTGTGACGTACTTCGAAAAGACGGGGAATTATCATTTACATCTAAAATGATCATTTCAATCCGGTACAGTTTTAAAGGATTATTAATAACAGCTTCTACACTGAGGGAGCATGTGGGTTCATTACCGCAGAGTTCCTCTCGATCTATTCTCTCATTAACATACAGGACACCAGTCTTTAGATTTACCTCGAGATATTTCCTCTTTGATCCAGCAACGATCTGAAACATGCGGGACTCCAAGTCCTGAACATTAATGTTCAAATCTTTGGCGATATTCCCGACAACAGTCCCCAGATTTACCTCCTCTGAGACGGAGTAAGAGAGCTGCCCACATACCGTTTCCCAGTAACAATCCAGCAGCAGGAACAAGAGATAAATCCACGCAGAGCTCGTTCTGCTCGGCAAATGCATAATTCCATTCGTCGTGAAGGAGCATGAAGTAAAATATGGGAAATATTCTACAACTACCAAGAGATCAAGATCAAAGATGATGCATGATAATCCGAAATGTCGACATTTCCATGACCAACCCAGACAGCCGCTCTTTGTCGTCCGACCTCTCTTTGTAACAAAGCCCAGCGATGCATCGTCCTCTGAATCTGGGAGGAGCCCAAAGCCGCCAAAGACACCGCACAAATGTGCTGGTCTACAGTGTCTCCATGTGGACATTTACCATGACTGCATGCTTTATAAAAACATGACATTCGAAACAATTATACATTCAAATGTTCCTTTAACATGAAACAATTGCTGAAACCAAAGGGTCAAATCAGCACCGTGATTACTGAAATTCACAACAAAACGATGATACTATTTGGAATACAGCATCTTATAAAAATAACTGAAACCCTTTATACAAAAACGCTGACAAAACTGAAGCGCATTCTGACTGCAAAGATGAATTAAACATATCTTAAAGATACATTATGAAATAAGTGACTTAACGTTTAACTGTTGTAAAATGTATGTGTCTAAAACAATCGTCAACAACGTTTGGTTTTGCATCATGTCCTGGGAATGTTTCAACAGTTTAGTTCAGCACCACGGATAGCGATACACCCAGACAATCCGTGTAAATGCCATGATCGCTGCAGAGCACAAATCCTTTTTGAAGACAGTTAAATAAAATGTTACAATGTCGTAACGACACAGAACGTCGTAACACATAGATAAAGTACAGCGAGTGTTGATGCATTTTATTTCTTGCCATATGCTACACGTAATGTGCCTCTACGAACTCAATAACTTTGTTTACTTATATTTTTTATTACGTCATAGTATAATGGAGAGGACGCGTAAATGCCATGAGGGGTTTTTGACCGCTAGTCCAGTGCTCTTTATTTTAGGCCGACATAAAACTGCATTTTAGCGTAACGAATTATATTTCTGCCGATAGGAAATGTGCAACAAAGAGTCCTTAATATATTTTATATCTTACCTTGTCTTGGTTGGGTAAAGTCTGTGTTCTGGTATAAGTATCTCCTCCGTTAATACTGATCAGTTCACCATCCACAGGAGGAAACTGAGCGGGGAAAACCACTACGTCACTCTTCAGCGTGTCTGAGCTGAAACACACGTCATACTGCTGAGTAGACTTGGAGTAAGACCAGCTCCCGTCAGGGTGGGTGGTGATCATTGGGGCGCTGTACCTGCTGAAGCTGCCGTCTGTCCTGTGGCATTTGACAGCTATTAAACTGATGAGGCTCAGCAGAAAGATCACCGACACCGACACGATGGCGATCAGCAGATACAGGTTTAAGTCAGAGAAGCTGTCCTCCTTTGTGGGCACATGTCTGAACTGAGTCTGGATGTCAGCTGTGCTTTCAACCACCACCACGTCAATAGACACCGTAGCGGACAGGGAAGGTTCTCCGTTATCAGAAACCAGCACCACCAAGGGGTGAGCTTTCAGGTCATTGTCACTCATCCTCCTCTTAGTCCTTATCTCTCCGGTACTGGTTCCGATCCGGAAGAGGTTGTTTCCTTTGGGCTCAGAGAGGTGATAGGAAAGCAACGCATTGTATCCAGAGTCTGCGTCTACAGCCCTGATCTTTGCCACAAAGTATCCCGCTTCAGCAGAATAGGGGATGCTCTCACTGTTAACGGAGCCGTGCTCAGAATAGGGCGCGAGGATCGTGGGACTGTTGTCGTTCTCATCCAGGACTAAAACGTTCACAGTCACGTTGCTGCTGAGCGGAGGAACACCAGAGTCTGTGGCCTGAACTTTAAACTGAAAGCTTGTTAACTCCTCGTAGTTAAAAGACTGCAGACTGACTATGTCTCCTGTCTCTGAGTTGATATTCACCATTGTTGAGAGAGGCAACGAGTTTGTATTACTTTTTAAGAAAGAATAGGTCACCTGACCATTTTGACTGATATCGGCGTCAATTGCAGTCACTGTTTTAATAACTACACCTACTGGACTGTTCTCTTTAACATAGATATTAACCATTGACTCTGAGAAGCGAGGAGGGTTGTCATTGACATCAGAAACATGAACTGTCACGATGCTGGTGCTGGAGAGAGGTGGAGTCCCTTCATCATTTGCTACGATGACGACATTGTACTCGGCCATAGTTTCTCTGTCAAGCGGACCACCAACGACTAATGAATAATAATTTTTATAATTTATGTCCAATTTAAAGGGGCTCTCGTTTAGAATGACAGCTTTTACTGCTCCGTTTTGCCCTCCATCCCTGTCCAACACGGAGACAAGGGCTATAGCAGTGCCTACTTCTGCGTCCTCCTTAACTGCGTTTAGTAGTGACGTCACCGTGATCTCAGGAGCGTTGTCATTTAGGTCCACCACCTCTACCAGCACCTTACAGTGAGCAGACATGGGAGGTTGGCCTTTGTCACTGGCCTGTGCATGAATCTCAAACGCGGGGTGTTCCTCATAGTCGATCTTCCCTTTGATTAAAATTGCACCCGTTTTCGAGTCAATTTGAAATACATGTAAAATATGATCCTGTCCTTTGCTTCTGAATGAATATTCTATTTCTGCATTTAATCCCTCATCTGCGTCTGTTGCATTAAGAATAATCACAGTAGACCCTGGTGGCAAGTTCTCAAACATTTTAACTTTGTATAAAGATTTACTGAAAACAGGATGGTTGTCGTTATTATCCAAAACAGTGATGATGATTTGTGAGGTTCCCGATCGGCTTGGATTTCCTCCATCCAGCGCAGTTAGTGTGAGTTTTATTACCGAGCCGTGCTCTCGGTCTAAGGATTTCTTCAGTACTAACTCGGCAGACACGCCGTCTCCCCCTTTGTGAATTTCTAAAGAAAAATAATCATTACTACTAAGCTTGTATGTATTTACGCCGTTCTTTCCAACATCCAAGTCCGATGCCTCTATTAATCCAAATTTCACTCCAGGTAACGTATTCTCTGCTATGTTAATTGACTGCAATTGCTCAGAGAAAACGGGCGCATTGTCATTCGTATCAGTTATCGTTATTTCTAACCGGTAAAGCTTCAGTGGGTCATTGATCACGGCCTCGACATTGACTGTACATGTTGTCGCCTTCGCACAAAGCTCTTCTCGGTCTATTCTTTCATTGACATAAAGAACACCAGTTTTAACATTTACATCAAAATATTTTCTCTTTGAACCAACAACAATCTGGAACATGCGAGACTCTAAATCCTGCACGTTGAGATTTAGATCCTTAGCGATATTTCCAACAGAAGTCCCCGGGTTTACCTCCTCCGATACGGAATACGAGAGCTGTCCAGAAGCCGCTTCCCAGCAATAATTCAGCAGCACGACCACAAGAGATATCCGAAAACAGTTTGTTTTGCTTAAGCGATGCATAATTAAATCCAACCCGAAAAAGACAAAAATCCCAGGTTAAGCAATCCCGTCAAAAAATCATCATGAAAGTGAGGAACACATTCCAGTTTCTCGCTTTTTTTTACGAGGCAGCTGGGAAATGCTTTTCACCCTTTTCTCTCTCGCCCTGCGTCTCTTTGTAACAAAGCCCAGCGGAACGTCATCATCCTGTTTCTGGGAGGAGTCATAAGCCTCCTGAAATACCGTTCAGATGTCATGGTCTACAGTGGCCCTATGTGGTGATGTATAACAACTACATTCAACCTTTTTAGCAATGTAATGACTAACCAACTGTTTAAACGGAGCTATTTCGTCAAAGCAAATATAGTTGTAACTATGTCAAATTATATCAATTATACAGCTCGACAAAATATACTCTTATTTTCCTATTCTCACTTTCGGACTTTTTATCTGTTTATCCATATACATATAATTTGGAGCAAAGTATTACAACACACTGAAGATATAGACAACTGAAGATGTTGATTACAATTTAAAATTGCAGCATTTAGATAGTTTATAATAGGAACAAAAGGACAGGGAATTAAAGTGATGAAGTAAGCAATTGTAATATCTCCCCTGGATATTAGGAAACTTTTTTTTTACATCTGTAAAGAATAAATACGAATAATTTCGTAAAATCAAAATATATGTGGGAGGAAATGACACTTCTCTTTTTACATTAGATATACATTCCGCAATCCACTCTCCAGACCCCACTCTGCATCCCAGAGTGCTTATTTCAGAACCACGGACAGCAAAACGCACTTTCTGTATAATGTGAAAGGCGTATGCACTTAAAATATGGCCAGTACTGTAGCACGGAACATTACAACACGCATTGAAAGCTAATTATTATTTGTTAAATACATTGTAGGTATTTCTCACAAAGTAATTTCAGTTTATAATGAAGAAAAACAAAACACGGAGAGGGCATGCTTTCAGCCTCAGGAATACATTATTACAAATAGCCTTTTCATACTTGTCTTACCTTGTCTTGGTTGGGTAAAGTCTGTGTTCTGGTATAAGTATCTCCTCCATTAATACTGATCAGTTCACCATCTACAGGAGGAAACTGTGCGGGGAAAACCACTACGTCACTCTTCAGCGTGTCTGAGCTGAAACACACGTCATACTGCTGAGTAGACTTGGAGTAAGACCAGCTCCCGTCAGGGTGGGTGGTGATCATTGGGGCGCTGTACCTGCTGAAGCTGCCGTCTGTCCTGTGGCATTTGACAGCTATTAAACTGATGAGGCTCAGCAGAAAGATCACCGACACCGACACGATGGCGATCAGCAGATACAGGTTTAAGTCAGAGAAGCTGTCCTCCTTTGTGGGCACATGTCTGAACTGAGTCTGGATGTCAGCTGTGCTTTCAACCACCACCACGTCAATAGACACAGTAGCGGACAGGGAGGGTTCTCCGTTATCAGAAACCAGCACCACCAAGGGGTGAGCTTTCAGGTCATTGTCACTCATCCTCCTCTTAGTCCTGATCTCTCCGGTACTGGTTCCGATCCGGAAGAGGTTGTTTCCTTTGGGCTCAGAGAGGTGATAGGAAAGCAGCGCATTGTATCCAGAGTCTGCGTCTACAGCCCTGATCTTTGCCACAAAGTATCCCGCTTCAGCAGAATAGGGGATGCTCTCACTGTTAACGGAGCCGTGCTCAGAATAGGGCGCGAGGATCGAGGGACTGTTGTCGTTCTCATCCAGGACTAAAACGTTCACAGTCACGTTGCTGCTGAGCGGAGGAACACCAGAGTCTGTGGCCTGGACTTTAAACTGAAAGCTTGTTAACTCCTCGTAGTTAAAAGACTGCAGACTGACTACGTCTCCTGTCTCTGAGTTGATATTCACCATTGTTGAGAGAGGCAACGAGTTTGTATTACTTTTTAAGAAAGAATAGGTCACCTGACCATTTTGACTGATATCGGCGTCAATTGCAGTCACTGTTTTAATAACTGCACCTACTGGACTGTTCTCTTTAACATAGATATTAACCATTGACTCTGAGAAGCGAGGAGGGTTGTCATTGACATCAGAAACATGAACTGTCACGATGCTGGTGCTGGAGAGAGGTGGAGTCCCTTCATCATTTGCTACGATGACGACATTGTACTCGGCCATAGTTTCTCTGTCAAGCGGACCACCAACGACTAATGAATAATAATTTTTATAATTTGTGTCCAATTTAAAGGGGCTCTCGTTTAGAATGACAGCTTTTACTGCCCCGTTTTGCCCTCCATCCCTGTCCAACACGGAGACAAGGGCTATAGCAGTGCCTACTTCTGCGTCCTCCTTAACTGCGTTTAGTAGTGACGTCACCGTGATCTCAGGAGCGTTGTCATTTAGGTCCACCACCTCAACCAGCACCTTACAGTCGGAAGACATCGGAGGTTGGCCTTTGTCACTGGCCTGTGCATGAATCTCAAACGCGGGGTGTTCCTCATAGTCGATCTTCCCTTTGATTAAAATTGCACCCGTTTTCGAGTCAATTTGAAATACATGTAAAATATGATCTTGTCCTTTACTTCTAAATGAATATTCTATTTCTGCATTTAATCCCTCATCTGCGTCTGTTGCATTAAGAACGATTACAGTGTTGCCGACTGCTAAATTCTCCGGAATCCGTGCCTTGTATAACGAACTGCTGAAAACCGGAGTGTTGTCGTTAATGTCTAAAACATTTATAATGATAAGAGAGGTTGCTGATTTAGGTGGATTTCCACCGTCCACAGCAGTCACTGTTAATCTCACAGTACGCTCTTTTTCTCGGTCTAAAGCTTTCTGGAGCACAAGCTGCGCAGACACACTCTCTCCTCCTTTGTGAACGTCCAAAGAAAAATAATCATTTGGACTTAGTTTGTACGTATTAACTCTATTCTTGCCAACATCAAGGTCCGATGCCCCTATAAATCCAAATGTCCCCCCTGGCACGGTACTTTCAGCAATGTTAAGAGACTGCAACTTCTCAGGGAAATATGGCGCATTATCATTTATATCGACTATATTTACCTCTAAACGGTAAAGCTTCAGTGGATTGTTGATCACTGCCTCTACGTTCACCGAGCATTGTGTAGCTTTAGCACAAAGCTCCTCGCGGTCGATTCTTTCGTTGACATAAAGGACACCAGTTTTCAGATTTACATCGAAATATTTTCTTTTCGTTCCGCTCACAATCTGAAACATACGTGCCTCCAAGTCGTGGACATTCAGGTTTAGATCTTTAGCGAGATTCCCCACAGAAGTCCCCGGGTTTACCTCTTCTGATACAGAGTAAGAGAGCTGCCCAGACGCCGCTTCCCAGCAGCAATCCAAAAGAACAACGAGTATATAAATCCCAAAAGGGCTCCGTAACATCCGCGTCGACATATTATGATCCAACGTGAACGTGCATGTGTATTCCAATGTCCACAATCCCGTCTAATAGTTCAGGATGAAAGCTAGGATCCACAATCCAGTTTCCTCGCTGTTTGAGGGGCAGCCGACACAATGATGGCCACGCAGTCCATTCTTGCGCTGCGTCTCTTTGTAACAAAGCCCAGAGAAACGAAATCATCTGCTGAATCTGGGAGGAGCCTGAAGCAACACGAACATCTAAATCTGACGGTCTACAATGTCACCTTGTGGTCGTTTTATTAACTACATTCACTCATAAAGCAGATACAACACATGCCATTCTACTGAACGCTCAAGTCAATATACCGCTACAATAAGTACAACATAAAGTAAAATGACATGATGTACTCATTCACAGATTTGCAATGTACAAAAAGTTCTTCAGAGGGACAAATTATTAAAATATACTGAAATCTTCACATATTAATACATATCGATAGTTGTCAGGTACTGACACGTACCACCGTTTGTTTCTTGCAAGCAACAAGCTGTGGTCCCTATTTCAGCACCATGGACAACGAAAGACACATACTGCAGTGCTCTCGGAAGAATGAGAGGCTTACTGTATGTTGACTTCAATATTTCTTTAGGGTTAGCCAATGTATGAATACAATACACATAATAAAGCAAGTTTTCAAACACAATGTAGAAAGTTATCACAAAGTAATTTCCTAAGTATTAACACAAGGAACACGGGCATCCACCCAGCCGTAGCTCTGGGGAGAAAAGTAGCACATCCAAATAAAACATTGTCTTACCTTGTCTTTATTAGGTAACGTCTGTGTTCTGGTATAAGTGTCTCCTCCGTTAATACTGATCAGCTCACCATCTCCTGGAAACTGTGCGGGGAAAACCACTACGTCACTCTTCAGCGTGTCTGAGCTGAAACACACGTCATACTGCTGAGTAGATTTGGAGTAAGACCAGCTCCCGTCAGGGTGGGTGGTGATCATTGGAGCGCTGTACCTGCTGAAGCTGCCGTCTGTCCTGTGGCATTTGACAGCTATTAAACTGATGAGGCTCAGCAGAAAGATCACCGACACCGACACAATGGCGATCAGCAGATACAGGTTTAAGTCAGAGAAGCTGTCCTCCTTTGTGGGCACATGTCTGAACTGAGTCTGGATGTCAGCTGTGCTTTCAACCACCACCACGTCAATAGACACAGTAGCGGACAGGGAGGGTTCTCCGTTATCAGAAACCAGCACCACCAAGGGGTGAGCTTTCAGGTCATTGTCACTCATCCTCCTCTTAGTCCTGATCTCTCCGGTGCTGGTTCCGATCCGGAAGAGATTGTTTCCTTTGGGCTCAGAGAGGTGATAGGAAAGCAGCGCATTGTATCCAGAGTCTGCGTCTACAGCCCTGATCTTTGCCACAAAGTATCCCGCTTCAGCAGAATAGGGGATGCTCTCACTGTTAACGGAGCCGTGCTCAGAATAGGGCGCGAGGATCGAGGGACTGTTGTCGTTCTCATCCAGGACTAAAACGTTCACAGTCACGTTGCTGCTTTGCGGAGGAACACCAGAGTCTGTGGCCTGGACTTTAAACTGAAATGTGTTTAACTCCTCGTAGTTAAAAGACTGCAGGCTGACTATGTCTCCTGTCTCTGAGTTTATATTCACCATTGTAGGTGATGGGTCACTACTTTGTAAAAACGAATAACTCACCTGGCTGTTCCGGTCTACGTCAGCATCAGTGGCAGTTACTGTTTTAATAATTTCTCCCACTGGGCTGTTCTCCTTCAGATATACATTAATCAGGGATTCTGGGAACAGAGGTGGATTATCATTTACATCAGCAATGTGTATCGAAAGTACACTCGTGCTAGAGAGTGACGGGGTTCCTCTATCAGTGGCCACTATGGTGACGTTGTAGTTAGAGACACTCTCTCTGTCCAGTGGTCCGTCAACTAACAAAGAATAATAATTTTTGTAGTTTGTTTCGAGTTTGAGTGGAACCCCGTTTTTTATTTGAATGTTCACATCACCGTTCTTCCCACCATCCTTATCGACGACTGACACGAGCGCCACCACGGTGCCTGCATGAGCGTCCTCTTTCACTGTGGTTTGGAGTGACGTCACGGTGATCTCGGGAGCGTTGTCATTTACGTCCACCACTTCTACCAGCACTTTACAATGAGCAGACATCGGAGGCTGCCCTTTATCACTGGCCTCTACACGTATCTCAAAAGCCTTTTTGTCTTCAAAGTCTATGTTTCCTTTTACCTTGATGACTCCCGTTTGACTTTCAATTTCAAAGATATCAAGCACGTGATCTTGATCTTTGCTCCGCAGTGAATACACAATCTCACTGTTCAGGCCCTCGTCTGCATCGGTGGCGTTCACGGCGATTACTGTTGTGCCCAACGGCGTGTTCTCTGTGACTTTTGTTTTATACAACATTTCGCTGAATATTGGAATGTTATCGTTAATGTCTAAAACATTAATAATGAGCTGCGAGGTGCCTGATTTCGGAGGACTCCCTCCATCTAGAGCGATCAGTTTCATGGTGATCACAGGCTGCTTCTCTCGGTCTAAGGCTTTCTGCAACACTAACTCAGCAGACACACTGTCACCTGCTTTGTGCACAGCCAAAGAGAAATGTGCATTCTGGCTTAGTTTGTACGTACTGACTCCGTTTCTCCCCACGTCTACATCACTTGCTTCAGATAATGCAAATTTCACCCCTGGTAACGTACTCTCTGCGATGTACAGATTTTGCAATTTGGTCGTAAACAATGGGGCATTGTCATTTACGTCTAAAACGTCTACGTCAATACGGTAAAGCTTTAAAGGGTTATTTATGACGGCTTCCACACTTACTGAGCATTTAATTTCCTCTGCGCAAAGCTCCTCTCTGTCTATTCTCTCACTGACGTATAAAACACCCGTCTTTAGATTTACCTCGAAGAATGTTCTCTTTGATCCGGTAACAATTTGAAACATACGTGATTCCAAGTCCTGTGAATTTAAGTTTAGGTCCTTTGCGATGTTTCCAATAGGAGTCCCCGGGTTTACCTCCTCTGAGACGGAATAGGAGAGCTGCCCAGACACCGTTTCCCAGTGCAATTCCAGTAGAAAGAGCCCGAGATATATCCCCAAATATCTCCATGTACGTGGCAAAGACATATTTCCGTCCAATATAGCATGAGTAAGACTTCAAGTCAGGATAGTGCAGCCAGGATGGAAGATATCAACCGAGGTGAGCTTTGAATTTGATTGGGAAATTCTGTGTTTGTTCCACCGTCCTCCCTCTATAACAAAGACTGAAGAAATGGCCCAATCGCCTGGAAACGGGAGTGGCCTACTTCTTTCAGAGAGTAGCGCTGTCTCGGATGGATCAACAGCGGCGCCACGTGGTGAAATAGACAACATGCAGAGATCAGTGACGATGAAGGCCCAATGTTGCAGCCATTTATGCAGCCAATACGTCACAACATACCATATCGATATCATTGTAAGAGCTGCTAAATACCCCATCTCAAATAAGAGCGATCGAAATTACATTTCAGCACCATGGACAACACATCAGATAATGTAGTACATAAAGCATGCTCTGCCTGTCTTATATTAAAACATGGTCTAGCATCCCAAAAGAGAGAAAGAGAGAGAGAGACACACACACACACACACACACACACACACACACACACACACACACACACACACACACACACACACACACACACACACACTGCAGCTTGTTCTACCTCCTTCCACTTCTCTCCCCAAATCCTGTTCCCATTTATTTAATTAGTCATTTGCATTATTGCATATTATTATTTGGGCATCCTGCTCTGTTGGCAATTTCTGAATAGCACAATGATTATTTACAACACATATTTGGTCAGTCAGCCTTCTCTGTTCGAGGAGCAGAGCAATGGAACTGTCTCCCAACAGAACTGAAAGTACAACGCACTTTTAAGGTTTTTAATAAAGGTCTTAAATTATGGTTAAGAGAAAAACAACATTGTTCGCACACTTAACACCCCTGTAACAAGTACTTTTACTTTGTGTATGTATGTATCTGTGGATGTATTCTCTTTTTTTATTTTATTTCATCACATTTTATTATATATATAAAAAAAGCCTCCTGTGGACAGGTGTTGGAAATTAGCATTTCACTACACTCAACGCAGTGCATCTGCTTTTTTTGTCCATAGATGTATGTCATGAATTATAATGTCGCTGTGATGTCCACATCAAATAAATAAAGTCATAAGTCATAATTGCAATCACACCCATAACAAATAGTGCATTTGCAAAACTGCAATAGAAGGCTGAACAGTTGCCAAAATTAATAGTAGAGATAAGCATGACATCGCCTTACTACTTACATCACTCCCTTCTCATTTTGTAATTTTATTTGTTTTGTTCGCCTTGAGGGTATATTGCATGAAGTTAATTGGATCATTTTGTTTTGCTGCATGCAGATCCGTGCCGTGGTGCATTTTGGTGTATTTTAGTGTTTCTTCACATTTCCACAGAGACGGTATGAGTTTATGAACGTTCCCTCGTTTGTAATCCCAGGATTAAGCCCTGGGTTCAGAAACTCCTGTCCTATTTCCATTCTGTAGGAAACATGATTTGATTTGAAAATATTAATAACCAGCACGCACTGAGCCGCAGTCATCCGTTAACCCAAAAAGGCAATAATCATAATAGCTCACAAAAGATGACCTGTTTACTCAATTTGACTAATGCAACGGAAAATAGTATGTTCTGATACGCGGACTCCGAATGATGTTGCACATTCAGTTTATTTACAAACACTCAAGTGAACACACAAAGGCCGCCTGGCCCATCGGACCCAGACAGATCATGATGAAATTCAATGATTCATAGTTTATTTGTAGGTCACTGTCTATACAGTGCCAGCCTTACAGGCCTTCAGTCTGGATTATTTTACTCATAAACTCACCATGACACACACGGACCACTGATGCGACAGTTTACTCAGCACTCTAAAGATAATCTGTCTATATTTTTCCAGGGATTCGGCTTCGAGGCCTGCTGAGTCTGCTGTGAACTTGTTTTCTAGGTTAAACGTGAACAGGCCATGTAAATGTGCATTCAACCACTTGTGTCTGCATTATCTCTTGGAAGAGTGTGACTGGAAGGAGAACAAGAGTGTCTATATACAATCCCCAAGTAAACCTAGTACTGTTCGGCATTGTCCACACACAGAATGAATGGTAGGGTAGAATGAAGGGTCGTGGAGGCCTGCATGCGCACTACGCCATGTGGAGGAAACACAGATTGTAAATTAAGTTAATAAAAGATGATGAGAACACATCAGCTCTTCTTCCAATGCCAGATACAGCTCCTCTGGGAAGCATCTGCAGAAGGGTCAATGCATTCATTAATTGGTCCGTATGCACTAAAACAGAAACTATTAATCATAATGTTCAAACACAAAGAGACATGTTGTTTGAAATGATTACATATTAGTTGATTTAAAACAACCAAGTGCTCATGGTACAGTATTTAAGTTTTTCTTTATGAACTATTTTTATCCTTTGATGCAAGTCACATTTCCTGAGGATATATGTTCATTGAATTTTCTGAATAATTTAAAGTGAACAAACAGTAGTTAAGAAAATACACAGTATTTAGTCCCTTAACACAGGGAGCTGCATAATGTGTTTAGATACATGTGTGCCTGTTAAACTGCGTCTCTGTCTGTCTGGTTTACTGACCACGTGATGAATTTAATAGGAGAAACAGAGGGCGGCATCAAGAGCAGTGTGATCAAAGGGGCAAAGGGAGCAGTATAGAGGAGGGGAGGGGCGGCTTGGGCAGGAGCAGTGAACAGCCCTGTTTTAGGCGTGTTCAATGCATTATTAAAGGCAAACCACCACATATAGTCGCCAAATTAGCTAATGTATCTCCTCCATACTAATAATGTAATGATATCCTCTACATAGCCATCAACTGTGTGTGTGTGTGTGTGTGTGTGTGTGTGTGTGTGTGTGTGTGTGTGTGTGTGTGTGTGTGTGTGTGTGTGCTTGTGTGCTTGTGAGTAAGTGTGCGTTAGAAGGGCGTGTACTGTGCTGTTCATCTGTGTGTGAGTAGATGGGGGAAGGGTGCTATCTGAACATGCTCCAAGGCGAGTCCGCCCCCCCGCCTTTCCTCCTCTCTCCTTCTGCACAGCTCTCTTGTCTCCATAGCAACTCCATCTCAGGCACAGACATGATGCATGTGTGCACAAACGCACACACACACCCTCACTATGCGCATATGGGTTTATTTTTCAAAAGGCATGGGATAGTATAAAGTATTACGCCGCTGAATTTCCTACCCACCTCTAGATTTGTATCTCCAAACTGTTCACTTTCACATAGTCCTTTTATCTCACTAAAAAAATCATATCAGATTGTGACAGAAGCGCACACACACACACACAGACACAGACACACACACACACACACACACACACTCAAACCACGCTCGTATGCAGACCACACCAGGCCGTCCACAGTTGCTGTTGGGCTGCTCATGCATTGATAATGTAGCACTGCGGCAGCATATTCACGATGGCAGATTCACTTTTTCAGCAGTGCTTGCTTCTCTTTCCACCCCCACAGCCCCACAGCAAGCCTGACCTTTGCATTCAGCCATGCCCAACCCACCGTCTCAGGGCTCTGGGGACCACCCCCCCCCCCCCCCCCCCCCCCCCCCGCTCTTTCAGTCCACACGCTACATCCTGCTTCATGTGACGAGATACTGATGTCATAGTGCTGTTTTTGTGTGGAGTCGAGCTCATCACGGCACAAGGGGGCAACCTACTCCTTTTGCATGTCTCCTTCTTAACTCAGTACCAATCCTCCAGCACTATATCATGTGGTTTTTCTTCACATTTTTTCTTTTTGTGTTGAATTGCTGAACCTAATTTATAGTTTCAATTTATCTGGCGATTCTCTGATAAACAGCTGTTATATGATTCCTGTAGCAGTTGCTTTTTAGTAACAGTGTGACTAGAACCACACCCAACTGCAGCAGTATACTGATGGCTAAGATGTTCTGATAAAGCATAGGGGATGAATGGAGATAAAGAGTTAACCAGACTGGCATATTGTCATAGGGTCATAGGAAGTCTAAAAATAGATTTGGGCGTACTTGCTTTTCCATGGAACGTACCATATGACATTGGTATTTTAAACATGTTTTTGTAAAATGTTTCTATTTGCAGGATTGCGCTCCCCAGCTGTGCAGAAGTAGCACTGTGTAGAATACATTTACTAGAATACTAGACTCACACTTGTATGCACACAAACAGCTACACAACCATATCATCCATAACTACATCTATGATAGATGGATAGAAAGAGAGAGAGAGAGAGAGAGAGAGAGAGAGAGAGAGAGGTTTCGGCAAGATGAATCACTTCTAATATTTAATCCAACAACCACTCAATCATTTATTTCTGAAGCTGCGCTCGCTTCCACTGGTTTCTGGAGTAAGTAGGACAGGGGCGGGTCCAGGGTAACACGAGCCGGAACAAGATGAAAACCAGGACACAGCAATATGGAGCATGCCCAAACACACACATGCACATACCCTTGAGATAAAACTAGAGGCACACCAACACTGTGTTCACTCATATGGGAAGTAATGGCACAATGCCCAAATCTCACATAATTAGTTACTCGAGTGTAAAACAACAGGCCGAAGAAGCGGCATGCTGCTGCGGCCAGATTGTTCTATTTGATGTTGCCATGAGCTCCTATTGCCCAAATGGGGAGCTGGGACAGTGCGTTTAGATTTTAACTCGGTCCATATGCCTTATCCTCATAACATTTCAGTCCAGCACTTTGTTTCTTTACAATTTTGCAGACACTTTATTTTAGGTTTTAGCCTCTCTATCAACGCACCAACATAGCCATTGTTTTCATTTATAACGACATTCATGAATGGCCAGTTTACAGGTAATCCTTATTGTCAAAGGCCCTTAGTTCGTAAAACCCCAAATATCCTTAAACATAATGGAACTTTGCATTTACAATTTCAGTCATTGAGCCTTTTAACAGTGAATGTACGGTTCAGCAATACCTCTCTACTGCATGAATCACAGTGTGTCTGTGTGGAGTTTAACAGCAGGAGGGAATCATTAGGGTTTGTACGATTTCCATGTGTAAGTGAGATGTGTTGGCGAGTAATATAACTGGTGAGAGAGAGAAGGACAAAAGAGAAACGTGTGTGTGCATGAATTCCATTCATATCGCTGCTCAGTGAGAATGTCGGTTATTCTAATCCAGCAAACACCTTATGAAAGCAGAACCACACTCAACAGACCATTAATCAAATGTGTCAATAAAACAGGATGTACAACAAGTTTTCTAACTGCAAAGGTAGCATGGAAATCTGATTCCTCAACTGGAATCACTTGACTGTAATGGACACTCTGATTGGCTCAACAGGGCCTGGAGACAAAGGCAGTGTCTGATAGATCGCTGCTCTCACAGGGTGCACCCATAATAGATTCACTGGTTCCCCTCTTGTATCCATGATTGACGCAGATGTAGCCCCCATCAGTGCCCCCCCCCCCATACACCCTCCTCCACCGCACCCCTCTTTATGAACACTCTGTACTTACGGCAAGGACAACGCATTTATTAAAAAAAACAAATCACCACCAGACAAAAATGCCGGTTATATTCAACGAAAATACATGCATACATGCATTCACCCATTTTATGTAATATGGCCGAGGACACAAGCTCCCTGTACACACACTCTCTCTCTCTCTCTCTCTCTCACTCTCTCTCTCTCTCTCTCTTTCTCTCTCTCTCTCTCTCCTATTATCTTTCTCTGTTTCCCACTCACACAGAGAAACTGACTGACCCAAACAGTTTTTGTTGGATTAAGAATAAATCTATCTTCATAGACTGGCATGGATAACCTAGATTTGTCAATCAAACAGTTCACTGGGGAAGAGGGCAGAGACTGCATCCGGCTTTAATCAGAATGTAAACTGGCACAGGACTCGCTCCATGGATCAATACTGACACAGAAACTCAATAACAATACCAGTCAATACACTGCCACATACAGAGTGGCAACAAGCTAAATAATTGAATGTATTGACGCACAGACACAACAGAAGTGTCATGTCCTTTCCATATTTTGCCACCAGGGGGAGCTTTTTTACCATTGTCTTTGTTCTCTAGCAGTTTCCACAGGCACAGTCAGACACACTGATGTCAGAGACAGGATGCTTTAAAGCCTCATATTAGATTAGCACGCTCACCCTCCAAAAAATGGTATCAGTGGTACAGATACAGTAGCAGCCTTGGTGTCTGTCACACAGCTCCTCTGCCTGCGGAAATTAAAATGTCACGTCTCCCAGATGAGGAAGGAGATGTGGATGTATCTAATAATACCTACACATTCACATCCAGCTTGATACATATCAAAACAAAGAGGGAAAGAAAATAGAGAGAATTCCATCAGCTACAAATGAAGATGATGCAGAATATGCAATGTCCCTTATAGAGCACACAATAATAGTTTACATCATTCACATTCCAAGGGCAACTGTAAAGCACTTCATCCACACGTTGGAGTCTCATTTATATTTTCCTAGCATCAGCAAATTGTACCCGTATATATATCAACATAGCCGTGTAATGCCTATTTTTAGTTTCTTATCAGTCATGCAGTACAGAATATGCAGCATGCAGTGCTGCATGTGAAGTGCACTGCAGGTGCAGGCCTGCTGCGTTAGGGCTTGGCCCATTTCTTAAAAAAAAAAAAGGGCTCTGCATAATAGAGGAGAGTGCTGGCCTGCAGAGAATCTGACGTTGGAAACGGCTGAAATGGTTTTGTGAGGTTGCTCCACTTTCCACAGAAAATGAAGATGACTATTTATAAAGTAATGACTTGCCTACCAATCATTTAAGCTTGGGCTCTGTTGCTGCCGGTGTCTGAGAATAGCAAACACCATCTTCCACTCTCATCAGCATCAAAACTTAAACAGCTACATGGACATCGCCTTAGCATGTGTAGCAACATAAAGTTCTTATCATGTGGTGAGGATATTAAGTGCACCGTGAGTGTGCATTAGCTTGTATGTTGGCAATTTAGTTGGTGTGTGCTCGTGATAAAGATATGGGTAGAGGGAAGATACATTCAGTTGCCAGTTAATTAGGTTCATGCTAAAACTAATACACTGATGCAACAGCCCTGCAATACATCCTGCCTTCATGATGGTTATGCATGTTCAGTTTTAGTGAAATGATTTTAGAGAGGTGTTGCTTTATCTTAATCGTCTTTTGGATGTTTTGTGGTGCTGTGGAACAGCGTTGCGTTATTTGGTTAGAGTAAACATCAGAAATACCTCTTAGCAAAGGTAACATGTATCGAAATGAGGGTTAGTGATCCACTCAATCACGCAAAAACACAACAAGAATAGAAGAGCACAAGGTAAAACATGTCTGGACATTAGCCTGGAATTAAAGTGTGAGTGGCATCCTCGTTTACTCTGCTGTTGCCGTTTCAAAGCTACCCTTCATGGCATCATTAAGATGATTCCACCTAATCGCATTAGAGCAGCAACATAGTAGAATTATTACTTTACACACAGAAGCCTCAATCTAGGGCAACTGGGGATACTGACATTTGTGGCAGAATGGGAAAAAGGCTTACAGGCTATTTACAGCACCTGAAGGAACACTGACAATGTTTTGTGATTTTTAAAGCATTCGGTACAACAAATTATTAACTTCCACACAGTGCATGAAGATCTGCTGGTCCCACAAAGGTAATACGTATTGCAGGATCACATTACATTGTACAGGTATTTATATTTTACTGGTCACTGAGAGTAGTTTTCTGATACTTCATACATATATCTTTGCCCCATAAGCATCACCGGCACAGTCTACTACTCTAGTTCTCAGTTAGAGGACAAAGCAAAGTGAATCCGGATTAAGACAAACATTAGGGAGTAAACAAGGGTTTAGGGAACAATTATACTCAAGTCTTATCGCAAAGACCCGTTTACAGTAGTCTGTAAACAAGCAGACCAATCTCCTTGTTATTTTGGTATCATGTTTTCTGTCTCTGCTCATTTTTTCTCCTCTATACTCACATTAAGCAGGTTCTCACTTCATTATCTGTAATGTGAAGCATAGATTATCTAGCAGTGTCTACTGTGGAGAATTTAGTTTTGGTGTGCATGAAGCATTTATTTTTCCTTTTCAATGTATCATGTAGCACCTGATCTTGTTATCTGCTGTTAAACCCCGCTGATCTCTAAAGCATCAGACTAAACACAGCGATTGATGATGTGACACAAACAGCATTGCCCTGAAACCTGAACTGCACATCCAAAACAACATGACATGAGAGTGATTGAGACAGATGCAACTACAAGTACCTCAAAATGTAAAGTCACCATACAATGCAATGAAGCATTCAATGAAGCATTTACTCTAGTTACCATTACCCTTACAGTGAAAGGGTAAACTGATAGCTAATCACAGTCTTTGAAGTTGGCACATGCACAAATAGGACCAAAACTAATGTTACAATGCAGGAAAAGTCACCATTTAAAAGTGAGCAAGTTTACATAAATCTTATTTGAAAATCATGACAAGAAAGGTCTGAAGATTATTGTGATTTTTAATTCCACAACAAGCATCATCCCCTAACCCGTGGAAACAACCTCAAATCAGATAATTACAAATAAGATTTATTTGAAAGATGGTTGGATCCCAAAATGATTAAACACTAAATAAGTATCAGTTGAACCATGTTTATGTACTGCACTACTATTACTCTTTCTTGAGAACATCTTGTAATTGTCAATAGTAATCATGGTAACTAATAGTGCAGGCCTCACATAGACACGTAAACTGAAACCACAGCACACCAGCAACCAGTTGAGCGGCATCTTTTAATGAGACATGATGAGATAAGCAATGTCAATAAGGAGTAATTTAACATGACAGAACAACATGTATCATATGTGCATGTGATGCAAGTTTATCCTATGTTGCTTTGTGCATATAGCATGCCATCAAATCTACCAACATAAAGAGCAAACAAACAAAGCAACACTGTGATTAAAACGTTCCCGAACATTAACCTAAGAATACAACAACAACCCTACTCTTACCTGAAACAGTAATTTTGCAACCCTAATAAAACTCAACTAGAGCTAAACAAATGTTGTATAGTTGTAATAGTTAAAATACAATTAAAATGTGCACTTTTTGTTGTGACCTGACTGACCTCACTGACATAAACCCAGACACATGCATTTGTGTGTGTGTGTGTGTTTAAAAATGACACATTTAAGTGCAGCAGACACATTAGTAAGAACAATAGGGGGCTGAAAGTAACAGATAAAAAGCCTTTTATGAGACCTTTTTTAAATATACAACTATGACTGCTCAGTATGTCTGACAGTTCTCACTCAAACTCTCACAGCAAATTAAGTAGCCATTCATAATTGTTATTTCAACAACACATAATTGAAATAGCCACTCTGTGTTCACATATGACACACAAGTACACAGTTGCAGAGGATAGGTTCAGATTATTCCACCGTTGGCTCCAGGACTGAGGCTGTGAAGAGCCAGACTACGGTTTGGTAGTGTGTCCCGTCTCTCCTGTTTTACTGCTGTCATAAGGCTGAGAGAAAGAGGAAGATGCCCCGACATATTCAGCTCTACTCACGGCTACAGATTATACAGAGAGAGGAGGTATAGTGTAGAGAAGAGAGGCTGTCTCTGTGGTCAGAAAGAGAGTGGAGACAGGAGAGAGCTTGATAGAATGAAGGCTCATGGGCAAAACTATGTTTTGCAATTGGAATTTACCAACTGAACTAAGAATAACAGACATACACAACAAGGATTGGTGAGAGAGTAACACAGCCTCCAAAAGCGGTCAGCCATTTTCTATCAGCTTGTAATTACATGAACAGACAGAAGGGGGCATAAGAGAGAGTACCGGCTAGAGGAAAGCAGGAATGCGTGGGAGGAGGACAGAGATGAAGAAAATCAGAAACAGATTATTTGCGCAAGAATGAGAGAAAAGAAGAGATTCTGACACAAAGAGGACTGAAAAAAACAGCAAATGAAAAGAAACCAGAAGAAGGTGAAGCTGAGAAGGAAAGCACGCCATGCTGGAGCATAGTGGGGTAATGATAACGAGAACAAAGGCAGAGGAAGAAGGAGAGGGGGAGCCAGTCGGTGGGAGGAGAGAGTGGGATATGAGTCAGGCTTACAGCATTAACACTCATCTTCCACACCCATGTCTCATTGTTTTATTCATACACTGCACCCACAAGGTAAGATGGCGGGAAACATGGACGAATATTTAGAGATCGGTACAAATGTAAACATACACAGCTCAAGTGTATGTGGTTACAGGGAGTCACATAACTGAATATCCCAAATGTCATGATAAAGTAATAGCTTTAACCCCAAATGCCAAAGTCCCTGATTTAAATGTTTCATGGCAGATGGTTTGTCTAAAAATAAACACAGCAGACCAACTTTACGAAATGAAAAGCTACATGTGTGATGAGATGACTCACCCACTAACAGCTCACTGGTTCACACTCCAGAAGATGACCAGAAGGAGTCAAATGACACTCAGACCATTTGAAAAATAAGAAGAAAACGGAGTTTCAGGCTGTAGCTTTAAATTAGTGCTAAAAAAATTACTTTCTCTCTGTATCTACATGATCATATACATGTTGTGTAATCACATGCACTTTATATCAGTATTGTGACTCCCTGTGCTTCACCAAAATACCACAGAATGTACTACTGTACTGTAATGTACACAGAAATACTGACTACATTGTCCTGTTTTAATAGAAAGGGATATTTTCATTGTATTTTTAAGAAAAATTAAAACAAAAACTACATTTTTTTTTTTAAAGATTTGACCAGATATACAACTAAAGGGACATACTTGCAAATATCTACGAAGTCGTTTCTGTATTAGTTTTCATACAGCCTACCTAACCATGTAAAAAACTATTAAAATAAAAAGTCAGGTTACAGTACTGCGTTGTGGCTACATTGAGGAAGTAATAAAAACATGTAAACATGACAAAACAGCTTTATTGTTGTGGAAATTCAAACAGACAGCGGTCAGATAAATAAGAATGCACTTGCTAAAAACAAGGCAAAGCAATTACCCAAGATGCTTAGTGGGGTGGGAGAATAGCCACAGGGGCAAGAAGAACCCTGCAGCTAGAGTCTGGATCCATCTAACAGCCAACATCTGATCCCATCCATTTCTGCATGGCCAGAAATGGATACAACATACGGTATTTAATCAGACAAGTGTATAGCAACTGTGGCCTTATACCCCATTTACTCTAGTGAGCAGTGCAGGGTTCCTGCTGGAAGAAAGCAATCCTCTTACTGAGTCTAAACAGCTCACTCTGGATCTCCCTCACCCATTCATGCATTATATTAATCAGAGATCACAGCCCCATCCCATAAATGTAGATATCAGTACACTGGGCGCGTACAACAGGATAACCATACAGGAGACTTTCAACCAACTGTGTCTTCACTTGTTTTCCACTTAATAGCTGTCTGTCTTGCATGCTGTCTTGCTCTGGCTGCTCAGTCAGTTCAATCCTCCAGGCATGCACTCATGACCTAAGCGCAGCAGCAGATGTTGTGGCAGTATGAGCAGCGATGCCAAGTGCAGTGCAGACCTACATCTGTTCTGGTCTCTGTTGATTCAAAAAAGAAGCTACTATTTAAATATATAGCACTCGTCTTAACTGCACTTAACAAAGCTATCAAGCACTGGTTTTACATCAGACACAGTTATGTTTTTTTAATTGTATTAATAATATAATTGCAGGTAAATTATGACATTATTAAGATATGTGTTCATTACAAAATAAAAGAAGAAATCACCCTAAGCTAAGCTTGTATTATCTAGAATGGATTTAATATGACACATGAAGATAGTGTGCGCAAATGGTTTTCATTAAAGCAATGTTCTTTTGCTCATGTAAGTAGACCCATACCCACATAGAGAGGCCTTGATTCAGCTGCAGTGGAGTGATTGTAAAGTGAGAGTGGCAAGGTCCAACCTATAGGACTCATCCACACAGCCATGAGTCAATGGACTGAGAGTAACGAAGCTGCTTATATAATGCGTGGTGGGGAGGAGAAAGGGTCAGCACTGCTCACACAATATCAGACACGGAGGAGATGGGAGTAAGACAGAAAAGGAATACAAAAAGATTTACTATTTATGTATTAGCTACAGTATAATACAAACATAACCAGGTCAGACTTGCTGGACACGCTCACAAATATAACTTGCATCCTTTATCAACATTCAAGAACCAGGTTTGACCTATATACTTAAGAATAGTGACTGTAGCTTGAGCCAATTCACATCAAAGCCACACATGGCTCTGAACCAGTCTCGTCATGTTCTAGGACAAATGACAAGAGTGAAAGGAGCTGTGCCAGGGAGTCTTGGCCCGCAGTTGTGAATGCATCTCACAGTGCAATTTTTGGCCCACTGACTCTGATTTTGCCCCGTTAACCCGGAGGCATGTTGTGTCGTTACCAGTTTAAAGTTCAAAGAGTTGCAATTCAAGAAAATGATTGTTTTATGTACCGTTAAAATCTGACAGTGTCACACAGGTGCAGAATTGTAAACTTTGATACATCAAAGTTATAGCCACAGCATATACATTATATGCTACTGAGAAACAGTTATACAGTTAGTCTAACTTGATATAGATGACTCATTTTACCCTACAAACCCTTTGCCTGCCAGTCCACAGCGTTCAAAGCACAGCACTATATGGACAAACTGTTTATTGACCAAATACTCTAAAAGCTGCACTGCAGCAGTTCCTGTGCTTGCTGACATTCACAACAACGACCGCCTGATTCACCAACACCAAACAAATCACCTGCATGGTCCACAAAGAAGGCCAGCTAATGCAAACACACACACACGCACACACACACACACACACACACACACACACACACACACACACACACACACACACACACACACACACACACACACACACACACACACTCACTGATGCATAAACTCTGAAGGACAGTACAGATCAAACTGTTCAGCAGAATCTGGCCAGCATGCAGTTTATGTGGAATGATATAATATTACCTAAAACAGCAGAACTTCATATACCACCTCCCTTCCTCCAGTCACAGAGCCTCATCAGCCTAATTAGTGAAAGATAACTCTAGTCAACCTTGTCAACTGTACGTGAGTGGTGATTAAAATCAATATTTGGTGACACAGAAACAGAGGCGCTTCCTAGCACTCTGAGTTAACCCAGTATGGTTATCAAATAGATGTCAGATATGTCTTTCGAGAGCAATATTTTTTTCTTCTTATTTCTTTCCTTTTGTTCTGCGTTTTAAGCGACAAGTACGATGTTGTGGACCTCAATGCTGTTCGTGCTCTGCCAGAGCCTTAGCTGATCCAAGTTATCCAAAGGCTGATTTAGGGAAATGTTACAGGTGAATATTATATACAGTATGTGCCTTATTTACCTGTCTCTACGGTTCAGCTTTATCACATTTTTAAATAATTGTGCTTGTTAACCATTATTTAATGCCTGTGATTTGCCTGCAAAAATGAGAGAGCGAAAAGGAACATAATCTAATATTGAAGTGCTTATCTCAGTGCCAATATATTACTTCCAATTACTGATTTCATGGAACAAGGGAAAGCAAGGTTTACACTCAAAGAAAGATGTGTATAGAGACTTAACGTGTGCAAAGTATGACAGTAAAGCAGGGCACAGATAGAATAAAATAGTTCAAACTAGCATCTCAGCTAGATTCATGTAATGTAATACAGTATACTGAGTAAATCAGAATGAGCAGTGTGATACAGAAGCTGGAATTGTCCCAGCATTAACCATCTATAAACATGTGTAATTATATTCCCAGTGACATGGGTCAGCTGGTGTTATGTTTGGTACATTTTGCATGTTTGGGAGCTGTTGTCTGTCCTCTGTCTCATCTCAGTGGTGGAAGTTAAGTCTGCGATGGAAGATGAAAGCTGTTTGGTACAGAGTACTGAGTTGACTCAGAGTAATGTCTGAAGTCCTAAAAAAAGCCACGTCCTCATGATAAGAATCATTTTCTGTCAAGACAGGATGTCAGATTTTTGCCACGGGGCTTTGATTGATATAATTGTCTCACAGTATGTCTTCATTTCTCTCTTAAAGTCACCACATCACCAAAGGGAACATGTTCTGCTTGTTCCTGGTTTTCTCCCAGCTCCCTTTCTTCTGTGAAAGTGTCTCACGGTAAAGTGGATTAGGCATTTGTGAGTGTGTGCAATGTGTGTGCTTCTATGAGCACGAGTGTGCACATGTGAAGTGTCAACATAAAGATAGTAGATGTTTTCGTTGTACCCTCTTGTGTGTGTAAATTAGATTACCATCACTGCTGCTGACCTCAATGTGAGACGCGCCGTCCTCCAACAAAGCTGGAGCAATAAGAGAGAATGTGCCCTACTGACACACAACAGCACATGCACCATCCACAGCCACAACCCTACAGGCATGAGGCACAGCAACACAGAGCTGAAAAGCATGTGGCAGAATGAGAGAGGAGATAGACAGAAAGAAACAGACAGAAAATGACAGGGAGACAGACAAGGGAGGCATATGAAAGGGGAAATGAAGGACGGAGACATAAAAGCGGGAAAAGGAGGCCAAGAGTGGGATGGGGGAGGGGAAATCTTAGAGTGATATCAATACGGAGGGAGGGTGCAGGAGTAGGAAAGAAATAGTGAAGAGGCAGAGAGGCAGAGAAGGAAGCTGCAAAGATGGAGAAAGAAAAAGCCACGGCAGGAAATCGAAACAGGGATTAAAGCAGCGATGTCTTCTAGAGTTGCATTCACATTGCAGTATCTTACAAAAGAGGCCAGACATAGGGGAGTCGAGAATGGACAGTGCAATGAAAAGGAGATGATACAACAGAACACATTTTGAGAGGTGAACATAACATGTGGGGAAAGGGCAAGAGAAGTGGATGCAGAGGAAGTTAAAAAGCAAAAGCAAAAAGGAGTTTGGGCATGTCTGTATGTGTAAATGCAGAAGAGCAGCCGCATTTTATAGAGGAGCCATTTGTCTCAAGCTGCTGACATAACAGTACAGTACACAGTCTTGCTGTAACAGCTGTGTCTCCTCCTTCTCTGACATTTAGCTTGTTCCCTTGCCCTCTCACCCTCTCACCCTCTGACACTGAATACGGTTTAATGAGGGTAATGTTCTCATCCACTTAACAAAGACAACATACACAGACACACAAACCACAAGGGTCATTGCACTGTGGATGATGTTCAGTGCAGACACTCGGCATGCAAACACAATTGCACAGATCTGCTCAGCCAGCCAGGCAGACAGCCAGAGCTACTGGAGCAAGCAGCCACACCACCGCCAAAGAGAGCATAGAGAACGGAAATGCAAGAATATACATAATATACATAGTCTCTTGTTGTACGGTAAACTTTTAAATCAAAATCAAGATCACCATTTTTGGTGCATTTTGAAAATGCTTTCTTGTGTTCATTGTGCCAACATCTGCCTGTTTTTGCATAATCAATCATTAGTGTTGATTCATCAGACCAAGGCACGTCCCCTTGTGCTTGTGTTCTGAATGCAGCTCATGACCCTACTTGTAATTCATCCACTCCTCTCTCATCTGCTTGTCTCTGCCAGAAATGCCGTGGAAAAGTAACCAGCTCCCGGTGTAACTAGAGACACCCAATGTGATCCACTGACATCACACTGCACTTTTTAGGTTTAATGAGATGCACTCATTTTTAATCACATCAATAAATCTTTTCTGGGCATCTGCTGTCCAGGCACAGCTTAGCACTGCTGCTGTATTGCAAAACACATGAAGCCTCACACTTTAATCTCACACACAAACAAGTGAAATATGAACACATACACTGTATGTACACATGCACTGTATATAACGAGACAGAGGAAGCACAGAGAAAGCGTGTTCAGCCGTTACTTCATGAAGCCAAGCTGCAGCCTTACACTGAATCTGATCTGATGCTTTTCCTTCTTGCATTCACATTGCTTCCAGCTTTATTTCATGCGCCGCTTAGTGGGTCAAAGTATTCTGTTAGGTTTCAACAAAGACACATTTAATGACAAGTAAAAATATATATTTTTTTTTCTGGAAATAATTTCTAGTGAGGAAATCTATGGTTGACCCAGTTGTTTCAGAGAAAAGATTATCTCCATACTGTAAAATATCTAATTAGAAGCTCAACTATTCCCACCTTCGTTATTGCTTTGATATCTGCACCATCTGTTGCCTGACTTACAATCGAGATTTCACTGACACAATCCATGTGTTTCTATCTTAATACACCCATTTTCATTAAATACTGTGAGATGTCTATAGATGAGCCGTACAAAAGCCACTTCCCCTCCCCCCTCCTCTACTGCTCTCTCCATCCCTCCCTCCCTCTTCCGCTGCTGTTGCTAAGACAGCTGAGCACATGCTAGTCTGTGGAAACCAGTAGAGGTGGATCTCCTCGTGTGTTGCTATGGGCAACACACAGTGTTCGAGAATCCGCCCAGAAGTAGCATCCAGACTACACACGTGATAAAATATGACCTATTTCTTTACTGAATCAAAAGGGATCAGTTGCACAGAAGCTGGTGTGTATCATATATACATACACTGTGGAGAACTACATTATTTAACATTGCTGTCTAGCATTTTTCCAAAGCACAAAAAGCCAATCAAATGAAAATGGTATACATATATACTGCTTGCTGCTTTGCGGACCTGTAATGAGTGATGATCCATGCTGAAGCAAAGTGCCTCAGCAGCCCCACCTGACTGGCTGTACATTGTGATTCACTGCACACCAGCCACAGGCTCCCTCTCTTCCTCTCTCTCTGCCGTAGCTGCAGCCATTCATGGACCACTGAATCACCTCCACTACATCAGCAAGCACAGACCTCAAGTAACTCTGTTAGCCACTCCGTCACTCCCTTTACACACACGCATGAACCCTAAGGCACAGGAAGGAAAAATATACATAAATATGTGTAAAAGCGTGTAAAAGACTGACCACGCTTTCTCTCTACTCTTAATAGTTACATATGATGCAGATGTTTTGAAAAGCGTCAGAACTATTTAAAGAAACAATATGTATTGTTTGCAAATGAGACTTCTGATGTTTTACGGTTAAGCTCACAAATGGCTAGTGATAAACTGAACAACTATGAAATTAATCTAAACCATTACCTATTTCACAGGGTTTAACCACAATTTGCTTACATTTTGCATTCCAGTTTAGATTACTAGTCAAAGTTTGTCAGTGCACTGAATACAGAGTTGTCAAAGGCCTGAAAGAAGTCAGATGTGATACAAGCACAGTCAAGAGGCTTTCATTTTCTTAAGGGAAAAGGAAGGTTTTTCTTTGGTTCTCTTGTTTTAGAAAGCAACTGTGTCTTCAGTATCACGAGAAAGAGTCCAATGCTATTTAGAGACACACTTTTTTATCATTCTAATTTACATAGCATATTCATTTTACTTGTAAGCATAGGGACAACACAGCATTTAGGTACAAGGACAGCATACTGCGTTATTTAGTAACCTGTTACAATCACGTAACAGATTGTGTGAGAACCAACCATACAACCAGCTGTAAACCAACAACTCAACTTAGCAGTCACACAACGCACAACCTCGTCATTTCCCTCACTGATACATTGTATGTCTGTGGTCCATTTAACATTCATCTGTTCTGAATATGTGGTGAGATTCTGTACTTTTGGCACACCTTAAACAATAGGTTTTACATCTCACCTATCACCAGCATTCATACCAGAACTGCCTTGAGATGAAGTGATCTTTCTTACCTCTCCAGATGTATGTCTCCTGTCAGGGAGCATGAGTGTGTTCGCGTGGCTTCCCGGGACTATAGTAGATCCTACACTCATCCTGGGTCCAACTAGCATGTAGCGTTTCTCTCCAGATCTGTACTGGATGCTGTGACACAGTGTCCCGTCATAATTAGGCTCTTGTAGATATTTAGAAGTATAGTCAGTGGATTTAGAGCACTGCATTGCAATCAGCACGATGATACTGATGAGAAAAAGAGTTGAAACTGAGCCCAAAGTAATCATCAGGTAGAAAGTCACGTTATTATCCTCCTCATCCATTGTTGCACTTTTAACATCAGAGGCAGCAAAAGCCTCTTTGGGCTCCACAACTTTGACAATCACAGTAGCTGTTGCTGAGAGTGACACGTTCCCATTGTCTTTCACCAGTATGACCAGTTTATGCTGAGCCTCGTCTGTCTCTGTGAATGAGCGAAGTGTTCTGATCTGTCCTGTATAGCGGTCCAACCCAAAGAGACTGTGGTCAGTAACTTCCTGCAGTGAAAACAGCAGCCAGCCGTTATATCCTATATCAGCGTCATAGGCTCGGACTTTAGTCACCAAGTGTCCTGCGTTCACATTGCGGGGAATCTCCTCCACACCTTCAGCAGAACCGTTAGAGCTGACTGGATACAGAATGACTGGAGCGTTGTCGTTCTGATCCAGAATGAACACGTTCACTGTGACGTTGCTGCTTAGTGACGGAGTTCCTGAATCTATGGCGACAACTTGGAACTGGAACGTTTTCAGAGATTCAAAGTCAAAACTTTTTAGGGCCAAAATATCTCCACTTTCAGAGTTTATGTTAAGAAATGATGTAATTTTTTTGTTTTCATTACCATTTCTCACAATGTTGTATGATATAAGGGCATTATCACCCTCATCACAATCGTAAGCACTCACTGAAAATAAAGAGGCTCCTGCAATGTTGTTCTCAATAACATAAAAAGTATATGGATTTGTTGAAAACTCTGGACTGTTATCGTTCACATCTGATACAGTGACACTGATTGTCCTGTGAGATGACAATGGTTGTTCACCAGCATCTTTACAAGTTATTGTTACTTCATACTTAGACTGATGCTCTCTATCCAGCAGAGATTTGGTGACTATGGAGTACATATTGTCTTGTAAAGATGGTGTTAATGTAAAAGGTACATCCTCACTGATATAACACATCACCTTTCCATTCAAACCTGAATCATTATCATTCACACTTATCAACGCTACTGTCGTTCCAGGTTTGGAGTCCTCGGGAATTGCACTTGAAAAGGATGTCACCTCAATCTCAGGTGTGTTGTCATTCAGGTCCACAATAGTAATTACAACACTTTTTTCTGTTGCTAGGGGGACTGCTCCTTTATCAGACGCTTTAATGTCAATTTCATATCTGTCTTTTGCTTCAAAATCTATCAGTCCTTTAACTATAATTTCACCAGTATTAGTGTCCACTTCAAAAAGTTTACGTAATTTATTGTTTACATTATTGCCGAAAGAATAGACCACCTCCCCGTTTAAGCCATCATCTAAATCAGTGGCATTTATTTGCATGATAGTTGTGCCAATGGGGGAATTTTCCTTCAGCACTGCAGCATATGATTCTTTGTCAAAAACCGGCATATTGTCATTTACATCCAAAACATGAACGATGATTCTCAGGGTCCCTGACCTAGCAGGCTTCCCTCCATCAACGGCTGTCAGCAGTAACCTGTGACTTCTTGCAGTTTCCTTATCCAGCGGTTTATGCAAATACAAAACAGGAATTTTCCCATCCTCTCCTCTATCTTTAACCTCCAGGCGAAAATGGTCATTTTGACTGAGTTTATACAGCTGGATAGAATACGTGTCACTGTCTGGATCATGGGCACCTTGTAGTTGAAATCGCGCCCCAGGTAAAGCAGACTCTGATATCTCTAAATGCGTCTCGTTTTCAGAGAAGGTGGGGGAGTGGTCGTTCACGTCCAAAACCTCAATAGCGACGTAATGCACCTCTAACGGATTCTCCAACACGGTCTTTATGTTGATGGTGCAGGTGCTGGTCCGTTCGCACACTTCTTCTCGGTCAATTTTTCGGCTCACATGTAAGATGCCATGATTGTTCAGTTGGAACAAGGGTTCGGTCGATCCGGAAACGATGCGAAATCCTCGAACAGTCAAAGCACTGGTATCCAGCCCCAAATCTTTAGCGATATTCCCAACAACAGAACCCACCGTCAGCTCCTCGGGAATAGAGTAGCGTAGCTGTGCCGAAGTAATATTAAAAGTAAGAATCAAACAAAGAATGAGAACGACAGGGCGCTCCAAGCACGCTTTGCACCCTCGTCGTGCCATATTGGATAAAATAAAAAAAATAAAAAACGAAGGTTAGAAATACAAAATGTGATTCTACACAGGAACACACATTTTGAAGAAAAAAAGTTGCCAATATTCGACAATTGTGGGGGAACGACTCAAATATGTGCAGCCGTTGCGCTCACGCACAAATGCAACCTGACGCGAAATAGCTCCGCACTACTGACGTAGAGGATGTTTAACAGAGAGTCGTTCACGTCCACAAGCAGTGACACCATGCGAGCGGACGTGACAATGCAAACACACTTTAAATATAAGCATATATATATATATATATGTGACGAGTGGCTAAACATGTATTTTGCCTGCTGAAAATGAGAGCATGAAATAAAAATAAAAAGTGCACTTTTAACTTTATAAAATGGATAGGTAAGATACATAATTCAACGTGATGTTGATAATTACAACCTATGTTATAATCTATACTAACAAATATGTATAATTCTTCCATATTTTACAGTCTTACGTCTTAAGTCCGACCTCGTTTTCTCTCAATACAACAGGTAAATATATTTCCACTTAGTGACTTGCATCTTAACTGAAAGCTTTCATTAATTTAACCATGGCCGGATGCTTCACTCATCGCATTCAAGGGGGGCAGTGAACACTTTCCCGCTATGTCCATTATGAATATTAAAAGTGAACATTTGACATACATTGTTTGTTGAATATTAACAATACATTGAATATAAACACATTCCCAAAACACAATTGTTAGTGCTCAATGTGTCAATATGGATGTAATTATTTGCAAGGGAAAAACACCTGTCTAAATATGTCTTACCTCTGCAGTCATAGTCCTCCTGTCAGGGAGCATGAGTGTGTTCGCGTGGCTTCCCGGGACTATAGTAGATCCTACACTCATTCTGGGTCCAACTAGCATGTAGCGTTTCTCTCCAGATCTGTACTGGATGCTGTGACACAGTGTCCCGTCATAATTAGGCTCTTGTAGATATTTAGAAGTATAGTCTGTGGATTTAGAGCACTGCATTGCAATCAGCACGATGATACTGATGAGAAAAAGAGTTGAAACTGAGCCCAAAGTTATCATCAGGTAGAAAGTCACGTTATTATCCTCCTCATCCATTGTTGCACTTTTAACATCAGAGGCAGCAAAAGCCTCTTTGGGCTCCACAACTTTGACAATCACAGTAGCTGTTGCTGAGAGTGACACGTTCCCATTGTCTTTCACCAGTATGACCAGTTTATGCTGAGCCTCGTCTGTCTCTGTGAATGAGCGAAGTGTTCTGATCTGTCCTGTATAGCGGTCCAACCCAAAGAGACTGTGGTCAGTAACTTCCTGCAGTGAAAACAGCAGCCAGCCGTTATATCCTATATCAGCGTCATAGGCTCTGACTTTAGTCACCAAGTGTCCTGCGTTCACATTGCGAGGAATCTCCTCCACACCTTCAGCAGAACCGTTCGAGCTGACTGGATACAGGATGACTGGAGCGTTGTCGTTCTGATCCAGAATGAACACGTTCACTGTGACGTTGCTGCTTAGTGACGGAGTTCCTGAATCTGTGGCGACAACTTGGAACTGGAACGTTTTCAGAGTTTCAAAGTCAAAACTTTTTAGAGCCAAAATATATCCATTTTCTGAGTTGATATTTAAAAACAGGCCTACATTATTTCCACTGCTATCCCTCGGAATGTGATATGAAATATGCGCATTATCACTGTCATCGAGGTCAGATGCTCGAACTGAAAAAACTGGTGCTATTAGGCCATTGTTTTCAGTAATATAGAATGTATACGGGCTCAGTGAAAACTGTGGTCTGTTATCGTTCACGTCTGATACAACAACACTGATTATCTTTTCAGATGAGAGCGATGGTTCACCAGAGTCCTTTGCAACAATTGTAAATTCATAGAAATACTTTTCTTCTCTGTCCAGTCGTGATTTGGTCACTATCGCGTACATATTATCTTGCAACGATGGAGATACAGCGAAAGGAACGTCCTCGCGTATAAAGCAGGACACCTGACCATTAGGGCCTGAATCCAAATCATCCACACTGATTAAAGCTACAGTTGTTCCGATTTTAGAATCTTCAGGAACTGATTTGGAAAATGATGTAACTTCAATCTCTGGGGGATTATCATTAAGGTCGATTACCTTTATTATCACAGTTTTGTCTGCAGAAAAGGGGACAGTGCCCCTATCTGACGCCTGTATATCAATTTCATAGCTTTCATTCTCTTCAAAATCAATCAGACCGGTCACCTTAATTTTGCCCGTCACTGGATCTATACTAAACAGTTTTTGTAAATGTTTATCCACTTCTTTACCAAATGAGTAAACAATTTCACTGTTCGCACCCTCATCCGAATCAGTGGCATTAACCTGAATAACTAAGGTGCCAGGGGCTGCGTTTTCATTTAAAATAGCAGAATATACATCTTTTGTAAAAACGGGTGAATTGTCATTAACATCAAGCACCTCAATTAATATTTCTATTGTTCCAGATCTAGCCGGCCTCCCTCCATCAATTGCCGTGAGCAGAAGCCTGTGTTCTCTCAAAGCCTCTCTGTCAAACGGCTTTTTTAATATCAGAAATGGCATCTTACGGTCTTCGCCCCTCTCCTTAACTTCCAAACGAAAGTGGTCATTGTGGCTGAGTGTATACTGCTGAACAGCAAACTGACCACCATCGGGGTCGCGTGCAGGTTGGAGCTGGAATCTTGCTCCCGGTAACGTCGATTCAAATATCTCCAGTCGCTTCTCTTTCTCCGGAAAGACGGGGGAGTGGTCGTTTACATCCAGCACCTCTATGGCCACATAATGGATTTCCAGAGGATTCTCTAGCACGGTTTTGAGGTTAATTACGCACGCGTTGCTTCGTTCACAGATCTCTTCCCTGTCCACTTTCCTACTGACATACAGGATACCGTCGTCCTTCAAACGAAAAAGAGGTTCCGTTGAACTGCCAACAATACGATATTCTCTATCTTTCAGCGTAACCTTATCAATTCCTAAGTCTTTCGCAATGTTTCCAACAACACTTCCTTCTTTCATCTCCTCGGAAATGGAATATCTGATCTGAGCCGAGGCTTCGCTCCAAAACGTTACCAACGCCAACATGTAGGCGACACATCGCCATTGTTCAATCCACGCAAGGCGTCCGCTTTGTTCCATAATGTACAGAAAAAAAAGAATATTTCCAAGATCTGTAATTGTGTGGTCAATAAATGAAATCAGCCTTATGCCTGTGCAACCTGCGTTCCATCGCCAATACAGTCCGTGGAATAGAACAGAGCTAGTTGTCTGTTGAAGCCTTTATCGCGTAATGCCAAAACACAGGATTGGACCTAACGGTGATGACGAAAAGCTGTCGGCACAGAATTTGCTATTTTACCGACACCATGCGATCCAAAACGTTATTGCAACACTCTTTGATCAAACAATATAGTGACAACAAAAGTTCGACAAGGAAAACTTTAAAGGCAAAAGAGACAAACAGCTTGTTAATACGCGAGGACAGACAATTTCATTCAGCAATGGCCTTCAATACCAATACGTTTCTACTTCAAAAAATAGTTTTTTTTCAAAAACATTTACACTACTAAATCCTTATTTCTGTGACATGTACAGATACATTACACTACTATCATTTATGTGTGTATATATATATATATATATATATATATATATATATATATATATATATATATATATATATATATATATATATATATATATATATATATATATTTAAAAAAAAAGATTCAGCACTACGGACAGCGATAGTTCCTTCTGCAATCTGAGGTGTCGGGATATATTGAACTGTATTGGAAATTGCATTAACTACCGAATCAGAAAGAATATACTCCACAAAATGGAGATACTGCTTTATAAAATACATCAGGATGTAGTTGTTCTAAAAGACATTTCCCCTCGAGAGCAGAGGCAATGCATCTAAGCACAAGTGTAGTATTTGTGTATTAAATAATCCAATGTAATTTGAAGTTAACCTGTGTAAAGGTCTGTGTTCAGATGACCTCAAAACTGTTGCAATTTTTCTTAAAATGAAAAGACAGGTAGCTATATTATGGTTAATATCAATATGTCTTACCTCTGCAGTCATAGTCCTCCTGTCAGGGAGCATGAGTGTGTTCGCGTGGCTTCCCGGGACTATAGTAGATCCTACACTCATTCTGGGTCCAACTAGCATGTAGCGTTTCTCTCCAGATCTGTACTGGATGCTGTGACACAGTGTCCCGTCATAATTAGGCTCTTGTAGATATTTAGAAGTATAGTCTGTGGATTTAGAGCACTGCATTGCAATCAGCACGATGATACTGATGAGAAAAAGAGTTGAAACTGAGCCCAAAGTTATCATCAGGTAGAAAGTCACGTTATTATCCTCCTCATCCATTGTTGCAGTTTTAACATCAGAGGCAGCAAAAGCCTCTTTGGGCTCCACAACTTTGACAATCACAGTAGCTGTTGCTGAGAGTGACACGTTCCCATTGTCTTTCACCAGTATGACCAGTTTATGCTGAGCCTCGTCTGTCTCTGTGAATGAGCGAAGTGTTCTGATCTGTCCTGTATAGCGGTCCAACCCAAAGAGACTGTGGTCAGTAACTTCCTGCAGTGAAAACAGCAGCCAGCCGTTATATCCTATATCAGCGTCATAGGCTCTGACTTTAGTCACCAAGTGTCCTGCGTTCACATTGCGGGGAATCTCCTCCACACCTTCAGCAGAACCGTTAGAGCTGACTGGATACAGGATGACTGGAGCGTTGTCGTTCTGATCCAGAATGAACACGTTCACTGTGACGTTGCTGCTTAGTGACGGAGTTCCAGAATCTGTGGCGACTACTTGGAACTGGAACGTTTTCAGAGTTTCAAAGTCAAAACTTTTTAGAGCCAAAATATCTCCACTTTCTGTATTAATGTTGAGAAATGAAGTTACTGTATTATCTTTGCTTCCATCTCTGAGAATATGATAGGATATTAGAGCATTGTCGGTCTCATCGCGATCAAACGCTTTAACAGAAAACACAGAGGCTCCTGGCTCATTAGCTTCAGTGACATAGAAAGTATAAGGACTCAGTGAAAACTCTGGACTATTGTCATTCACATCTGACAACACAACACTTATTGTCTTTTCAGATGATAATGAAGGCTGGCCAGCATCTTTTGCAACAACAGTTATGATATATTGTGACTTGTTTTCTCTGTCGAGAGAGGATTTGGTGACTAATGAATACATGTTGTCTTGTAAAGATGGTGATAAGGTAAATTGTACATTATCATCTATAGAGCAAATCACTTTTCCATTAAGACCAGAGTCCAAGTCATTGACACTGATAAGGGCAACTGTAGTTCCAGGTCTGGAGTCTTCAGGAATGGAGTTTGAAAATGAGGTCACTTCAATCTGGGGTGCATTATCATTAATGTCAATTATCTTTATAATTACGCCTTTTTGTGTAGCCAGTGGAGGCAGACCTTTATCTATTGCTTGAATTTCAATCTCGAATTTGTCCCTCTCCTCATAATCTATTACACCTATAACAATTATCTCACCTGTTGATTGGTTTATTTCAAAAAGCTTTAATAATTTACGATTTACGCTGTTGCTAAAAGAGTAAACGACTTCTCCGTTTGGACCGTCATCTAAATCAGTTGCATTCACTTGTATGACTGTTGTACCTACTGGGGAATTTTCATTGAGTGTCACAGAATAAACATCTTGAGAGAAAACAGGTGCGTTATCATTCATATCTAAAACGTTTACGAGAATATTCATTTCGCCAGATTTCTGAGGTTTCCCTCCATCCAGTGCGGTGAGCACTAATGACTGACATTCTCCAATTTCCCTATCTAAAGATTTTTGCACAATCAATATAGGTATTTTACCATCTTCACCATTATCCTTAACTTCCAAACGAAAGTGGTCATTTGGGCTGAGTTTATACTGCTGAACAGAGAAAGGGCCCACGTCTGGATCACGAGCGGCTTGTAGCGGAATACGTGCTCCAGGTAACATAGACTCGAAAATCTCTAGCGTTTTCTCTTTGTCTGGGAAACTTGGAGAATGGTCATTAATATCCATAACTTCCACTCCAACATAGTGCACCTCCAGTGGATTTTCCAAAATAGTTTTCAGGTTGATCAAACATATACTGCTTCGCTCACAGACCTCTTCTCTGTCAATCTTCTGCTTTACGTACAGGATGCCGTCATTCTGATCTACATGAAAAAGAGGTTCCGTAGAACTTGAAACAATCCGATACTTTCTGTTTTTCAACGTGCGTTTATCCAATCCCAGATCCTTTGCTATATTTCCAACCACAGTTCCTTCGTTAATTTCCTCAGAGATGGAATATCGGATTTGCGCCGAAGCCACGCTCCACAAAAGCACCGCAACCACGCAGCCGACCAAATATCCTCTCGCCCTTCTTGCATCGCGTCCTCTTTGTTCCATGATTGAAAATAACACTTCAGGATTCCTCACGGGATTAAATAACCGTGTTGTAAGTAAGTAATCCAACACATCCGTGTATGTAAATGCACACCCTGGTTACGACATGTTAAAAACAATGTATAGTATGAAAAAAGACTGCAGCGAACCGGCAAGCGATTCTGTTTTCATCGAACTGAGAGCGCGATAAAGAGGTGGAACCAGAACGCAGTGACGACAAGTTGAAGCCGTTATTATCCATGCACACTGACACCATGCGATGTCATTGCCCACTGCAAGGAAATCAAAACGTCTTCAGCATTCAGTTATAAACAACAATGCCAAGGTGTTATATTTATGTACATGTCTCTATGTGTGGAGGTTATGAATGACACTAGCCTACATCAGAAAAGGGGACGCCTTCTCAAGCGGATTAAACAAGCAAAGACAACATGTTGATTCTTTTGAATGGAGCTGGAGACACCAAATCCTCCCAAATGTTAGATGAGCAGGTGTAATTATTTTGAATACAATTCAGTTCATAGTCATGAACATAAAAGTGGAAATTAATTGCTGTTGACAATTAGTGGTCTGACTTTTTTTTTTACAATCATCAGGTATCTGGACATCAGAGCAGAACATAGCAGCACCATGGACAGCACATGAAGCCACTTTTACTTCCGTCAAACATCATGAATGTCCTTGGAATACATCAATGTATCCAAGCGAGTTAAAATGACTTCGCGGATGAAGCGAAAGTGCAGAATGTCCCATGTTCAAACTGCTACTTTATATATTAAAGTATGCTGTAAGTAACACTTCAATCGGAAACAAGCTGGGTTTTCATCAAATATGTCTTACCTCTCCAGCTGTCCTCCTGTCAGGGAGCATGAGTGTGTTCGCGTGGCTTCCCGGGACTATAGTAGATCCTACACTCATTCGGGGTCCAACTAGCATGTAGCGTTTCTCTCCAGATCTGTACTGGATGCTGTGACACAGTGTCCCGTCATAATTAGGCTCTTGTAGATATTTTGAAGTATAGTCTGTGGATTTAGAGCACTGCATTGCAATCAGCACGATGATACTGATGAGAAAAAGAGTTGAAACTGAGCCCAAAGTTATCATCAGGTAGAAAGTCACGTTATTATCCTCCTCATCCATTGTTGCACTTTTAACATCCGAGGCAGCAAAAGCCTCTTTGGGCTCCACAACTTTGACAATCACAGTAGCTGTTGCTGAGAGTGACACGTTCCCATTGTCCTTTACCAGTATGACCAGTTTATGCTGAGCCTCGTCTGTCTCTGTGAATGAGCGAAGTGTTCTGATCTGTCCTGTATAGCGGTCCAACCCAAAGAGACTGTGGTCAGTAACTTCCTGCAGTGAAAACAGCAGCCAGCCGTTATATCCTATATCAGCGTCATAGGCTCGGACTTTAGTCACCAAGTGTCCTGCGTTCACATTGCGGGGAATCTCCTCCACACCTTCAGCAGAACCGTTAGAGCTGACTGGATACAGGATGACTGGAGCGTTGTCGTTCTGATCCAGAATGAACACGTTCACTGTGACGTTGCTGCTTAGTGACGGAGTTCCAGAATCTGTGGCGACAACTTGGAACTGGAACGTTTTCAGAGTTTCAAAGTCAAAACTTTTAAGAGCCAAAATATCTCCATTCTCAGTGTGTATGTTGAGAAATGAAGTTACTGTATTATCTTTGCTTCCATCTCTGAGAATATAATAGGATATTAGAGCATTGTCGGTCTCATCACGGTCAAACGCTCGAACAGAAAACACAGAGGCTCCTGGCTCATTAGCTTCAGTGACATAGAAAGTATAAGGACTCAGTGAAAACTCTGGACTGTTGTCATTCACATCTGACACCACAACAATAATCCTCTTTTCAGATGATGATGAAGGCTGGCCAGAATCTTTCGCAATAATTGTGACATCATACTTTGACTGTCTCTCTCTGTCCAGAGGCGATTTGGTGACTAATGAATACATGTTGTCTTGTGAAGATGGTGATAAAACAAAAGGAACATTATCACTTATAGAGCAAATCACTTTTCCATTAAGGCCAGAGTCTAAGTCATTTACACTGATGTGGGCAACTGTAGTTCCAAGTCTGGAATCTTCAGGGATGGAGTTTGAAAATGAGGTAACTTCAATCACAGGTGCGTTATCATTGACGTCGACTATTTTGATCATAACGCTTTTTTCTGTTACAAGAGGAGCAAGCCCTTTATCTGATGCTCGAATTTCAATTTCATATTGATCCCTCTCCTCATAATCTATTAACCCTTTAACAACGATTTCACCTGTTAATGGATTTATATCAAATAGTTTTAATAACCTTTGATTGATACTGTTAGTAAACGAGTAAACTACTTCTCCGTTTGGACCATCATCTAAATCAGTTGCATTCACTTCTATGACTGTTGTGCCTACTGGAGAATTTTCATCCAGCATCACAGAATAAACATCTTTATAGAAAACAGGTGTATTGTCATTAATATCTAAAACATTTACTAAAATGTTAATTTCACCAGATTTGGGGGGTTTTCCTCCGTCCAGTGCTGTCAGTAGCAATGAGTGGCTTCCTGCAGTTTCTCTGTCTAAAGATTTTTTAACAACTAATATTGGTATTTTACCATCTTCTCCTTTATCCTTAACTTCCAAACGGAAGTGATCGTTATCGTTAAGTTTATAGTGTTGCACAGAAAAATGACCACTGTCTGGATCACGTGCCGCTTTTAGCTGGATACGTGCTCCAGGTGTTACAGATTCTGACATCTCCAACGTTGTCTCTTTCTCCGGGAAACTAGGAGAATGGTCGTTTATATCCAGCACCTCCACTACAACATAATGTATCTCCAGAGGGTTTTCTAGCACGGTTTTTAAATTTATTAAACACGTACTGATCATCGCGCACACCTCTTCTCGATCAATCTTTTGGCTCACATACAGGACACCATCATTCTGATTTACATGGAAAAGATGATCTGCATTACTAGAAACAATCCGATACTTCCTGTCTCCCAGTGTGCGTTTATCCAATCCTAAATCCTTTGCTATATTTCCAACCACAGTTCCTTCGTTAACTTCCTCAGAGATGGAATATCGGATTTGCGCCGAAGCCACGCTCAACAAAAGCACCGTAACCACGCAGCCGACCAAATATCCTCTCGCCCTTCTTGCGTCGCATCCTCTTTGTTCCATGATTGAAAATAACACTTCAGGATTCCTCACGGTATTAAATAGCCGTGTTGTAAGTAAGTAATCCAACACATCCGTGTATGTAAATGAGCACCCTAGTTACGACATGTTAAAAACAATGGACAATATGAATAAAGACTGCAGCGAGACGGCAAGCGATTCTGTTTTCATCGAACTGAGAGCGCGATAAAGAGGTGGAACCAGAACGCAGTGACGACAAGTTGAAGCCGTTATTATCCATGCACACTGACACCATGCGATGTCATTGCCCACTGCAAGGAAATCGAAGTTTTTACAGCATTCATTTATAAACCACAGTGCCCACGTGTTAAATGTATATACATTGCTCCTATGTGTGGAGGTTATGAATGACAGCAGCCATCAGATGAGGGGACGCCTTCTCACGCGTATTAAACAAGCAAAGACAACATGTTGATTGCTTTGAATGGAGCTGGAGACACCACATCCTGCCAAATATTAAATGCTCAGGTGTAATTATTTTTGAACATCATTCAGTTTTTAGTCATGAACATGAAAGTGGAAATGAATTGTTGTTAACAAATTAGGGGTTTGACTTCTTGTTTTGTAAATGTTATCATCAGATGTCTGAAGCCACTTTTAATTATTTCAAACATAATAAATGTCCATGGATTACATCACTGTAGCCCATACAGTGAAAATTACTTTACGGATGAAGTGACAGTGCAGAATGGTGCAAACTGTTACTTTATATATTAAAGTTTGCTGTAAGTAAGACTTCCATCGGAAACAATCTGGGTTTTCATCAAATATATCTTACCTCTCCAGCTGTCCTCCTGTCAGGGAGCATGAGTGTGTTCGCGTGGCTTCCCGGGACTATAGTAGATCCTACACTCATTCTGGGTCCAACTAGCATGTAGCGTTTCTCTCCAGATCTGTACTGGATGCTGTGACACAGTGTCCCGTCATAATTAGGCTCTTGTAGATATTTAGAAGTATAGTCTGTGGATTTAGAGCACTGCATTGCAATCAGCACGATGATACTGATGAGAAAAAGAGTTGAAACTGAGCCCAAAGTAATCATCAGGTAGAAAGTCACGTTGTTATCCTCCTCATCCATTGTTGCACTTTTAACATCAGAGGCAGCAAAAGCCTCTTTGGGCTCCACAATTTTGACAATCACAGTAGCTGTTGCTGAGAGTGACACGTTCCCATTGTCTTTCACCAGTATGACCAGTTTATGCTGAGCCTCGTCTGTCTCTGTGAATGAGCGAAGTGTTCTGATCTGTCCTGTATAGCGGTCCAACCCAAAGAGACTGTGGTCAGTAACTTCCTGCAGTGAAAACAGCAGCCAGCCGTTATATCCTATATCAGCGTCATAGGCTCTGACTTTAGTCACCAAGTGTCCTGCGTTCACATTGCGGGGAATCTCCTCCACACCTTCAGCAGAACCGTTAGAGCTGACCGGATACAGGATGACTGGAGCGTTGTCGTTCTGATCCAGAATGAACACGTTCACTGTGACGTTGCTGCTTAGTGACGGAGTTCCAGAATCTGTGGCGACAACTTGGAACTGGAACGTTTTCAGACTTTCAAAGTCAAAACTTTTTAGAGCCAAAATGTCTCCACTTTCTGTATTAATGTTGAGAAATGAAGTCACTGTATTATCTTTGCTTCCATCTCTGAGAATATGATAGGATATAAGCGCATTGTCGGTCTCATCACGGTCAAAAGCTCTAATAGAAAACACAGAGGCTCCTGGTTCATTAGCTTCAGTGACATAGAAAGTATAAGGACTCAGTGAAAACTCTGGACTGTTGTCATTCACATCTGACACCACAATATGTATTTTCTTTGCACAAAATAATGGTGGTTGGCCAGCGTCTTTTCCAACTATTGTTAGCTCATAGTTGGGCTTTTGCTCTCGGTCTAGAGGTGATTTTGTGACTAATGAATACATGTTGTCTTGTGAAGATGGCGATAAAGCAAAAGGAACATTCTCACCTATGGAGCAAATAACTTTTCCATTCAAACCAGAGTCCAAGTCATTTACACTGATGAGGGCAACTGTTGTTCCAGGTCTGGAATCTTCAGGAATGGAGTTTGAAAATGAGGTAACTTCAATCTCAGGTGCGTTATCATTCACGTCAACTATCTGGATAGTGACGCTTTTTTCTGTTGTAAGAGGAGCAAAACCTTTATCCGATGCCTCGATTTCAATTTCATATCTGTCCTTCTCTTCATAGTCTATTAAACCTTTAACAGTTATCTCGCCTGTTAATGAATTGATCTCAAAAAGGTTTAATATATTTTGACTCATACTGTTGCTAAATGAGTACACTACTTCCCCATTTGGTCCTTCGTCTAAATCTGTTGCATTCACTTGTATGACAGGTGTGCCGACTGCGGAATTTTCAGCAAGCACAACAGAATAAATATCTTTAGTGAAAACAGGTGCATTATCATTTATATCCAAAACATTCACCAGAATATTCATAGTACCAGATATAGGAGGTTTACCTCCGTCCAGTGCTGTCAGTACCAATGAGTGGCTTCCTGCAGTTTCTCTGTCTAAAGGTTTTTGAACAACCAATATTGGTATTTTACCATCGTCCCCTTTATCCTTAACTTCTAAACGGAAGTGATCGTTGTGGGTAAGTTTATATTGCTGCACGGAGAATTGACCACTGTCTCGATCCCGCGAGGGTTTCAGCTGAAATCGCGCTCCGGGCAACACGGACTCATACATCTCCAATCTTTTCTCTTTCTCCGGGAAACTGGGAGAATGGTCATTTATATCCAGCACCTCCACTACAACATAATGCACCTCCAGAGGGTTTTCTAGTACAGTTTTCAGATTAATTAAACACGTACTGCTCTGCGCGCACACCTCTTCCCTGTCAATCTTTTGGCTCACATACAGGACACCATCATTCTGATTTACATGGAAAAGATGATCGGCATTACTAGAAACAATCCGATACTTCCTGTCTTTCAGTGTGCTTTTATCCAAACCCAGATCCTTTGCTATATTTCCAACCACAGTTCCTTCGTTAACTTCCTCAGAGATGGAATATCGTGATTGCGCCGAAGCCACGCTCAACAAAAGCACCGCAACCACGCAGCCGACCAAATATCCTCTCGCCCTTCGTCTCTCGTATCTTCTTTGTTCCATGATTAAACCCGAACACATCAGTAATCCATCACAAGGACAATTATTGGAAACGGAATCCTGCTCTTCCTTGTATATAGATATTCCTTCTCTTCTTACGCATTCAGAAATGGCAGCGTGCCCTGCAACAATAAGCGAAAAGACTGTAGCAATATCGAAGATAATGTCGACAAGAGGTGGAACCAAAATCCAATGACAACAAGCTCGCTAACTGTCGACTTTTTACGTTCCGCTGACACCATGCGACCAGACGTCTCACTGCAGAAAAGTCATAGTTGGTGTAGCACATTAGACAAAATGTAATGTGTATCATACTGCGGATCTCAGAGCAAGCGAGTAATTTGGTAAAAGATGAAGAGATGGACTTCTTCTGAGTAAAAAATAAAACTCAAGATCTATTTGAAATAACGTGAGAAATGTTAAATAATTGTGCGCTACATTTTCGAATATTATATATGTTGTCTGATTGAGTTGTATTTATTAAATTACTGAGATGTAATGTAATGTAATTTTGGGCTGTGACGTTTGTTACATTTTATGATTAAATATTGGAAATTGAGACCAAACCCTTTCAGCACCATGGACAGGGACTATCGATGTCTGAAGTTGAGTCTTGCTTCAGGTGAAAGTATTGCGATCATGTTTCAATTAATTAGTCTACAATAAAGCGCCCTGAACTCTGCCATAATGTATTTGTTTTGCTGCCACGCTCTGCCGTTTTCTCTGGCACGGACATTATGTCATTTAAATGACTAAGTATGGTGTCTGCAATCATTGAGCTCTGCTTTGTTGGAAGCATGACTCTTATCTAAACTTAGAACTTAAACCCACAAGCAAAAATAGCTGAACTGTAACTCGAAGATTATAACATAATTATGTTCTTAAATATGCCACACATGTAAAACAAATATTAATAAATAGAACGACATAATAAAGGAAACAAATAATGAAAAAATATTAACATGAAGACCAAAATGCATTATTGGTCTGCGATGAAGTAAACATAACAAGCAATGCTCAAAGTCAAAAGTGTATTAAAGATAAATGAGGATGCTGATTGGATTTTTAAAACCAGTGACATAATCCATGAACTAGAATTGAGTCACACAATATTCAAGCACCGTTAACGTTCATATTTAAAGAAGAACTCTGTAACAATGACAAATGATCACACCTGCAATACATAAAGAAAGAACAGCCAACCAATTCAACAAGATTCTTTGCGAACCACGATGGCATATGTGTTGTAAACAAACAAATCAAACATCAACAATCCCGCCACAGTTTTCGTAAACATTCTGCTTGCTACAAATGTTGTTCATATGCCATTCATAAGAAATATCGATTTACATTTGTAGACAAGAGATTGTGCCCATCCAGGACCACAGTGTTTCCTTCATCTCAACAACAAAGTATTTTGAGAATTTTCTTGCCATAACTTAACCACCCCTCAACAACGACTTTTCACGTAGGGAAGAATTTACAGCATCAGAGCTTCTCAGATAGGTCCATTCTAACGTTATATTGGGAATAAAATACTGGATAGAAAATGCATATGGTTTGTTGAATACAACATTGTGCCTTGTCTGTAGAGAAAAAAAGACATGTAGGCTTTCTGAGGTTGGTCCCCATATTACAATACATCGAAGATTAAAAAGAACAAAAAAAAATACGGAAGAAAATAGCTTGTTTCAATATGTCTTACCTCTCCAGTCATAGTCCTCCTGTCAGGGAGCATGAGTGTGTTCGCGTGGCTTCCCGGGACTATAGTAGATCCTACACTCATTCTGGGTCCAACTAGCATGTAGCGTTTCTCTCCAGATCTGTACTGGATGCTGTGACACAGTGTCCCGTCATAATTAGGCTCTTGTAGATATTTAGAAGTATAGTCTGTGGATTTAGAGCACTGCATTGCAATCAGCACGATGATACTGATGAGAAAAAGAGTTGAAACTGAGCCCAAAGTTATCATCAGGTAGAAAGTCACGTTATTATCCTCTTCATCCATTGTTGCACTTTTAACATCAGAGGCAGCAAAAGCCTCTTTGGGCTCCACAACTTTAACAATCACAGTAGCTGTTGCTGAGAGTGACACGTTCCCATTGTCTTTCACCAGTATGACCAGTTTATGCTGAGCCTCGTCTGTCTCTGTGAATGAGCGAAGTGTTCTGATCTGTCCTGTATAGCGGTCCAACCCAAAGAGACTGTGGTCAGTAACTTCCTGCAGTGAAAACAGCAGCCAGCCGTTATATCCTATATCAGCGTCATAGGCTCGGACTTTAGTCACCAAGTGTCCTGCGTTCACATTGCGGGGAATCTCCTCCACACCTTCAGCAGAACCGTTCGAGCTGACTGGATATAGGATGACTGGAGCGTTGTCGTTCTGGTCCAGAATGAACACGTTCACTGTGACGTTGCTGCTTAGTGACGGAGTTCCAGAATCTGTGGCGACAACTTGGAACTGGAACGTTTTCAGACTTTCAAAGTCAAAACTTTTTAGAGCCAAAATGTCTCCACTTTCAGTATTAATGTTGAGAAATGAAGTTACTTTATTATCTTTGCTTCCATCTCTGAGAATATGATAGGATATTAGAGCATTGTCGATCTCATCACGGTCAAAAGCTCTAACAGAAAACACAGAAGCTCCTGGCTCATTAGCTTCAGTGACATAGAAAGTATAAGGACTCAGTGAAAACTCTGGACTGTTGTCATTCACATCTGACACCACAACACTTATTGTCTTTTCAGATGATAATGAAGGCTGGCCTGCATCTTTCGCAGTAATCGTGACATCGTACTGTGACTTTGTTTCTCTGTCGAGAGAGGATTTGGTGACTAATGAATACATTGTGTCTTGTAAAGATGGCGATAAGGTAAATGGTACATTATCATCTATGGAGCAAATCACTTTTCCATTTAGACCAGAGTCCAAGTCATTTACACTGATAAGGGCAACTGTAGTTCCAGGTCTGGAATCCTCGGAGACGTAACTTGAAAATGAAGTCACTTCAATCTCAGGTGCGTTATCATTAATGTCAACTACCTTAATGATTACACTTTTTTGTGTAGCAAGAGGAGCAAGACCTTTATCTGATGCTTGAATTTCGATTTCATATTTGTCCCTCTCCTCATAATCTATTAATCCTTTCACAATTATTTCACCTGTCGATGGATTTATATCAAAAAGCTTTAATAACCTTTGATTAACAATACTGCTAAACGAGTAAACTACTTCTCCGTTTGGACCATCATCTAAATCAGTTGCATTCACTTGTATGACTGTTGTGCCTACTGGAGCATTTTCATCTAGCATCCCCGAATAAACATCTTTGGAGAAAATAGGTGCATTATCATTAATATCCAAAACATTTACTAGAATTTCCATTTCCCCGGATTTTGGAGGTTTCCCTCCATCCAGTGCTGTTAACACTAATGACTGTCTCTCTGACATTTCCCTATCTAAAGATTTCTGCACAATTAAAAAAGGTATTTTACCATCCTCTCCCTTATCCTTAACTTCCAAACGAAAGTGTTCGTTGGGTCTGAGTTTATACTGCTGAACAGAAAAAAGGCCACCATCAGGATCTCGTGCGTGTTGTAGAGGAATACGTGCTCCAGGCAACACAGACTCGAAAATCTCCAACGTTTTCTCTTTTTCTGGGAAGTTCGGAGAATGGTCGTTTATATCCAGCACCTCCACTACAACATAATGTACCTCTAGAGGGTTTTCTAGCACGGTTTTTAGATTAATTAAACACGTACTGATCATCGCGCACACCTCTTCTCTGTCAATCTTTCGGCTCACATACAGGACACCATCATTCTGATTTACATGGAAAAGATGATCTGCATTACTAGAAACAATCCGATACTTCCTGTCTCCCAGTGTGCTTTTATCCAATCCCAGATCCTTTGCTATATTTCCAACCACAGTTCCTTCGTTGACTTCCTCAGAGATGGAATATCGTATTTGCGCCGAAGCCACGCTCCACAAAAGCACCGCAACCACGCAGCCGACCAAATATCCTCTCGCCCTTCGTCTCTCGTATCTTCTTTGTTCCATGATTAAACCAGAAACATCAGTAATCCATCACATGGACAACTGCTTCGATGTATTGAAGGAATCTAAGACGTTCCTATCCGTGCGTATTTAGTAACTTCCTAAATATCCAGGAATTGGGGTAAACCGACCATTTACGCAGAATAAGCAGAGAAACGTTCCCGTCAGTATCGAAGTGAGAATGTTGCCAGGAGGTGGAACCAAACAGCAATGCCACTAAACTCGTGTAAGGATGAGATATCACGTTACACTGACACCATGCGACCTTATTTCTAACTGCAGAAATGTGATGGATGTACTGCACATTATATCAATATGTCTGTTTGTTTTTAAGACCGGGAAACGAAGCAAAGCACTTCCAGCACCATGGACAGTGCTTCTGCCGTTTTTCAGTTAAGTATGCTCCTTATATTAAGACAGTATCAGTTTCCCCGGTTAATTGATTGTATGTCGTTTTTTGTTTTACCCTACGATGTAATAAAAGCATTTCTAAAGAATGTTATAGTTTACTTTTTCGTCAAGGGTCGTTAATGGCAAAATGAAATAGTATTGATGATATCCATTCATCAATGGAAGAGAAGTCATCTTAATTTGCTCCTCTGCCGTTTCAAATGATAGTGTAAAGAAGACGGTTAATAGAGCGTCCAATTAAATGATATGAAATCAACATAAAGCAACCGGAATTTACTGCAACATAACAAAAAAGAGCCAAAGAGAAAGTTAAGAATCTCAACACGGGAATACATCATACTTGTTCTGACGCAATTGCCGGGGGAAACAAGAGAAGCCAGCAGATGCAGTGTTAAGGATACCTTGCATATGATTAGTAAGAAAGCAGTTATAGTAAATCATTTCAAAGTTTCCACATAAACATGTCTTACCTCTCCAGTCATAGTCCTCCTGTCAGGGAGCATGAGTGTGTTCGCGTGGCTTCCCGGGACTATAGTAGATCCTACACTCATTCTGGGTCCAACTAGCATGTAGCGTTTCTCTCCAGATCTGTACTGGATGCTGTGACACAGTGTCCCGTCATAATTAGGCTCTTGTAGATATTTAGAAGTATAGTCAGTGGATTTAGAGCACTGCATTGCAATCAGCACGATGATACTGATGAGAAAAAGAGTTGAAACTGAGCCCAAAGTTATCATCAGGTAGAAAGTCACGTTATTATCCTCCTCATCCATTGTTGCACTTTTAACATCAGAGGCAGCGAAAGCCTCTTTGGGCTCCACAACTTTGACAATCACAGTAGCTGTTGCTGAGAGTGACACGTTCCCATTGTCTTTCACCAGTATGACCAGTTTATGCTGAGCCTCGTCTGTCTCTGTGAATGAGCGAAGTGTTCTGATCTGTCCTGTATAGCGGTCCAACCCAAAGAGACTGTGGTCAGTAACTTCCTGCAGTGAAAACAGCAGCCAGCCGTTATATCCTATATCAGCGTCATAGGCTCTGACTTTAGTCACCAAGTGTCCTGCGTTCACATTGCGGGGAATCTCCTCCACACCTTCAGCAGAACCGTTAGAGCTGACTGGATACAGGATGACTGGAGCGTTGTCGTTCTGATCCAGAATGAACACGTTCACTGTGACGTTGCTGCTTAGTGACGGAGTTCCAGAATCTGTGGCGACAACTTGGAACTGGAACGTTTTCAGAGTTTCAAAGTCAAAACTTTTTAGAGCGAAAATATCTCCATTTTCTGAGTTGATATTTAAAAATGAGGTGAATTTATTATCTCCGCCTGCTTCTCTGGATATACGATATGAAATTAGAGCGTTATCACGTTCATCACAATCGAAGGCTTTTACTGAAAACAGCGGGGATCCGGGGCTGTTATTCTCAGTGACATAAAATACATAAGGGCTTGATGAAAACTCTGGACTGTTGTCATTTACATCTGATACCACGACGCTTATGGTCTTTTCAGTTGTAAATAACGGATCACCTGAATCTTTCGCAATAATAGTGACATCAAATTGGGAAACGTTTTCCCTGTCCAACTTCGACCTGGTCACAACAGCGTACATGTTTTCTTGCAATGACGGCGCTAAAGCAAACGGCACTTCTTCTTTGATCGTGCAAATGACTTTGCCGTTGATTCCGGAGTCTAAATCACTGACACTAATCAGGGCCACTGTAGTTCCTAACTTTGAATCCTCCTTGATAGAGCTAGAAAATGATGTCACTTCTATCTCAGGTGCATTATCATTAACATCAATAACAGTTATCATAACACTTTTGTCAGTTGTTAGAGGAACTTGTCCTTTATCAGACGCCTGAATGTCAATTTCATAACTTCTACTTTGCTCAAAATCAATTTGGCCGGTTACCTTAATTTCACCAGTGTTTGCGTCTATACTAAATATATTCCTCAATTTTGAATCGACTTCGTGACCAAATGAATATATTATCTCGCCATTTGCACCCTGATCCATATCTGTTGCATTGACCTGAATCACCATAGTGCCAGTGGGCGCGTTTTCTTTAAGTGTGGAGGAATACAACTCTTTGGTAAACACCGGCGAGTTGTCATTAACATCCAGAACATCCACAACAATGTCTATCGTGCCAGACTTCACCGGTTTTCCTCCGTCAACGGCTGTTAGACGAAGCTTCAGTTTCCCGACTGATTCTCTATCCAACTGCTTCTGCAGAACTAAAAATGGTACTTTACGGTCCTCGCCTCTATCCTTGACTTCTAATCTAAAATATTCGTTTTGGCTGAGTCTATATTGCTGAATTGAGAACTGGCCCACGTCGGGGTCGCGCGCAGCCTGTAGTTGAAATCTCGCTCCTGTTAAGGCCGACTCAGAAATCTCAAGCCTTTTCTCTTTCTCTGGGAAAACAGGCGAGTGGTCATTTATATCAAGTATTTCCACGACCACGTAGTGGATCTCCAGTGGGTTTTCTAGCACGGTTTTCAGATTGATCAAACACGGGCTAGTCCGGTCGCACACCTCCTCCCTGTCTATTCCTCCTTTTGCATACAATATACCATCGTTTTGATTCACTTGAAACAGGGGCTCAGTGGAGCCTGCTACAATGCGATATCCTCGGTCTTTGAGTGCGCTCTTATCCAGCCCCAAATCCTTAGCTATATTCCCGACGAAGGTTTCCCGTTGAACCTCCTCAGATATGGAATATCGGATCTGTGCAGAAGCTCCGTTGCATAAAACATCCAGAAAAACCATGAAGGCAAACCAAAACTGCCGCGCCCTCCGTAATTTGCGTCCTCTTTGTTCCATGACTTGAATGTAACACATAACTGTCCATTAACTACTTCGTAATGTCAATGACACTTAATCCGCCATGTTTTTAAACGATTCCCAGCGTCTTCTTTTTCACCAAAGCAGCTGAAAATTAAACCCTCGTTGCTGCTAGTCGCGATCTTGGGCTCAAGTATGGTGAGTAAAATGCGAAAACCGGTCCAAATAAAGCTCGTGACGTAAGGTGCTGCCAGATGCAGTATCACTGAACTACACTGACACCAAGCGTTGAAATTGTTATTTACACAGAATGCAGTCGTTATCAAATGTTCAGAGGCAATATATCCCCAAATTAAGACATATACCTGCTTTGACTGTTTGCCAGTAAGGCAATTAATGAGGAATTTGCATGTAAGGCCTACAAAAACCACACATCGCTGGGTATCCCTCCTCATCATCAGTACGAACCGCAGCTGTCAATACATTGTAAAATAACATGCAGTTGTTCGAGCACCATTACAAATACATGATAAAGAGTGCATGTAAATGCACCACAATCAGAAAAACAAAGCTGTTGTCATAAAAAGTAGCATAACTCCCAAAGTTGTTCACCATTTTAGATGCTGATTGGGAGAAATTCCCCCTGCTATAGACAGAAAGTTACAGTCAAATGATTCTTGTTCAAAACTTCAAACAAGTTAAGTATCAGAAGATCGAGAAAATCTGATTTAAACACGTTTCATCTTACCTCTCCAGATGTATGTCTCCTGTCAGGGAGCATGAGTGTGTTCGCGTGGCTTCCCGGGACTATAGTAGATCCTACACTCATTCTGGGTCCAACTAGCATGTAACGTTTCTCTCCAGATCTGTACTGGATGCTGTGACACAGTGTCCCGTCATAATTAGGCTCTTGTAGATATTTAGAAGTATAGTCAGTGGATTTAGAGCACTGCATTGCAATCAGCACGATGATACTGATGAGAAAAAGAGTTGAAACTGAGCCCAAAGTGATCATCAGGTAGAAAGTCACGTTATTATCCTCCTCATCCATTGTTGCACTTTTAACATCAGAGGCAGCAAAAGCCTCTTTGGGCTCCACAACTTTGACAATCACAGTAGCTGTTGCTGAGAGTGACACGTTCCCATTGTCTTTCACCAGTATGACCAGTTTATGCTGAGCCTCGTCTGTCTCTGTGAATGAGCGAAGTGTTCTGATCTGTCCTGTATAGCGGTCCAACCCAAAGAGACTGTGGTCAGTAACTTCCTGCAGTGAAAACAGCAGCCAGCCGTTATATCCTATATCAGCGTCATAGGCTCTGACTTTAGTCACCAAGTGTCCTGCGTTCACATTGCGGGGAATCTCCTCCACACCTTCAGCAGAACCGTTAGAGCTGACTGGATACAGGATGACTGGAGCGTTGTCGTTCTGATCCAGAATGAACACGTTCACTGTGACGTTGCTGCTTAGTGACGGAGTTCCAGAATCTGTGGCGACAACTTGGAACTGGAACGTTTTCAGAGATTCAAAGTCAAAACTTTTTAGCGCCAAAATATCTCCATTTTCAGAGTTCATGTTGAGAAATGAAGTTACTGTATTATCTTTGCTTCCATCTCTGAGAATATGATAGGATATTAGAGCATTGTCGGTCTCATCACGGTCAAAAGCTTTAACAGAAAACACAGAGACTCCTGGCTCATTAGCTTCAGTGACATAGAAAGTATAAGGACTCAGTGAAAACTCTGGACTATTGTCATTCACATCTGACACCACGACACTTATCGTCTTTTCAGATGATAATGAAGGCTGGCCAGCATCTTTCGCAGTAATTGTAACATCATACTTTGACTGTCTCTCTCTATCCAGAGGCGATTTGGTGACTAATGAATACATGTTGTCTTGTAAAGATGGTGATAAAACAAAAGGAACATCATCACTTATAGAGCAAATCACTTTTCCATTGAGGCCAGAGTCCAAGTCATTGACACTAATAAGGGCAACTGTAGTTCCAGGTCTGGAATCTTCAGGGACGGAGTTTGAAAATGAGGTAACTTCAATCACAGGTGCGTTATCATTAACGTCAATTATCTGGATAATGACGCTTTTCTCAGTAGTTAGGGGAGCAAGACCTTTATCTGATGCTTCAATTTCAATTTCGTACTTGTCCTTTTCTTCATAATCTATCAGAGCTTTCACTAGTATCTCGCCTGTTAATGGATTTATATCAAATAGCTTAAACAATTGATTCCTCACACTATTACCAAATGAGTAATACACTTCCCCATTTTGACCTTCATCCAAATCAGTTGCATTTACCTGTACGACTGTTGTGCCAACTGGAGCATTTTCAGAGAGCTTAACAGAGTAAATTTCCTTTGAGAAAACAGGTGTGTTATCGTTTACATCTAAAACGTTTACTACAATATTCATACTTCCAGTTTTCGGAGGTTTCCCTCCATCTAGTGCTGTTAGCACTAATGAGTTACTTCTTGCTGTTTCCCTATCCAAAGATTTCTGCAAAACCAATATTGGTATTTTGCCATCTTCTCCTTTATCTCTAACTTCTAAACGGAAATGATCGTTGTGGCTGAGTTTATATTGTTGCACCGAGAATTGACCACTGTCTGGATCCAGCGAGGGTTTCAACTGAAATCGTGCTCCGGGCAACACAGATTCTGAAATTTCTAGACGTTTCTCTTTCTCCGGGAAACTGGGAGAATGGTCATTTATATCCAGCACCTCCACTACAACATAATGCACCTCCAGAGGGTTTTCTAGCACGGTTTTTAGATTAATTAAACACGTACTGATCATCGCGCACACCTCTTCTCTGTCAATCTTTCGGCTCACATACAGGACACCATCATTCTGATTTACATGGAAAAGATGATCTGCATTACTAGAAACAACCCGATACTTCCTGTCTTTCAGTGTGCGTTTATCCAATCCCAGATCCTTTGCTATATTTCCAACCACAGTTCCTTCGTTAACTTCCTCAGAGATGGAATATCGGATTTGCGCCGAAGCCACGCTCCACAAAAGCACCGCAACCACGCAGCCGACCACATATCCTCTCGCCCTTCTTGCATCCCATCCTCTTTGTTCCATGATTGAAAATAACACTTCAGGATTCCTCACGGGATTAAATAGCCGTGTTGTAAGTAAGTAATCCAACACATCCGTGTATGTAAATGAACACCATGGTTACGACATGTTAAAAACAATGGACAATATGAATAAAGACTGCAGCGAGACGTCAAGCGATTCTGTTTTCATCGAACTGAGAGCGCGATAAAGAGGTGGAACCAGAACGCAGTGACGACAAGTTGAAGCCGTTATTATCCATGCACACTGACACCATGCGATGTCATTGCTCACTGCAAGGAAATCAAAGTTTCTACAGCATTCGTTTATAAACAACAATGCACACGTGTTATATGTATGTACATATCTCTTGTGAGTGGAGGTTATGAATGACAGTAGCCTACATCAGATGAGGGGACGCCTTCTCAAGCAGATTTAACAAGCAAAGGCAACATGTTGATTCCTTTGAATGGAGCTGGAGAAACCACATCCTGTCAAATGTTAGATGCTCAGGTGTAATTATTTTTTGAATAGCATTCAATTCATAGTCATGAATATAAAAGTTGAAATTAATTGTTGTTCACAAATTAGTGGTTTGACTTCTTGTTTTGTGCATCATCAGGTATCTGGACATCAGAGCAGAACATATCAGCACCATGGATAGCAAATCAAGCCACTTTTAATTCCGTCAAACATCATAAATGTTCTTGCATTACATCAAAAATGACTTTACGATTGAAGTGAACGTGCATAATGGCCAATGTGCAAACTGTTACTTTATATATTAAAGTGTGCTGTAAGTAACACTTCATCGGAAACAAGCCAGGGTTTTCATAAAACATCTTACCTCTCCAGCTGTCCTCCTGTCAGGGAGCATGAGTGTGTTCGCGTGGCTTCCCGGGACTATAGTAGATCCTACACTCATCCTGGGTCCAACTAGCATGTAGCGTTTCTCTCCAGATCTGTACTGAATGCTGTGACACAGTGTCCCGTCATAATTAGGCTCTTGTAGATATTTAGAAGTATAGTCAGTGGATTTAGAGCACTGCATCGCAATCAGCACGATGATACTGATGAGAAAAAGAGTTGAAACTGAGCCCAAAGTTATCATCAGGTAGAAAGTCACGTTATTATCCTCCTCATGCATTGTTGCACTTTTAACATCAGAGGCAGCAAAAGCCTCTTTGGGCTCCACAACTTTGACAATCACAGTAGCTGTTGCTGAGAGTGACACGTTCCCATTGTCTTTCACCAGTATGACCAGTTTATGCTGAGCCTCGTCTGTCTCTGTGAATGAGCGAAGTGTTCTGATCTGTCCTGTATAGCGGTCCAACCCAAAGAGACTGTGGTCAGTAACTTCCTGCAGTGAAAACAGCAGCCAGCCGTTATATCCTATATCAGCGTCATAGGCTCGGACTTTAGTCACCAAGTGTCCTGCGTTCACATTGCGGGGAATCTCCTCCACACCTTCAGCAGAACCGTTAGAGCTGACTGGATACAGAATGACTGGAGCGTTGTCGTTCTGGTCCAGAATGAACACGTTCACTGTGACGTTGCTGCTTAGTGACGGAGTTCCAGAATCTGTGGCGACAACTTGGAACTGGAACGTTTTCAGAGTTTCAAAGTCAAAACTTTTTAGAGCCAATATATCTCCATTCTCTGTATTAATGTTGAGAAATGAAGTTACTGTATTATCTTTGCTTCCATCTCTGAGAATATAATAGGATATTAGAGCATTGTCGGTCTCATCACGGTCAAACGCTCGAACAGAAAACACAGAGGCTCCTGGCTCATTAGCTTCAGTGACATAGAAAGTATAAGGACTCAGTGAAAACTCTGGACTGTTGTCATTGACATCTGACACCACAATATCTATTTGCTTAGCAACATATAGTGGTGGTTGACCAGCGTCTTTTCCAACTATTGTTAGCTCATAGTTCGGCTTTTTCTCTCTGTCCAGAAGTGATTTTGTTACTAATGAATACATGTTTACTTTTAAGGTTGGAAATAAACTGAAAGGAACATCCTCAATTATAGAGCAAATAACCTTTCCATTCAGACCAGAGTCCAAGTCATTTACACTGATGAGGGCAACTGTAGTTCCAGGTCTGGCATCTTCAGGAATGGAGTTTGAAAATGAGGTAACTTCAATCTCAGGTGCGTTATCATTCACGTCAACTATCTGGATAATGACGCTTTTTTCTGTTGTAAGAGGAGCAAAACCTTTATCTGATGCCTCAATTTCAATTTCATATCTCTCCTTCTCTTCATAGTCTATTAAACCTTTAACAGTTATCTCGCCTGTCAATGGATTGATCTCAAATATATTTAATATATTTTGACTCATACTGTTGCTAAATGAGTACACTACTTCCCCATTTGGTCCTTCGTCTAAATCTGTTGCATTCACTTGTATGACTGTTGTGCCTACTATGGAATTTTCATCGAGCACAACAGAATAAACATCTTTACTGAAAACAGGTGCATTATCATTAATATCCAAAACATTCACCAGAATATTCATAGTACCAGATTTTGGAGGTTTTCCTCCGTCCAGTGCTGTCAGTACCAATGAGTGGTTTCCTGCAGCTTCTCTGTCTAAATGTTTTTGAACAACCAATATTGGTATTTTACCATCGTCCCCTTTATCCTTAACCTCCAAACGGAAGTGATCGTTGTGGGTGAGTTTATATTGCTGCACGGAGAATTGACCACTGTCTCGATCCCGCGAGGCTTTTAGCTGGAATCGTGCTCCAGGTAACACGGACTCTGAAATCTCCAACCGTTTCTCTTTCTCCAAGAAAATGGGAGAATGGTCGTTTATATCCAGCACCTCCACTTCAACATAATGTACCTCCAGAGGGTTTTCTAGCACGGTTTTCAGATTAATTAAACACGTACTGCTCTGCGCGCACACCTCTTCTCTGTCAATCTTTCGGCTCACATACAGGACACCGTCGTTTTCACTTAGATGAAAAAGATGATCTGCATTACTAGAAACAATCCGATACTTCCTGTCTTTCAGTGTGCTTTTATCCAATCCCAGATCCTTTGCTATGTTTCCAACCACAGTTCCTTCGTTGACTTCCTCAGAGATGGAATATCGTGATTGCGCCGAAGCCACGCTCCACAAAAGCACCGCAACCACGCAGCCGACCAAATATCCTCTCGCCCTTCGTCTCTCGTATCTTCTTTGTTCCATGATTAAACCCGAAAACATCAGTAATCCATCAGAAGGACAATTATTGGAAACGGAATCCGGCTCTTCCCTGTATATAGATATTCCCTCTCTTCTTACGCATTCAGAAATGGCAGCGTGCCCTGCAATAATAAGCGAAAGACTGTAGCAATATCGAAGATAATGTCGACAAGAGGTGGAAACAAAATCCAATGACAACAAGCTCGCTAACTGTCGACTTTTTACGTTCCGCTGACACCATGCGACCAGACGTCTCACTGCAGAAAAGTCATAGTTGATGTAGCACATTAGACAAAATGTAATGTGTATCATACTGCGGATCTCAGAGCAAACGTCATCGAGTAATTTGGTAATATATGTATTTGAAATAACGTGAGACATGTGAAATAATTGTGCACAACATTTTCAAATATTATGTATGTTGTCTAATTGAGTTGTATTTATTAAATGACTTCGATAATGTCATTTTGGGGTGTGACGTTTGTAAAATTGTATGATTAAATATTGGAAATTGAGACCAAACCCGTTCAGCACCATGGACAGGGACCATCGATGTCAGAAGTTGAGTCTTGCTTCATGTGAAAGTATTGTGATCGTGTTTCAATTAATCAGTCAACAATAAAGCGCCCTGAACTCTGCCAAAACGTATTTGCTGTGCTGCCACGCTCTGCCGCCGTTTTCTATGTGGCACGGTACGTTATGTTATTTGACTAACTATGGTGTCTACCATCTTTGAGCTCTGCTTTGTTGGAAGCATGACTCTTATCTAAACTTAGAACTTAAACCCACAAGCAAAAAGCTGAACTGTAACTCGAAGATTATAACATAATTATTTTTTTAAATATGCCACACATATAAAACAAATATTAATGAATAGAAAAACACAATAAGGAAACAAATAATGACAAATGATTAACATGAAGACCAAAATGCATTAATAGTCTGTAATGAATTGAAAATAACATGCATTGCTCAAAGTCAAAAGTGTATTAAAGAGAAATGTGGATGCTGATTGGATTTTTAAAACTAGTGGCGGAATCCATGAACTATAATTGAGTTACAAAATGTTCAAAGACTGTTAACGTTCATATTTAAAGAAGAACTCTGCAACAATGACAAAGGATCACGCCTGCAATATATTAAAAAGAACAGCCAAACAATTCAACAAGATTCTTTGCGAACCATGATGGCATATGTGTTGTAAACAAACAAATCAAACATCAACAATCCCGCCACAGTTTTCGTAAACATTCTGCTTGCTACAAATGTTGTTCATATGCCAATAATAAGAAATATGGATATACATTTGTAGACAAGATATAGTGCCCATCCAGGACCACAGTGTTTCCTTCATCTCAACAACAAAGTATTTTGAGGATTTTCTTGCCATAACTTAACCACCCCTAAACAACGACTTTTCACGTAGGGAAGAATTTACAGCATCACAGCTTCTCAGATAGGTCTATTCTAACGTTATATGGGAAACATACTGGATATAAAATGCATATGGTTTGTTGAATACAACATGTTGCCTTGTCTGTTGAGAAAAAAATACATGTAGGCTTTCTGAGGTTTGTCCCCATATTACAATACATCAAAGATTAAACATAACAAAAACAAATACGTAAGAAAATTGCTTGTTTCAATATGTCTTACCTCTGCAGTCATAGTCCTCCTGTCAGGGAGCATGAGTGTGTTCGCGTGGCTTCCCGGGACTATAGTAGATCCTACACTCATTCTGGGTCCAACTAGCATGTAGCGTTTCTCTCCAGATCTGTACTGGATGCTGTGACACAGTGTCCCGTCATAATTAGGCTCTTGTAGATATTTTGAAGTATAGTCTGTGGATTTAGAGCACTGCATTGCAATCAGCACGATGATGCTGATGAGAAAAAGAGTTGAAACTGAGCCCAAAGTTATCATCAGGTAGAAAGTCACGTTATTATCCTCCTCATCCATTGTTGCACTTTTAACATCAGAGGCAGCAAAAGCCTCTTTGGGCTCCACAACTTTGACAATCACAGTAGCTGTTGCTGAGAGTGACACGTTCCCATTGTCTTTCACCAGTATGACCAGTTTATGTTGAGCCTCGTCTGTCTCTGTGAATGAGCGAAGTGTTCTGATCTGTCCTGTATAGCGGTCCAACCCAAAGAGACTGTGGTCAGTAACTTCCTGCAGTGAAAACAGCAGCCAACCGTTATATCCTATATCAGCGTCATAGGCTCTGACTTTAGTCACCAAGTGTCCTGCGTTCACATTGCGGGGAATCTCCTCCACACCTTCAGCAGAACCGTTAGAGCTGACTGGATACAGGATGACTGGAGCATTGTCGTTCTGATCCAGAATGAACACGTTCACTGTGACGTTGCTGCTTAGTGACGGAGTTCCAGAATCTGTGGCGACAACTTGGAACTGGAACGTTTTCAGAGTTTCAAAGTCAAAACTTTTAAGAGCCAAAATATCTCCATTTTCACTATTGACATTTAGGGAGGTGATAAAGGAATGTTCTATCCCTCTACTCCTTAATATTGTATATGACATAAGAGCGTTACTACCCTCGTCTTCATCACGGGCTCTCACTGATAAAATAGACGCCCCCGGGTTGTTGTTTTCAGTTATGTAGAAAGTATATGGGGTCTGTGAAAATACTGGGCTATTATCATTTACATCTGATACAACAATGTTTATAGTTTTTTCTGATGATAAAGGTGGTTCACCTGCGTCTTTACCTACAATTGTTACACTATACTGTGGCTGCTTCTCACGATTCAAAATAGTTTTTGTTACTAGAGAGTACATGTTATTTTGTAAAGATGGAATGAGCATAAATGGATTATCTTGGCTTACGTAACACATAACTTTTCCGTTGAGACCAGAGTCCGAATCTCTTACACTAATTAAGGCCACTGTTGTTCCTGGTTTTGAATCTTCCGGAAGTTCACGTGAAAAAGACGTCACTTCAATCTCTGGTGCATTGTCGTTCACGTCAACAATATGTATAATAACGCTTTTGTCCGTCGATAGTGTTGCCACACCTTTGTCTGATGCCTGTATATCAATTTCATATCTTCCACACGCTTCAAAATCAATGGCCCCTGCCACAGTAATAATCCCAGTTAACGAATTAAGCTCAAAACGAACCCGTGCCTGTGCATCCACATCATTTCCAAATGAATATACAACTTCACCATTGGCACTTTCGTCCAAATCTGTGGCATTAACTTGAATTACAGTTGTACCCAGAGGAGAATTTTCTTTTAGCTGCACAGTATAGGAATCCTGGGTGAAAACCGGGGGGTTATCATTGACATCGGCAACATCAACAATTAATGTAACGCTACCAGATAGTGGAGGTTTACCTCCATCAGTGGTTGTCAGAAGTAACTTGTGGGTCTTTGCAGATTCTCTATCAAGTGACTTTTGAAGAATTAATATTGGAGTTTTACGGTCCTCACCACGATCTTTCACTTCCAAGCGAAAATGTTCATTCAGACTCAGCTTATACTGCTGAACGGAAAAAGAACCGCTATCAGCATCGCGAGCAGCTTGTAACTGAAATCTAGCTCCTGGTAATGCAGATTCAGAAATCTCTAGGGTTTTTTCTTTCTCGGGGAAGATTGGTGCGTGGTCGTTTACGTCCAGAATCTCCACTGCTACATAATGCACCTCCAGTGGGTTTTCTAACACGGCTTTTAGGTCAATTAGACAAACCTTGCTTCGGTCACACACTTCCTCTCTGTCAAATTTTCGGTTTACATACAAGATACCATCTTCCTGATTGACTCGAAAGGGGGGCTCCGTCGTGCCGTAGACAATACGATACCCCCTGTCTTTAAGTGTAGCCTTATCAAGACCTAAATCCTTCGCAATATTTCCAACAGCAGTTCCTTCTTTGACTTCCTCGTGGACGGAATATCGTAATTGTCCTGAAGCTCTACTCCAAAACGTTACCGAAACCATTATGTAGACAATCCACTTTGTCTGCTCTCTCCATGTCTGTCGTCGTCTTTGTTCCATGATGTGAAGATTACACATACAAAAATAAAAACCGCTTTTAAATAGCTATATTATTATACTGAAGTTATATTCCTCCGTCCCATTCAGTCCCATATGTTGTCATAATCCGACCATTCTCGAAAGGAGCATAATAATGTTTTCAAGGCTGAATAGTGTAGTCAAGCCGTAAGCAATACTGTTCTAACGATGATGGCGTTCGAAGAAGGGGATGGGACGAGTGGCTATGACGAAAACGTGAAACCATTATTTGTTAATATACTGACACCAAGTGATGAAGAATCAAACTGCAGTGCTGTATTTGAAACAGTAGCAACATGTCATATAAGATGACCATTGCGCTTCTGTAATATTAAAGACATTCAGTGTGCCACATTCCAACTTACAAAAGAAAAGAGGAAGCCACGATGGCAACATATCGTCCATTGAGACATACGTATCACCTTACATTGTATTGCCAATTAGCACCATGCTTCAAATGGAAGTGTCGCGATGTGCAAAAAAAGAGAGACATAAGAATGATTCAGCACCACGGACAGGGACAGTCTGCGCCCAGACCGCAGCGTTCAATGTAAACCGCATAAAGATGGTTAAGGTGGGGATTTTAAACATATTTATGGAAGCGTTATATTCACATTTACGGTATAATGATGGTTGCCATGAAATTCGGCCCAGCAAATACACAAGTTTTAGACGTGCAAGCTTCTAGAACATACATAGGCTATGAAGAGTTACAGGAGAGAGAGAGAGTCAAACTATGTATCTTACCTCTTCAGATGTATGTCTCCTGTCAGGGAGCATGAGTGTGTTCGCGTGGCTTCCCGGGACTATAGTAGATCCTACACTCATCCTGGGTCCAACTAGCATGTAGCGTTTCTCTCCAGATCTGTACTGGATACTGTGACACAGTGTCCCGTCATAATTAGGCTCTTGTAGATATTTAGAAGTATAGTCAGTGGATTTAGAGCACTGCATTGCAATCAGCACGATGATACTGATGAGAAAAAGAGTTGAAACTGAGCCCAAAGTTATCATCAGGTAGAAAGTCACGTTGTTATCCTCCTCATCCATTGTTGCACTTTTAACATCAGAGGCAGCAAAAGCCTCTTTGGGCTCCACAACTTTGACAATCACAGTAGCTGTTGCTGAGAGTGACACGTTCCCATTGTCTTTCACCAGTATGACCAGTTTATGCTGAGCCTCGTCTGTCTCTGTGAATGAGCGAAGTGTTCTGATCTGTCCTGTATAGCGGTCCAACCCAAAGAGACTGTGGTCAGTAACTTCCTGCAGTGAAAACAGCAGCCAGCCGTTATATCCTATATCAGCGTCATAGGCTCGGACTTTAGTCACCAAGTGTCCTGCGTTCACATTGCGGGGAATCTCCTCCACACCTTCAGCAGAACCGTTAGAGCTGACCGGATACAGGATGACTGGAGCGTTGTCGTTCTGATCCAGAATGAACACGTTCACTGTGACGTTGCTGCTTAGTGACGGAGTTCCAGAATCTGTGGCGACAACTTGGAACTGGAACGTTTTCAGAGTTTCAAAGTCAAAACTTTTTAGAGCCAAAATATCTCCATTTTCTGAGTTGATGTTAAGACTGAATGAATTGAGTTTGTTTTTCTCTTTTCCATCTCTGAAAATATGATATAAAATACGAGAATTATCTCCCTCGTCCCGGTCTGATGCCCGCACAGAAAACACCGAGGCTCCTGGAGAGTTGTTCTCGGTAACATAATATGTGTAAGGACTTCCTGAAAATTCTGGGCTGTTATCATTTACATCCGATACAACGATAGTCAAGCTTTTTTTAGAAGACAACGATGGTACACCAGCATCTTTTGCAACAATTGTAACATCATATATGGACTGCTTTTCTCTATCCAAGCGGGATTTTGTGACAATAGAATACATGTTATCTTGTGTTGAAGGGGATAATATGAACGGAAGATCCTCATTAAAGGAGCAAATAACTTTTCCGTTAACACCAGAGTCTTTATCGAGAACATTGATTAATGCCACAGTAGTTCCTATCCTTGCATCCTCTGGTATTGCCCTTGAAAATGATGTAATCTCTATATCAGGGGTGTTATCATTCAAATCTACAATATTCACTAACACACTTTTGTCTGTCCTCAAAGGAGCCGCTCCTTTATCAGACGCCTGTATGTCAATTTCATAACTTTCCTCTAATTCAAAGTCTATCAGATCTTGAACAATAATTTCACCTGTGTTTGCATCGACACGAAACATTTCACGTATTCTGCTGTTCACATTATTCCCTAACGAATACATGACCTCTCCATTCGATCCCTCATCTATATCAGAAGCATTTACTTGTATAATCGTTGTGCCAATGGGAGCATTTTCTTCCAAAAGTACAGAGTACGTGTCTTGGTCGAAAACTGGCATATTGTCATTAATGTCTAAAACATCAACTGAAATTTCAGCTGTTCCAGATTGACTTGGTTTCCCTCCATCAATAGCTGTAAGAAGCAATGTATGACGGTTCTTTGTTTCCCTATCTAGCGTCTTAAGTAAAACTAATATCGGTATCTTCCCATCTTTTCCACGATCTTTGACTTCCAAACGAAAATGATCATTTTGACTTAGTTTATACTCCTGTACCGAAAACTGACCAACATCAGGATCGTGTGCTGCTTGCAGCTGGAGGCGCAAGCCTGGTAAAACCGACTCTGAAATTTCGAGACGTGATTCTTTTGTTGAGAAGGTGGGAGAGTGGTCGTTCACATCCAGCACTTCAACAGTCACATAATGAATTTCAAGAGGGTTTTCCAGCACCGTTTTTAAGTTGATCAAACACACATTGCCTCGTTCACAAACCTTCTCCCTGTCAATTATTCGATCAAGGTACAATATTCCGTCGTTCTGGTTTACGTGGAAAAATGACTCTGCTGAACCCTCAACAATACGGCATCCTCTCTCTTTCAATGTGCTCTTCTCTAATCCCAAATCCTTCGCTATATTGCCGACAACCGTTCCTTCTTTAACTTCCTCGGCTACAGAGTATCGTATCTGCGCCGAAGCTTCGCTCCAAAGCAAAATGAATGGAACAATGAAAGCAGTCCACCGGCATTGCCCGCGCGATGTACCAAGTCGTTTCTTCTCCATAGCTGGTAAAAAATGTCTCCCGATAACTCAGAAAAACGTTGTCTTCATCAAAAGCAACATAGACCGAATCAAACCAAAATGCAGTTTCCAGTGTATTATAAAATCACAGGTGCTGAATATTCTCCGTGAGAGTACAGGATGCATCCACTACTGAAATGTAAAAACCCACCCCACAAAGGGGAGGAGGCATATCTCTGACAAAAGGCTTCTCATGAAACTCTTTTCCGCTCACATACTGACACCAAGTGATGACTTTCTGATTATGGTTCTCCACAAATATAAGAGTTTAAGGTTTCGCAATTTTAAAATATTACTTGTGATTTCGTTACAAAATATGTAGTACAAATACAATATTGCTTTTGGGTTTATAAAACACTGCACAACGGATAGCGGCATTGTAATCAGTCATTTCGAAACGACATATCTTTCATCACAAATCAAGACAGTTGAGGTGCAACAAGAAATAACATCAACCGAAGTTTCAGTCACGTAAACCAGCTTACCTCTCCAGGTGTCCTCCTGTCAGGGAGCATGAGTGTGTTCGCGTGGCTTCCCGGGACTATAGTAGATCCTACACTCATTCTGGGTCCAACTAGCATGTAGCGTTTCTCTCCAGATCTGTACTGAATGCTGTGACACAGTGTCCCGTCATAATTAGGCTCTTGTAGGTATTTAGAAGTATAGTCTGTGGATTTAGAGCACTGCATTGCAATCAGCACGATGATACTGATGAGAAAAAGAGTTGAAACTGAGCCCAAAGTTATCATCAGGTAGAAAGTCACGTTATTATCCTCCTCATCCATTGTTGCACTTTTAACATCAGAGGCAGCGAAAGCCTCTTTGGGCTCCACAACTTTGACAATCACAGTAGCTGTTGCTGAGAGTGACACGTTCCCATTGTCTTTCACCAGTATGACCAGTTTATGCTGAGCCTCGTCTGTCTCTGTGAATGAGCGAAGTGTTCTGATCTGTCCTGTATAGCGGTCCAACCCAAAGAGACTGTGGTCAGTAACTTCCTGCAGTGAAAACAGCAGCCAGCCGTTATATCCTATATCAGCGTCATAGGCTCTGACTTTAGTCACCAAGTGTCCTGCGTTCACATTGCGGGGAATCTCCTCCACACCTTCAGCAGAACCGTTAGAGCTGACTGGATACAGGATGACTGGAGCGTTGTCGTTCTGATCCAGAATGAACACGTTCACTGTGACGTTGCTGCTTAGTGACGGAGTTCCAGAATCTGTGGCGACAACTTGGAACTGGAACGTTTTCAGAGTTTCAAAGTCAAAACTTTTTAGCGCTGTGATGTGTCCATTTTCAGAGTTTACATTTAGAAAAGATGTTACATAATTATCTCTACCAATAATATAAGAAATGGCTGCATTGTCATTGACATCATTGTCTTTTGCGCTTACAGAGAATATTGACGCTCCAGCAACGTTATTTTCAACAAGATAAAACTGTAATGGACTTTGGGAGAATTGTGGTCTGTTGTCATTTACATCTGATATCTGAATACTCAGTGTTTTAATAGTAGATAAGGGAGGCTCACCACAATCAGTGGCTTTTATTATTATTTCATAATGTGACACCTCTTCTCGATCCAAAATTCCCTTCGTGACAACTGAATATGTGTTTTCCTTATAAGATGGCTTTAATTCAAAAGGCACGTCCTCTGTTAAGCTTGAGATAATTTTTCCATTGACACCGGAGTCTTTATCCGTCACACTAATAAGTGAAATAACTGTGCCAAGCTTTGAATCTTCGGAAACTGTATTTGACAATGACGTTACTTCTATTTCCGGATGGTTGTCATTAACGTCTATTATCTTTACAATAACTCTGCATCTGCTTATTAATGGAGGTGTTGCTTTGTCAGATGCCTCAACATCTAGTCTATGCATCTCTGAGTCCTCAAAATCCACGACTCCTTTCAACTTAATTTGTCCACTTAAACTGTCCAATTCAAATGTCTCGTAAACTTTACGTGCTAATGTTCTGCTAAGGCTGTACTCTATTTCCCCATTCGTCCCTTCATCTGGATCTATTGCATTCACTCTTGTAACAGTAGTACCAACTGGAACGTTTTCATATATTTCTATTTGATAAGTATCTTGACTAAATATCGGACGATTATCATTAATGTCAAGAACAACAATAGAAACATTAAGTGTGCCTGATCTTTGTGGTTTACCTCCATCAACTGCTGTTACAAATAGCAAGTGGTTATTCTTTTGTTCTCTGTCTAATGACTTCTTCAGCACTAAAAAAGGTATTTTTTCCTCATCGCTTTGACTATTTTCTATTTCAAAGTGATCATTTGACGTTAATGTATATGTGCGGATGGAATTAATTCCAGCATCCGGATCACGGGCCGCATGTAATTCAAATCGAGTTCCCAGAGATGTATGTTCTGCTATTTGAAATTGCTGTTCCTTTTCAGAAAAACTAGGAGAGTGGTCATTTACGTCAGTAATTTCGACAACTACATAATGTATTTCCAACGGGTCTTCAACAAGGATTTTCAGTTCCATTAAGCACACTCCACTACCGTGACACAGCTCCTCTCGGTCGATTTTCTTACGGACCTGTAAGGCACCATTGTCCAGGTTTACCTCGAAAAAAGCGTCCTTAGATCCAGACACAACTCGAAAACGTCGTTCAATCAAAGAGGTTTTATCCAGACCAAGATCCTTGGCAACATTTCCAACAACGGTACCTTCCTTCATCTCCTCTGGCATAGAGTACCTCAATTCAGCCAAAGCATTGTTTCCGAAACACAGCAGTAAGGAAAAATAAAAAGCAAACCAACAATAGTCACTTGAGCGATATCGTCTTTCACTCCCCATCATTATCCAGCAACGATGCACACCGGAGCCGGTTTCTGCAACAAATCCGTTCACTATATCCGACCACCACACGGTCTCATCCTACTCCCGTTCTGACATAAAATGTATCCTCTGTTGTGAGGTTCCAAACAAAAGCTTTATTTGGGGAGGAGACGAAATATGCTATGGCCTCGTTGATGTTACAGTGACACCAAGAGGACAACATGTATACCACTTAAAGAGTTATTCTCTATTACATTGCTTTGTTTTGTCAGCAAATCTACCTGGAAACATTAAAGGCAAACTTTGAGAAACAGTTATATCAAAAGAGCTGCTTCGTGTTGATGTAAATTAAATCCTCTGAAGCTGCATTACTATTAAAACACGTTTACTCGTCATTATATTACCCGTTGACTCTATTATGCTTGGAAATAGTAAAGTCCACACATTTCAGGACCATGGACAGAGATCATGCGCTTATTGTAGCCGATCACTTTGACCAATGATGTACGTATATGCTCTAACTAACTAACTAATAACAAAAAGGGAACACAGGCACACGTTAAATGAACTGAAATAATGTGACACAGCCGAGCAACGGGTATCACTCACATGCTTTGGTGTTTTGTTTTTTTTAAACTCCACTGTTAATCGTAATTGTATGAAGTATTTTTGTACGTTTGTCCAAGTAGCCATTCACACTCACGGGTAAGTTGGAATGGCTTGCTCGTAAACATGTTTTTAAACATTGCATTTTGTTCTTACCTCTCCAGCTGTCCTCCTGTCAGGGAGCATGAGTGTGTTCGCGTGGCTTCCCGGGACTATAGTAGATCCTACACTCATTCTGGGTCCAACTAGCATGTAGCGTTTCTCTCCAGATCTGTACTGGATGCTGTGACACAGTGTCCCGTCATAATTAGGCTCTTGTAGATATTTAGAAGTATAGTCAGTGGATTTAGAGCACTGCATTGCAATCAGCACGATGATACTGATGAGAAAAAGAGTTGAAACTGAGCCCAAAGTTATCATCAGGTAGAAAGTCACGTTGTTATCCTCCTCATCAGCTGTTGCACTTTTAACATCAGAGGCAGCAAAAGCCTCTTTGGGCTCCACAACTTTGACAATCACAGTAGCTGTTGCTGAGAGTGACACGTTCCCATTGTCTTTCACCAGTATGACCAGTTTATGCTGAGCCTCGTCTGTCTCTGTGAATGAGCGAAGTGTTCTGATCTGTCCTGTATAGCGGTCCAACCCAAAGAGACTGTGGTCAGTAACTTCCTGCAGTGAAAACAGCAGCCAGCCGTTATATCCTATATCAGCGTCATAGGCTCTGACTTTAGTCACCAAGTGTCCTGCGTTCACATTGCGGGGAATCTCCTCCACACCTTCAGCAGAACCGTTAGAGCTGACTGGATACAGGATGACTGGAGCGTTGTCGTTCTGATCCAGAATGAACACGTTCACTGTGACGTTGCTGCTTAGTGACGGAGTTCCTGAATCTGTGGCGACAACTTGGAACTGGAACGTTTTCAGAGTTTCAAAGTCAAAACTTTTAAGAGCCAAAATATCTCCACTTTCAGAGTTTACGTTTAGAAATGATGTCACTGTATTTGCATAAGCATCTCTGAGAATATGATACGAAATAAAAGCGTTATCTCCCTCGTCATGATCAGACGCGATTACGGAAAATACTGACACTCCTGCAGGGTTATTCTCGGTGACGTAAAAATTGTATTGCCTCAAAGAGAACTGTGGTCTGTTATCGTTAACGTCGGATACAATGACTCTCAACGTCTTTTCAGTTGCTAAGGCGGGTTCACCTGCATCTTTCGCGATCACTGTTACATCATAAATCGATGTATGTTCCCTGTCAAGCTGTGCCTTGGTCACGACAGTGTACATGTTGTCCTGTATTGAAGGTGTTATTGTGAACGGGACATCGCCTTTTACAAAGCTGAGGACTTTCCCGTTTACTCCAGAGTCCAAATCCGTAATGCTAAGAAGTGCTACCGTTGTTCCTGGTCTGGCATTTTCAGAAATTGTGTTAGACAGTGACGTCACCTCAATTACAGGTGCATTGTCATTAATGTCTTTAATATTTACACTAACGCTTTTGTCCGTTCTAAATGGAAAAGCACCGCTGTCCGATGCTTGAATGTCTATCTCGTAACTGTCATCCAGCTCATAGTCTAATTGTCCTTTCACAGTAATCTCACCTGTGATCAAGTCAACATTAAACAATTCACGTACCTTACTATTTACATTGCCGAAAGAATAGCTGACATCTCCATTCAAACCGTCATCCATATCTGTGGCATTTACTCTTATGACTATTGTTCCAATAGGTGCATTTTCATGTATATCTGCAGCATACACATCTTTAGTAAACACTGGAGCATTATCGTTCACATCTAGAACATCAATAAATATATCCATGGACCCTGATTTAGGGGGTTTACCTCCATCCAGGGCTGTAAGAAGTAGTTTGTGGCTTCTGGAGGCCTCTCTGTCTAGCGGGCTTTGTAATTGTAAAATAGGCACTTTGCCATCTTTTCCGCGGTCTTTCACTTCCAGACGAAAATGATTATTAGCACTTAGTTTGTACTGTTGAACGGAATTCAATCCACCATCCGGATCGAGAGCAGCATGCAACTGAAATCTGGTTCCCGGTAAAGTGGATTCCGAAATCTCTATCCTTTTGTTGTCTTCGGGGAAAGAGGGCGAGTGGTCATTTACGTCTAACACTTCCACAGCAACATAATGGATCTCCAGCGGATTCTCGAGGACGGTCTTAAGATTTATCAAACATGCACTGGTACGCTGGCATATTTCTTCTCGGTCAATGTTACGATTTACGTATAAAATCCCATCGTTTCGGTTTACTTGGAAAAGGGGTTCAGTGGAGCCAGAAACAATACGAAATCCCCTTGCTTGTAATATACTTGGATCTATTCCCAAATCCTTTGCAATATTCCCAACAGCAGTCCCTTCTTTGATCTCTTCCGATATAGAATATATTATCTGTCCCGATGCCTCGCCGAAAATCAGACTCAGAGACAGCACCAAGACCATCCATTTGCTTTCTTGTCGCCAGGAGTCCTGTCCGCTTTGTTCCATTGTCTTGTGTCAACGTATAGATCCAGTGAATACCAAGAGATACAGAAGGTTTACATTTCCATTAATTGAAGAGAAATCACCGTTTTACGATACGCGCGGGTTGTATGGACGCGAAAATGGTTTGAACAAAGCTCATTCGGGGGATATTGGTCTGTCCCCCTGAACGCGTTAGAGGCAGTCTCACTGCTAATCTGCCGTGGTGCGTATTTCTGGTTGTTTAGTGCCACCATGCGATTCTACCACAACAACTGATTATTCTCCACTCCTAACAGCAACACAGTATAGTTTATATTCACCGGTCATCTCACACGACAACAAATCAAATATGCACACACGTAAGACTGGATTTGTAACAATATTGTAATCCTATTGTTTTCTTCATTTTATACATTGCATTTGAAAGTAACAATATAGTACGTTTTCATTAACATATTATGACACATAATCAGTGTAAAACAATATAACCATTGTTGAAAGGAACACCTTTTAGCAGTTGTGTATTCTCTCTCTTGCGTTGTGATACAAAACGTGCTCACGGTCACGGAGATGTTAGGACTTTTATGTTTCTTGTGGAGATTCACACTTATACAATTGTTTTAATAATATTTTTAAACATGTCTTACCTCTCCAGTCATAGTCCTCCTGTCAGGGAGCATGAGTGTGTTCGCGTGGCTTCCCGGGACTATAGTAGATCCTACACTCATTCTGGGTCCAACTAGCATGTAGCGTTTCTCTCCAGATCTGTACTGGATGCTGTGACACAGTGTCCCGTCATAATTAGGCTCTTGTAGATATTTAGAAGTATAGTCAGTGGATTTAGAGCACTGCATTGCAATCAGCACGATGATACTGATGAGAAAAAGAGTTGAAACTGAGCCCAAAGTTATCATCAGGTAGAAAGTCACGTTATTATCCTCCTCATCCGCTGTTGCACTTTTAACATCAGAGGCAGCAAAAGCCTCTTTGGGCTCCACAACTTTGACAATCACAGTAGCTGTTGCTGAGAGTGACACGTTCCCATTGTCTTTCACCAGTATGACCAGTTTATGCTGAGCCTCGTCTGTCTCTGTGAATGAGCGAAGTGTTCTGATCTGTCCTGTATAGCGGTCCAACCCAAAGAGACTGTGGTCAGTAACTTCCTGCAGTGAAAACAGCAGCCAGCCGTTATATCCTATATCAGCGTCATAGGCTCGGACTTTAGTCACCAAGTGTCCTGCGTTCACATTGCGGGGAATCTCCTCCACACCTTCAGCAGAACCGTTAGAGCTGACCGGATACAGGATGACTGGAGCGTTGTCGTTCTGGTCCAGAATGAACACGTTCACTGTGACGTTGCTGCTTAGTGACGGAGTTCCAGAATCTGTGGCGACAACTTGGAACTGGAACGTTTTCAGAGTTTCAAAGTCAAAACTTTTTAGAGCCAAAATATCTCCACTTTCAGTATTAATGTTGAGAAATGAAGTTACTTTATTATCTTTGCTTCCATCTCTGAGAATATGATAGGATATTAGAGCATTGTCGGTCTCATCACGGTCAAAAGCTCGAACAGAAAACACAGAGGCTCCTGACTCATTAGCTTCAGTGACATAGAAAGTATAAGGACTCAGTGAAAACTCTGGACTGTTGTCATTCACATCTGACACCTCAATATATATTGTCTTTTTAGATGATGATGAAGGCTGGCCAGCATCTTTTGCTACGACTGTTATAATATATTGTGACTGTCTCTCTCTATCTAGAGGCGATTTTGTGACTAATGAATACATTTTGTCTTGTAAAGATGTTGATAAAGCAAAAGGAACATCCTTATTTATGGAGCAAATCACTTTTCCATTGAGGCCAGAGTCCAAGTCATTGACACTAATAAGAGCAACTGTAGTTCCAGGTCTGGAATCTTCAGGGATGGAGTTTGAAAATGAAGTAACTTCAATTTCAGGTGCGTTATCATTCACATCCACTATCCTGATAACTACATTTTTTTCTGTTGTTAGATGAGCGAGGCCTTTATCTGATGCTTGTATTTCGATTTCATATTTATCCTTGTGCTCGTAGTCTATTGGACCTTTCACAATTATTTCACCGGTTGATTGGGTTATTTCAAACAGTTGAAATAACCTACGATTTACACTATTGCTAAATGAGTAAACTACTTCTCCATTTGCTCCATCGTCTAAATCAGTGGCATTCACTTGTATAACTGTTGTTCCTACTGGAGCGTTTTCATCCAGCATCACAGAATAAACGTCTTCTGAGAAAACAGGTGCGTTATCATTGATATCTAAAACATTTACTAAAATGTTCATTTTGCCAGATTTCGGAGGTTTTCCTCCGTCCAGTGCAGTCAGCACTAATGAGTGGCTTTCTGCTTTCTCCCTATCCAAAGGTTTTTGCACAATTAAAATCGGTATCTTGCCATCTTCTCCCTTGTCCCTAACTTCCAAACGGAAGTGGTCATTTGGGTTAAGTTTATACTGTTGCACAGAAAACTGACCATTGTCTGGATCTCGTGCAGCTTGAAGCTGAAAGCTTTTCCCACTTACCACAGATTCAGAAATTTCTAACGTTTTTTGTATCTCTGGAAAGCTCGGGGAATGATCATTTATATCTAAAACTTCAACGCCAATATAGTGGATTTCTAGCGGATTTTCGAGCACGGTTTTCAGATTAAGCAAACATGTACTGCCTCGCTCACATATTTCCTCTCTGTCTATTTTTCGGCTCACATACAAAATGCCATCATTCTGATTTACATGGAAAACAGGATCTGCTGCACTCGAAACAATCCGATACTTCCTGTCTTTCAACGTGCTTTTATCTAATCCCAGATCTTTTGCAACGTTCCCTACTGCGGTTCCTTCCATGATTTCCTCGGAGATAGAATATCGTATCTGTGCTGATGCCACGTTCCACAAAAGCACAGTAATCACCAAAGAGACCCACCGCCGTTTCACCCTTCCTGCCTCGCATTTTCTTTGTTCCATGGCCGTCAACGAAAATTGTAATAATCCTTCACGAGAAGAAAATCGGCATCAAAAAAACAGCATCGTACGCACGACCATGTCCAAACGTTTCTTTCTCTTCTGGATATATTTGAAATATAGATAATTTTGAAATTGTAAACCGTCAGTCAAACTGCACTGCTACGATTGAACTAGTGATATTGCAAATGGGAGTTTCCCAAATTCAGCTAATATGAGCTCTTGTAAAGCCTTTTGTGTTTGTGCACTGACACCATGCGACATTTCGTTTCATTGCAAAGTGAAAGACATTTGACCCCACACATTTGAACACGTATTTCCACAAGCACACGGATGGTCGTTTTTCTCCTCATTAATTGTAGCTGCTCCAGTATCCAATTGCGACATATCTCTCTTCCAAATAAACCAAAAGCATATTGAGACTGAAAACAAGCCATCTTAACAACTGCCAAAACTCAAGGGGTGTTCCCGAAAAAAACAATTGACATAGCAATTGAATGATCGTAGACTAATGAGAACAAATTAAACATACAATAAATCGGCAACAAGGAATGTGTAAATTACCACCTGCAAATGGGTCTTTCTATTTCAATTGTGTATGAACACATTTCTAATCACTGCATATTTTTATCAAAACATTCCTGAACTGCAAGCAACACGAAACCTATGCGGATAATCAGAAAAGTGTCTTACCTCTCCAGCTGTCCTCCTGTCAGGGAGCATGAGTGTGTTCGCGTGGCTTCCCGGGACTATAGTAGATCCTACACTCATTCTGGGTCCAACTAGCATGTAGCGTTTCTCTCCAGATCTGTACTGGATGCTGTGACACAGTGTCCCGTCATAATTAGGCTCTTGTAGATATTTAGAAGTATAGTCTGTGGATTTAGAGCACTGCATTGCAATCAGCACGATGATACTGATGAGAAAAAGAGTTGAAACTGAGCCCAAAGTTATCATCAGGTAAAAAGTCACGTTGTAATCCTCCTCATCCATTGTTGCACTTTTAACATCAGAGGCAGCAAAAGCCTCTTTGGGCTCCACAACTTTGACAATCACAGTAGCTGTTGCTGAGAGTGACACGTTCCCATTGTCTTTCACCAGTATGACCAGTTTATGCTGAGCCTCGTCTGTCTCTGTGAATGAGCGAAGTGTTCTGATCTGTCCTGTATAGCGGTCCAACCCAAAGAGACTGTGGTCAGTAACTTCCTGCAGTGAAAACAGCAGCCAGCCGTTATATCCTATATCAGCGTCATAGGCTCTGACTTTAGTCACCAAGTGTCCTGCGTTCACATTGCGGGGAATCTCCTCCACACCTTCAGCAGAACCGTTAGAGCTGACTGGATACAGGATGACTGGAGCGTTGTCGTTCTGATCCAGAATGAACACGTTCACTGTGACGTTGCTGCTTAGTGACGGAGTTCCAGAATCTGTGGCGACAACTTGGAACTGGAACGTTTTCAGAGTTTCAAAGTCAAAACTTTTTAGCGCCAAAATATCTCCATTTTCAGAGTTCATATTTAGGAATGACGTTACGTCATTTTCACTCCTTCCTCTTACAATATGATAAGACACAGCTGCATTTTCATTTACGTCTTTGTCCGTTGCGCTAACAGAGAAAATTGAATTTCCGGCAACGTTATTTTCTATCAGGTAAAACTGTAATGGATTTTTAAAGAATTGTGGTCTATTATCATTTACATCTGATATCTGAATACTCAGTGTTTTAATAGTAGATAAAGGAGGTTCACCACAATCAGTGGCTGTTATTGTTATTTCATAATGTGACACCTCCTCTCGATCCAGAAATTCTTTAGTGACAACTGAATATATGTTTTCCTTATAAGAGGGCTTTAATTCAAAAGGCACGCCCTCTGATGTACGTGAGATAATTTTTCCATTGACACCGGAGTCTTGATCCGTCACACTAATAAGTGAAATAACTGTGCCAAGCTTTGAATCTTCAGGGACTGTATTTGACAATGACGTTACTTCAATTTCCGGATGGTTGTCATTGACGTCTTTTATCTTTACAATGACTTTACACCTGCTTGTTAATGGAGGTGTTCCTTTGTCAGATGCCTGAATATCTAGTTTATAAATCTCTGATTCCTCAAAATCCACGACTCCTTTCAGTTTGATTTGTCCACTTAAACTGTCCAATTCAAATATGTCGTAGACTTTACGTGCTAATGTTCTACTAAGGCTGTACTCTATTTCCCCACTTGTCCCTTCATCTGGATCTATTGCATTCACTCGTGTAACAGTAGTATCAACTGGGAGGTTTTCATATATTTCTATTTGATAAGTTTCTTGACTAAATATCGGACGATTATCATTAATGTCAAGAATAATAATAGAAACATTAAGTGTACCTGATCTTTGGGGTTTACCTCCATCAACTGCTGTTACTAGTAGCGCGAGTTTATTCTTTTGTTCTCTGTCTAACGATTTCTTCAGGACTAAAAATGGTATTTTATCATCATCACTTTGACTAATTTCTATTTCAAAGTGATCATTTGACGTTAATGTATATGTGCGGATAGAATTAATTCCAGCATCCGGATCACGGGCCGCATGTAATTCAAATCGAGTTCCCAGAGATGTATGTTCTGCTATTTCAAATTGCTGTTCCTTTTCAGAAAAACTAGGAGAGTGGTCATTTACGTCAGTAATTTCTACAACTACGTGGTGCATTTCCAAAGGGTCTTCAACGAGGATTTTCAGCTCCATTAAGCACACACCACTACCGTGACACAGCTCCTCTCGGTCGATTTTCTTACGGACCTGTAAGGCACCATTGTCCAGGTTTACCTCGAAAAAAGCGTCCTTAGATCCAGACACAACTCGAAACCGTCGATCAATCAAAGAGGTTTTATCCAGACCAAGATCCTTGGCAACATTTCCAACAACGGTGTCTTCTTTCATCTCCTCTGGGATAGAGTACCTCAATTCAGCCAAAGCATTTTTTCCGAAACACAGCAGTAAAGAAACATAAAAAGCAAACCAACAATAGTCACTTGAGCGATATCGTCTTTCACTCCCCATCATTATCCAGCAACGATGCACACCGGAGCCGGTTTCTGCAACAAATCCGTTCACTATATCCGACCACCACACGGTCTCATCCTACTCCCGTTCTGACATAAAATGTATCCTCTGTTGTGAGGTTCCAAACAAAAGCTTTATTTGGGGAGGAGACGAAGTATGCTATGGCCTCGATGATGTTACAGTGACACCAAGAGGACAACATGTATACTAACAGAGATTTTCTATATTTTGGTTTCGTCAGCAAATCTAGCTGGAAAGATGGAAGCAGACTTTGAGAAACAGTCATATGAAAATCTCCTAATCTAAACGGTTGAAGCTGCTTTGTGTTGATGCTAATTAAATCCTCTAAAGCAACATTATTAAACACGTTTACTCGTCATTATATTACCCGTTGACTTTATTATGCTTGGAAATAGTAAAGCCAACAGCATTTCAGGACCATGGACAGCGATCACTGCTCTTCTTGTAGCCGATCACTTTGACCAAAGATGTATATGCTCAGTTATCTAACGAACTTACATCTAAAATAGAACAAATACACGCGTTAAAGAAACTGAAATAATGTGACACAGCCAAGCAACGGGTACCACTCACATGCTTTGATGGCTGTGTTTGTGTTTTTTTATTTTTACTTTACTGTTGATTATCATTGTATGAAGTATTTTATTTTACATATGCTTGTCCACATAGCCATACACACTCACGTGTAAGTTGGAATGGCTTGCTCGTAAAAATGTTTTTAAACAATGCATTTTGTCTTACCTCTCCAGCTGTCCTCCTGTCAGGGAGCATGAGTGTGTTCGCGTGGCTTCCCGGGACTATAGTAGATCCTACACTCATTCTGGGTCCAACTAGCATGTAGCGTTTCTCTCCAGATCTGTACTGGATGCTGTGACACAGTGTCCCGTCATAATTAGGCTCTTGTAGATATTTAGAAGTATAGTCAGTGGATTTAGAGCACTGCATTGCAATCAGCACGATGATACTGATGAGAAAAAGAGTTGAAACTGAGCCCAAAGTTATCATCAGGTAGAAAGTCACGTTGTTATCCTCCTCATGCATTGTTGCACTTTTAACATCAGAGGCAGCAAAAGCCTCTTTGGGCTCCACAACTTTGACAATCACAGTAGCTGTTGCTGAGAGTGACACGTTCCCATTGTCTTTCACCAGTATGACCAGTTTATGCTGAGCCTCGTCTGTCTCTGTGAATGAGCGAAGTGTTCTGATCTGTCCTGTATAGCGGTCCAACCCAAAGAGACTGTGGTCAGTAACTTCCTGCAGTGAAAACAGCAGCCAGCCGTTATATCCTATATCAGCGTCATAGGCTCTGACTTTAGTCACCAAGTGTCCTGCGTTCACATTGCGGGGAATCTCCTCCACACCTTCAGCAGAACCGTTAGAGCTGACTGGATACAGGATGACTGGAGCGTTGTCGTTCTGATCCAGAATGAACACGTTCACTGTGACGTTGCTGCTTAGTGATGGAGTTCCAGAATCTGTGGCAACAACTTGGAACTCGAACGTTTTCAGAGTTTCAAAGTCAAAACCTTTTAGCGCTGAAATGTGGCCATTTTCAGAGTTTACATTTAGGAAAGACAATATGTCATTTTGAATTCCTTGTCTTACAATATGATATATAATAGCTGCATTTTCACTCAAATCATCGTCCTGTGCGCTCACAGAGAAAACTGATCTTCCTGGAACGTTATTTTCTACCAGATAAAACTCCAAAGGAGTATGTTGGAAATGTGGACTGTTGTCATTTACATCTGATATCTGAATACTCAGGGTTTTAACAGAAGATAAGGGAGGCTCACCACAATCAGTGGCTTTTATCGTTATGTCATAATGTGACACTTGCTCTCGATCCAAAACTCCCTTTGTGACAACTGAAAATATGTTCTCCTTATAGGATGGCTTTAATTCAAAAGGCACGTCATTCAATATTTGCGAAATAATTTTCCCATTGCCACCAGAGTCTTTATCCGTGACACTAATAAGTGAAATAACTGTGCCAGGCTTTGAGTCTTCAGACACCGTATTTGACAGTGATGTGACTTCTATTTCTGGTGGATTATCGTTGACATCTTTAATTTTTATAATGACTCTACACTCACCTGCTAGTGGAGGTGTTCCTTTATCTGATGCCTCAATGTCCAGTTCATATGATTCGTTTTCTTCATAGTCCACCACCCCTTTAACTTTTATCTCTCCTGTTAATTTGTCCAATTCAAACATATCATATACTTTACGCGTTAAGGTTTTTCCGAGACTATACTCAACTTCCCCATTAGTGCCCTCGTCCAGATCTGTTGCATTCATTTTAAATACTGAAGTACCAACAGCAACGTTTTCCTGTAATACAATTTGGTAAATCTCCTGACTAAATATCGGCCGAATATCATTAATGTCTAGTACAACAATAGAAACATTTAGTGAGCCAGATTTTGGAGGTTTACCTCCATCAACTGCTGTAACCAGTAATGCATGTTTATTCTTTTGTTCTCTGTCTAACGACTTCTTCAGCACTAAAAATGGTATTTTACCAGCATCGCTTTGACGGATATTTACTTCAAAATGTTCATTTGAAGTTAACGTGTATGTTCGAATAGAGTTAATTCCAGAATCGGGATCACGAGCAGTGTGCAGTTGAAATCGCCTTCCTGGCAATGTATGCTCAGCTATTTCAAATATCTGTTCCTTTTCAGGAAAACTAGGAGCGTGATCATTTACATCAGTGATTTCAACAATTACGTAGTGTATTTCCAAAGGGGTTTCAACAAGGATTTTTAGCTCCACCAGGCAAGCACCGCTGCCGTGACAGAGCTCCTCTCTGTCAATGTGCTTGTCGACGTACAATGCCCCATTATTCTGGTTTACCTCAAAAATAGCGTCCTTACTTCCAGATACAACACGGAACCGTCGAGAAATCAAAGAGGTGATGTCAAGGCCAAGATCCTTCGCGACATTTCCGACAACAGTTCCCTCTTGTACCTCCTCGGGAATAGAGTACCTTATCTGAGCCAAAGTCTGTTTTCCGAACAGCAGTAGAGCCAAATAAAAAGCAAACCAGGAGCCGTCCTTTGTCCGAGGTTTTGAATCGATCCCCATCGTTATCCAACAACACATATACACGCAGGAGGCTGTTAATCCAACAGACACTTATGTATGTCCTGCTCCCTGAATATCGCACATTTTCAAAAAGCAAAGCTTGATTCCATCAGCTCGTGTGCTTGATTCAAATATCTTCTGTGCTCTGTTCAGTAGAAAACAAAAGCCTTGAAAGGGGAGGGATAAACCCGCCTACAGTTTACCGATGTAATAGTGACACCCAGAGGTTTTTAACAAACTGCACTGTTTAAATGTAGTTTGAAGTCATGCATTCTTTTACGAAGCCTATAGAGGCCTATTAATTGATCGTTTAAAAACGACATAAACATGACATAAACTCCAACTTTGTTAAAAGTTATATTTGGTACTTTTCTCTGTGCAAACGGCTTTAGAGACACAATAAGAAGCAAACTTCGATCAATGCACAAACACATAATGATATGTTCGTAAGTATATTGCATAAAACGCTTTTTTGTCTTACCTCTCCAGCTGTCCTCCTGTCAGGGAGCATGAGTGTGTTCGCGTGGCTTCCCGGGACTATAGTAGATCCTACACTCATTCTGGGTCCAACTAGCATGTAGCGTTTCTCTCCAGATCTGTACTGGATGCTGTGACACAGTGTCCCGTCATAATTAGGCTCTTGTAGGTATTTAGAAGTATAGTCAGTGGATTTAGAGCACTGCATTGCAATCAGCACGATGATACTGATGAGAAAAAGAGTTGAAACTGAGCCCAAAGTTATCATCAGGTAGAAAGTCACGTTGTTATCCTCCTCATCCATTGTTGCACTTTTAACATCAGAGGCAGCAAAAGCCTCTTTGGGCTCCACAACTTTGACAATCACAGTAGCTGTTGCTGAGAGTGACACGTTCCCATTGTCTTTCACCAGTATGACCAGTTTATGCTGAGCCTCGTCTGTCTCTGTGAATGAGCGAAGTGTTCTGATCTGTCCTGTATAGCGGTCCAACCCAAAGAGACTGTGGTCAGTAACTTCCTGCAGTGAAAACAGCAGCCAGCCGTTATATCCTATATCAGCGTCATAGGCTCGGACTTTAGTCACCAAGTGTCCTGCGTTCACATTGCGGTGAATCTCCTCCACACCTTCAGCAGAACCGTTAGAGCTGACTGGATACAGGATGACTGGAGCGTTGTCGTTCTGATCCAGAATGAACACGTTCACTGTGACGTTGCTGCTTAGTGACGGAGTTCCAGAATCTGTGGCGACAACTTGGAACTGGAACGTTTTCAGAGTTTCAAAGTCAAAACTTTTTAGCGCCAAAATATCTCCATTTTCAGAATTAATGTTCAGAAAAGATGCCATATCATTATGACCACCTTTCCCTCTAACTATACGATAGGACACGACTGCATTGTCGATTAAGTCTTCATCAATTGCAGTCACAGAAAATATTGATGCTCCAGGTGCATTGTTTTCGGACAAATATATTTCAAAGGGACTATGTGCGAACTCTGGGACGTTATCATTCACATCTGATACCTGAATACTCAAAGTTTTGAATGTGGAAAGTGGAGGCTCACCATAATCTGTAGCTGTTATTGAAATGTCATAATGTGACACGGTTTCTCTGTCCAGCCTTTCTTTTGTCACTAAAGAGTACATGTTTTCTTTAAACGACGGTTTTAATTCAAATGGTGTATTCCCCGTCAGACTGCACAAGACTTTGCCATTCAGACCAGAATCAATGTCTGTAACACTAATGAGAGAGACCACAGTCCCATGTTTTGAATCCTCTAGGACCATGCTAGATATTGATGTTACCTCTATTTCAGGTGCATTGTCATTGACATCTTGGATTTTTATTATCACGCTGCAGTCCGTTGTTGTCGGTGGCTGACCTCTGTCAGATGCTTGAATGTCTAATTTAAAAACATCCGCTGTCTCATAGTCAATTTGTCCTTTAACTCGAATCTCGCCTGAATGTCTGTCTAGAGTAAATAGCTGCAACACCTTGGAATTAATGTCACCTCCAAAGGCGTACTCGACATCCCCATTAGCTCCTTCGTCGAGATCCGTTGCTTCGACTTTTATCACAATTGTTTCTAAAGCAACATTTTCTTGTAATATCACAGAATAAACCTCCTTCGAAAAAGTAGGTCTGTTATCATTTATATCAAGAACCATTATGGTAAGATTAAGATTAGCTGATTTTACAGGGGTCCCTCCGTCCATAGTGGTTAAAATCAAGCTATGTTTCGTTTTCTGCTCTCTGTCCAAGTGCCTCTGCAACACTAAGAACGGGATTTTATCGTCCCCCCTTTCTCGAATTTCAAGATTAAAATGATCGTTTTGACTAAGTTTATAGCGCTGGACTGAATTCATTCCAACATCTGGATCACGTGCGCCTGGTAACTGAAATCGTGCGCCCGGCAAAGTATTCTCTGTTATTTCTAGAATCTTTTCTTTCTCGACAAACGTCGGTGCATGGTCGTTTGCATCCGTTATTTCCACTGTGACATAATGGATCTCAAGTGGATTTTCAACAACAATTTTCAGATCTAATAAACAATCAACATTTTTATCGCACAGCTTTTCTCTATCGAGATTCTTATGCACATATAAAACGCCATTGTTCGGGTTTACCTCAAATAGCGCGTCATGAGGTCCAGACACAATTCGAAAACGCCTGTTTATCAATGTACTGACATCAATGCCCAAATCCTTGGCAACATTTCCAATAACTGCTCCCAGTTTAACTTCCTCTTGAGTCGAGTATTTTATTTGAGCTGAAATCAGCTCACCAAAGCCAAAAATGAGAGAGAAAAGCAGTGGACCCGACCAAGACGTCATTCTGCCTCTTTGTCCTTTGTTTCCTTTGGTGTAATTTTTGAAATATCATCCACAAAAATATTCCTCTTCAAACGCCATAAGTTCTCCTGCGATTGTATGTCAGAAAGCCATGACCGCGACGAGGAGATCCAAACAGAAACGATGTCATTATTTGCGTTCGAGCTGAAATACACAATTTAAAAGGGGCAGAGTCAATTTTGACTGAAGCCTTCGCAATTCTCTAATGTAACACTGACACCCAGTGGACCAGCACATGCTTTCGTTTACTATAAAGGAAAGAAAATATAAAAACATCGCCAGAACAAAGTTTAGTCTCAATAAATGTTCAATTAAGTGTTGAGTTTAAAGCGACGGTATCGCACAAACGGGTTGCAATAGTAGCCCGTTGCCTGTCACCTAAAGTATTTACACTACAACCAGAGACTCCATGGACAGTGCAACATTTTCAAGTGTCGCGAAAATAAGAAAAATGCTCTCTCTCTCCTAGTCCAGATAAACACCAAAGCATGAGCAACATCACCACGACAGATGAACACGGTACACAATGCTGGCAGCAGTGCTGGAGTATATGGCAACACATTTTAAAATGTTAAGAGACTAAAAGCATTGCAAATTGTCAGAGTTCGACCAAAAGCACATGCAATGAAGCTCATTCACAAATAGCAAAACGTTCATCTTCAAAAACTAACCACAATATGAATTTCGACGATTATGAGTCAGCCAAAACTTTACTCTATAAAAGTTATCCATTAGTTATTAAAAACATACATTGTGCTTACCTCTCCAGCTGTCCTCCTGTCAGGGAGCATAAGTGTGTTCGCGTGGCTTCCCGGGACTATAGTAGATCCTACACTCATTCTGGGTCCAACTAGCATGTAGCGTTTCTCTCCAGATCTGTACTGGATGCTGTGACACAGTGTCCCGTCATAATTAGGCTCTTGTAGATATTTAGAAGTATAGTCTGTGGATTTAGAGCACTGCATTGCAATCAGCACGATGATACTGATGAGAAAAAGAGTTGAAACTGAGCCCAAAGTTATCATCAGGTAGAAAGTCACGTTATTATCCTCCTCATCCGCTGTTGCACTTTTAACATCAGAGGCAGCAAAAGCCTCTTTGGGCTCCACAACTTTGACAATCACAGTAGCTGTTGCTGAGAGTGATACGTTCCCATTGTCTTTCACCAGTATGACCAGTTTATGCTGAGCCTCGTCTGTCTCTGTGAATGCGCGAAGTGTTCTGATCTGTCCTGTATAGCGGTCCAACCCAAAGAGACTGTGGTCAGTAACTTCCTGCAGTGAAAACAGCAGCCAGCCGTTATATCCTATATCAGCGTCATAGGCTCTGACTTTAGTCACCAAGTGTCCTGCGTTCACATTGCGGGGAATCTCCTCCACACCTTCAGCAGAACCGTTAGAGCTGACTGGATACAGGATGACTGGAGCGTTGTCGTTCTGATCCAGAATGAACACGTTCACTGTGACGTTGCTGCTTAGTGACGGAGTTCCTGAATCTGTGGCGACAACTTGGAACTGGAACGTTTTCAGACTTTCAAAGTCAAAACTTTTTAGAGCCAAAATATCTCCACTTTCAGAGTTTATGTTCAGGAAAGACATTATGCCATTTCGAATTCCATCTCTGACAATATGATATGAAATCGCTGCATTGTCATTCTGATCACCGTCCGTTGCGCTTACAGATAATATAGACGCTCCAGCAACGTTATTTTCCATCAGGTAAAATTGTAAAGGATTTTGAGAGAATCGTGGTCGATTGTCGTTTACATCTGATATATGAATGTTGAGGATTTTGAATGCTGATAAGGGAGGTTCACCACAATCAGTGGCTTTTATTGTTATTTCATAATGTGACACCGCCTCTCGATCCAAAAATTCTTTCGTGACAACTGAATATATGTTTTCCTTATAAGAAGGCTTTAATTCAAAAGGCACGTCTGAGGTTATGCTTGTTATAATTTTTCCATTCACACCGAAATCTTCATCCCTCACACTGATGAGAGAAATCATTGTCCCGGGCTTTAAATCTTCAGACACTATATTTGATAGTGAGGTAACTTCTATTTCTGGTGGATTATCATTGGCGTCTTTAACATTTATAATGACTCTACACTCACCTGCTAGTGGAGGCGTTCCTTTATCTGATGCCTCAACATCAAGTTTATAAACATCATTTTCCTCATAGTCCACCACTCCTTTTACCCTGATCTCTCCAGTTAATTTGTCCAATTCAAAAATGTCATATACTTTTTTCTTCAGAGTTTTGCCAAGACTGTATTCAATGTCGCTGTTCGTGCCTTCATCGGGATCTGTTGCATTCATTTGAAATATTGAAGTACCGATGGGGACATTTTCGTGTATTGTAATTTGGTAAATCTCTTGACTAAACATCGGACGATTATCATTACTGTCAAGAACAATAATAGAAACATTTAGTGTCCCAGATTTTGGAGGTTTACCTCCATCAACTGCTGTCACCAGTAGCGTGTGTTTGTCCTTTTGTTCTCTATCCAACGATTTTTTCAGCACTACAAATGGTATTTTGTCCTCATCGCTTTGACGGATGTCTACTTCAAAATAATCGTTTGCTGTTAAAGTATATGTACGAATAGAGTTAATTCCAGCATCGGGATCACGAGCAGCGTGCAGTTGGAATCGCCTTCCTGGTAATGTTTGTTCAAATATTTCAAATATCTGTTCCCTTTCAGGAAAACTAGGAGCGTGGTCATTTACATCAGTGATTTCAACAATTACGTAGTGTATTTCCAAAGGGGTTTCAACAAGGATTTTTAGCTCCACCAGGCAAGCACCGCTGCCGTGACAGAGCTCCTCTCTGTCAATGTGCTTGTCGACGTACAATGCCCCATTATTCTGGTTTACCTCAAAAATAGCGTCCTTACTTCCAGATACAACACGGAACCGTCGAGCAATCAAAGAGGTGATGTCAAGGCCAAGATCCTTCGCGACATTTCCGACAACAGTTCCCTCTTGTACCTCCTCGGGAACAGAGTACCTTATCTGAGCCAAAGTCTGTTTTCCGAACAGCAGTAGAGCCAAATAAAAAGCAAACCAGGAGCCGTCCTTTGTCCGAGGTTTTGAATCGATCCCCATCGTTATCCAACAACACATATACACGCAGGAGGCTGTTAATCCAACAGACACTTATGTATGTCCTGCTCCCTGAATATCGCACATTTTCAAAAAGCAAAGCTTGATTCCATCGGCTCGTGTGCTTGATTCAAATATCTTCTGTGCTCTGTTCAGTAGAAAACAAAAGCCTTGAAAGGGGAGGGATGAAACCGTCTATGGCTTACCGATGTAATAGTGACACCCAGAGGTTTTTAGCAAACTGCACTATTTTAATATCTATAGTTTGACTTCACGTCTTCTTAAGCCTCTGCCTATAGTGGAATATTAATTGATAATTTCCTTATTTGTTTTGTTCATTAGCGTTACATGTCTGTTTGACACAGTCATGCGTGTCATGACCATAGACAGCAACTTCAAGAAGACGCACAGCTTTTCTCTAAAGTAAAAGTAGTATTGCTCAAACAACTCAACAGAAACACTGCAACATATTCGAGCCTTTCGTTCAGTTAAAAAGTAGGGAGTTGGGATATTATGAGACCCAAATTTCAAAAAAGCACTCCCCATCCCCAAAACAATGTTGGGCTGGGAAACAAGAACATTTTCATTTCAGCACCATGGACAGTGTTCTTAATAAAAGTAAATATAGTTATGAGTTTGTATGTGCAGAGACAACTGAGAGAATAGCACAGAGTAGATTCGCACTTGTATTTAAAAAATCAATGAAAAAATCTCAATGTAAATTAACACTTTGTATGATGAACGAGCCATAAACATGACACAAAAAGTGTTTTTATAGTTATATTTGGTACTTGTCTCTGTGCAAACGGCAATAGAGACACAATAAGAAGCAAACTTCGATCAATGCACAATCAAAGAATGATATGTTCGTAAATATATTGCATGAAACGCTTTTTTTGTCTTACCTCTCCAGCTGTCCTCCTGTCAGGGAGCATGAGTGTGTTCGCGTGGCTTCCCGGGACTATAGTAGATCCTACACTCATTCTGGGTCCAACTAGCATGTAGCGTTTCTCTCCAGATCTGTACTGGATGCTGTGACACAGTGTCCCGTCATAATTAGGCTCTTGTAGATATTTAGAAGTATAGTCTGTGGATTTAGAGCACTGCATTGCAATCAGCACGATGATACTGATGAGAAAAAGAGTTGAAACGGAGCCCAAAGTTATCATCAGGTAGAAAGTCACGTTATTATCCTCTTCATGCATTGTTGCACTTTTAACATCAGAGGCAGCAAAAGCCTCTTTGGGCTCCACAACTTTGACAATCACAGTAGCTGTTGCTGAGAGTGACACGTTCCCATTGTCTTTCACCAGTATGACCAGTTTATGCTGAGCCTCGTCTGTCTCTGTGAATGAGCGAAGTGTTCTGATCTGTCCTGTATAGCGGTCCAACCCAAAGAGACTGTGGTCAGTAACTTCCTGCAGTGAAAACAGCAGCCAGCCGTTATATCCTATATCAGCGTCATAGGCTCTGACTTTAGTCACCAAGTGTCCTGCGTTCACATTGCGGGGAATCTCCTCCACACCTTCAGCAGAACCGTTAGAGCTGACCGGATACAGGATGACTGGAGCGTTGTCGTTCTGATCCAGAATGAACACGTTCACTGTGACGTTGCTGCTTAGTGACGGAGTTCCAGAATCTGTGGCGACAACTTGGAACTGGAACGTTTTCAGACTTTCAAAGTCAAAACTTTTTAGCGCCAAAATATCTCCATTATCAGAGTTTATGTTAATAAAGGATGTTACATCATTTTCAGTTGCTCCTCTTACAACATGGAAAGAAATCGCTGCATTGGCATTCACGTCTTTATCCGTTGCGCTCACAGAGAATATTGACTTTCCAGCAACGTTATTTTCTATCAGGTAAAACTGTAATGGATTTTGTTCGAAATGTGGTCGATTGTCATTTGCATCTGATATCTGAATACTCAATGTTTTAACAGTAGATAAGGGAGGTTCACCACAATCAGTGGCTTGTATTGTTATTTCATAATGTGACACCGCCTCTCGATCCAGAAATCCTTTCGTGACAATTGAATATATGTTCTCCTTATAGGAGGGCTTTAATTCAAAAGGCACGTCTGAGGTTATGCTTGTTATAATTTTTCCATTGACGCCGCCGTCTTTATCCACAGCACTCAGCAATGAAATTACTGTCCCAGGCTTTGAGTCTTCAGACACTATATTTGACAGTGACGTCACATCTATTTCTGGTGGATTATCATTGACGTCTTTAATCTTTATAATGACTCTACATTCACCTGTCAGTGGAGGTGTTCCTTTATCTGATGCCTCAACATCAAGTTTATAAACATCATTTTCCTCATAGTCCACCACTCCTTTTACCCTGATCTCTCCAGTTAATTTGTCCAACTCAAAAATGTCATATACTTTTTTCTTCAGAGTTTTGCCAAGACTGTATTCAATTTGGCTGTTGATACCTTCATCGGGATCTGTTGCATTAATTTGAAATATTGAAGTACCGATGGGGACATTTTCGTGTATTGTAATTTGGTAAATCTCTTGACTGAACATCGGGCGATTATCATTACTGTCAAGAACAATAATAGAAACATTTAGTTTTCCAGATTTTGCAGGTTTACCTCCATCAACTGCTGTAACCAGTAGCGTGTGTTTGTCCTTTTGTTCTCTATCCAACGATTTTTTCAGCACTAAAAATGGTATTTTGTCCTCATCGCTTTGACGGATGTCTACTTCAAAATAATCGTTTGCTGTTAAAGTGTATGTACGGATAGAGTTAATGCCCGCATCGGGATCACGAGCAGCGTGCAGTTGGAAACGCTTCCCTGGTAATGTTTGTTCACCGATTTCAAATTTCTGTTCATTTTCAGGGAAACTAGGAAAGTGATCATTGACGTCAGTAATTTCTACAACTACATAGTGCATTTCCAAGGGGTTTTCAACCAGAATTTTTAGCTCCATTAGACATGCACCACCACCGTGACACAGCTCCTCTCTGTCGATTTTCCTGTGGACAAACAGAGCTCCATTGTCCTGGTTTACCTCAAAAAATGTCTCCTTTGATCCAGAAACAACACGGAACCGTCGGTCAGATAACGAGGTGATTTCAATGCCAAGATCCTTCGCAACATTTCCAACAACAGTTCCTTCTTTCGCCTCCTCTGGAATAGAGTATCTTATCTGAGCAAAAGCCTGCTTTCCGATGAAAAGCAATAGAGCCATTTGAAACACAAACATGTCCCTTTGTCGACCTTGTCTGTCGGCCCCCATATTAAACTACAACTTCGACAAAATACGAGGAAGGATTTTACTGCAACAAAAAGATATCTATGTCCAACCTGTTTTCCGTCGAATAATGTAAAAATCCATAACGTGAATCCATCGGCTGGCGTTCTATATTCAAATAACCTGCCCTGCTGTAAATGACAGACAAAAGATTTTTCAGGGGAGGTACAACGTCTTCAATAATTTCCCAATGTTACAGTGACACCCGGAGGGCATTAATGGAACGAAAGATAATATATATATATATATATATATATATATATATATATATATATATATATATATATATATATATATATATATATATATATTCAGGAATATATTATAGTTTTGTCCAATTCATAGTTGGTAACTTTGATCTTGGTCTGCAACAATATATTTGTGCAAAAATGTAATAGAGATGGACCGATAAGATATAACACAAAACACGAGTTTAACATGTAGTGTGTTGCTCTCTGTATCTCTTTTTCTCTCTCTATCGTATAAGTTATCGTATTGCTTGTTTTTAAGCACTATTTGTGTCCGCTGAAGTTCTTATTAATGTACGAAGTGTTAGTGAATATGGCAAATGGACTTGTGCTTGCACTTCTCTACTGACTACTACATTCACACGCATGCATATACTGATGGAAGGGGCTGCACGGTGCCGCCTGCCCATCAGGACTAACTAACATGTATTCGCATTGACACAGCGCAGTCGCAGCCTACGAGCTATTTGGGGTTCAGTGTTTTCCCCGAAATGGACTATCGGAGCCGGGGATCTTTTGGTTGAAGGACGACCCGCTCTATCAACCACAGTCGCTCCAAATATGATCGCGTTTCTCTATCATTATGTTTGAAAACAAATAGTCAAGATATTGCAGGAATAGGATGATGTGTAGTGTACTTGTCATTCATTCAGTCATGTGTTGCTCAGTATTTAAACAATGAAGTCTGTACACACTGAACACATAACTCAACCGAAACACCGCCAAAATGCATGCCTCTCAATATATTACTTGTGAAAATGTCATGTACTGTTTAGAGGCGTTCACTGTCAAAAACAAATTTAACAAGAGTTCCTAAACAGAGCAATGATTTCTAGATTTGTTTTAGTAAGTCTCCATTCCTCGATCAAAGAAAAGCGTTTCAAAACCATGGAAAGAGCTGTATTTGTGGTTGATCTTACCTCTCCAGGGGTCCTCCTGTCAGGGGTCATGATAATGTTGTTTCTGGTGTTAAATACAAGATGGATTCGCTTAATACAACACGTGTGGACGGAATATTAACTGGATGTGGAATACAATGTTCTTTCAGAACAACAGGCCGAGTTATTGTTTGCATGTTTGCGAACCATTAATTCAACTTATCCTAAACAAATCCCCCACTCAAAAAAACAATATTTCAGCACCACGGAAAGCACAGTTTCACATCAGAGAGAACGGCACACAAAATCCCTATGTCTCTCTTTCTGCATATAACTGACTACAATTAAATATGTGTTGTGCGAAAGCATTATGTACTAACAAAACAATGTCTTACCTCTCCAGCTGTCCTCCTGTCAGGGAGCATGAGTGTGTTCGCGTGGCTTCCCGGGACTATAGTAGATCCTACACTCATTCTGGGTCCAACTAGCATGTAGCGTTTCTCTCCAGATCTGTACTGGATGCTGTGACACAGTGTCCCGTCATAATTAGGCTCTTGTAGGTATTTAGAAGTATAGTCTGTGGATTTAGAGCACTGCATTGCAATCAGCACGATGATACTGATGAGAAAAAGAGTTGAAACGGAGCCCAAAGTTATCATCAGGTAGAAAGTCACGTTGTTATCCTCCTCATCCATTGTTGCACTTTTAACATCAGAGGCAGCAAAAGCCTCTTTGGGCTCCACAACTTTGACAATCACAGTAGCTGTTGCTGAGAGTGATACGTTCCCATTGTCTTTCACCAGTATGACCAGTTTATGCTGAGCCTCGTCTGTCTCTGTGAATGAGCGAAGTGTTCTGATCTGTCCTGTATAGCGGTCCAACCCAAAGAGACTGTGGTCAGTAACTTCCTGCAGTGAAAACAGCAGCCAGCCGTTATATCCTATATCAGCGTCATAGGCTCTGACTTTAGTCACCAAGTGTCCTGCGTTCACATTGCGGGGAATCTCCTCCACACCTTCAGCAGAACCGTTCGAGCTGACTGGATACAGGATGACTGGAGCGTTGTCGTTCTGATCCAGAATGAACACGTTCACTGTGACGTTGCTGCTTAGTGACGGAGTTCCAGAATCTGTGGCGACAACTTGGAACTGGAACGTTTTCAGATTTTCAAAGTCAAAACTTTTTAGCGCGGATATGTGTCCGTTTTCTGAATTTACTTTCAGAAAAGATGTTATATCACGATGCAGTCCGTTAGCTCTCGCAATGTGGTATGATATTGCTGCATTTTCATTCAGATCACTATCAGCTGCGCTTACAGAATATATTGATCCTCCGGGTACATTGTTTTCTACCAAATAAAGTTCAAATGGATTCTGACTGAAAAATGGCCTGTTGTCATTTACATCTGCCACCTGCACAAGGAAGGATTTTACAGTTGAAAGTGGAGGCTCCCCACAGTCAGTAGCTGTTATTATGATATCATAATGGGAGACAATTTCTCTGTCTAAACGCCCCTTTGTAACTAGAGAGTACATGTTTTCCTCAATGGATGGTGTTAAATCAAACGGAACATTACCCAAGATTTTACAAATTACTTTCCCATTTATTCCAGAATCTTTGTCTGTAACACTAATAAGTGATATTACTGTGCCAGGCTTTGAATCTTCTGCTACTATGTTGGACAATGATGTTACCTCAATGTCCGGCTGGTTGTCATTCACGTCTTTTATTTTGATCACAACTCCACTTTCAGCCGTCCAGGGTGGCTGGCCTTTATCTGATGCCTGTAGATCCAGTCTATAAATCTCCGTGTCCTCAAAGTCCACTTTTCCTTTCATTCTAATCTCACCAGTAACGCTGTCTAATTCAAATGTATCGTACACTTTTTTCTTCTGTGTTTTTCCAAACGTATATTCAATTTCGCTGTTCGACCCTTCATCTAAATCTGTTGCGTTGATTTGTATTACAAGAGTTCCTATCGGGGCATTTTCATCTAATGACACAGTATATATATCTTTGCTGAACACAGGGCGGTTATCATTTATATCCAGCACAGTTATAGTCAAATTAAGGCTCCCAGATTTCGACGGACTTCCGCCATCAAGAGCCGTTAACACTAAATGGTGTTCTGACTTTTGCTCCCTATCTAAGGGCTTTTTCAGCACTAGAAATGGTTTCTTGTCTTCCTCGCTGTCTCTGACTTCAGTGTCGAAGAAATTATTTAGGCTCAATTTATATAATCGGACTGACTGTAGACCGACATCAGGGTCTCTAGCAGCATGAATTTTGAAACGAGTACCTGGAGGAGTATGCTCTGCTATTTGCAGTTGCTGCTCGCTTTCTGGAAAAATCGGCGAATGGTCATTAACATCCAAGATTTCAACGCCGACGTAATGTATTTCCAGTGGGCTTTCTACAACAATTTTCAGATTTATCAAACAAACCTTGATTCCATCACAGAGCTCTTCGCGGTCCACGATATGCCCAATATACAAGACTCCATTGTTTTGGTTTAACTGAAACAGAGCATGGTTGGGCCCCGACACAATGCGAAACCGCCTGTCTGTCAAAGTGCTGATGTCAAGCCCTAAATCCTTGGCAACATTTCCGACTGGGGATCCCACTTGTACTTCCTCTGGAACAGAGTATCGAAGCTGAGCCAAAATCCGTTCCCCACAGCACAGCAAGAAAATCCCGGTAACCCACCAGCAGCTCACTCGGCGCCTTTGTCCTCGTTCTCCCATTGTGAAACCAAAACAATGAAGACTTTCTTTTAGAAAGATTCAGTGAACCGATTGCTCATCGAACCAGTCTGAGAAGATCCAATTCACAATTATCAAATGTAAGCTTTTAAACATTAACCGCTGTACATATTACTTGATACATAGCCATGATGTGTAGTCCGTCAGCGTACCTCCTATAAGAGTTGAACCAGAGATGGGCAGGGCTTCTACAGGATGAGCAATACATCCACTATATAGGCCACACTGACACCATGTGACCAGTCGCTAACAACACCATATGAAATCCATAATGTGTTGCTTCACTATACCTTCTTCTCTATTAAAACAAGACAGACATATGCCTGATGGACTTCGCAATTGTTGTTTGTTATAACAGGAGGTACATATTGTAAATCTGGCCAGTTTTTTTTTTTTCTGGTGTTAAATACACGATGGATTCGCTTAATACAAAACATGCGGATGAACGTTAGGATACTAACTGGATGTGGAATACAATGTTAATTCAGAACAACAAGCCGAGTGATTATTTGCATGTTCGCGATCCATTAATTCAATTTATCCTAAAAAAAATCCCCCACTCAAAAAACAATATTTCAGCACCACGGAAAGCGCAGTTTCACTTCAGAGAGAACGACATACAAAACCCCTATGCCTCTCTTTCTGCATATAACTGACTACAATTAAATATGTGTTGTGCGAAAGCATTATGTAAAAACAAAACAATATCTTACCTCTCCAGTCATAGTCCTCCTGTCAGGGAGCATGAGTGTGTTCGCGTGGCTTCCCGGGACTATAGTAGACCCTACACTCATTCTGGGTCCAACTAGCATGTAGCGTTTCTCTCCAGATCTGTACTGGATGCTGTGACACAGTGTCCCGTCATAATTAGGCTCTTGTAGATATTTAGAAGTATAGTCTGTGGATTTAGAGCACTGCATTGCAATCAGCACGATGATACTGATGAGAAAAAGAGTTGAAACTGAGCCCAAAGTTATCATCAGGTAGAAAGTCACGTTGTTATCCTCCTCATCCATTGTTGCACTTTTAACATCAGAGGCAGCAAAAGCCTCTTTGGGCTCCACAACTTTGACAATCACAGTAGCTGTTGCTGAGAGTGACACGTTCCCATTGTCTTTCACCAGTATGACCAGTTTATGCTGAGCCTCGTCTGTCTCTGTGAATGAGCGAAGTGTTCTGATCTGTCCTGTATAGCGGTCCAACCCAAAGAGACTGTGGTCAGTAACTTCCTGCAGTGAAAACAGCAGCCAGCCGTTATATCCTATATCAGCGTCATAGGCTCTGACTTTAGTCACCAAGTGTCCTGCGTTCACATTGCGGGGAATCTCCTCCACACCTTCAGCAGAACCGTTAGAGCTGACTGGATACAGGATGACTGGAGCGTTGTCGTTCTGGTCCAGAATGAACACGTTCACTGTGACGTTGCTGCTTAGTGACGGAGTTCCTGAATCTGTGGCGACAACTTGGAACTGGAACGTTTTCAGATTTTCAAAGTCAAAACTTTTTAGGGCCGATATGTGTCCGTTTTCCGAATTTACATTCAGAAAAGATGTTATATCACGATGCAGTCCGTTACCTCTCGCAATGTGATATGCTATGGCTGCATTTTCATTCAAATCAATATCAGCTGCACTTACAGAATATATTGATCCTCCGGGTACATTGTTTTCTACCAAATAAAGTTCGAATGGATTCTGACTGAAAAGTGGCCTGTTGTCATTTACATCTGCCACCTGAACAAGGAAAGATTTTACAGTTGAAAGTGGAGGATCACCACAGTCAGTAGCTGTTATTGTGATATCATAATGGGAGACAATTTCTCTGTCTAAACGCCCCTTTGTAACTAGAGAGTACATGTTTTCCTCAATGGATGGTGTTAAATCAAACGGAACATTACCTAATATTTTACAAATGACTTTTCCATTTAAGCCCGAATCTTTGTCCGTAACACTAATAAGTGATATTACTGTGCCAGGCTTTGAATCTTCTGCTACTATGTTGGACAATGATGTTACCTCAATGTCCGGCTGGTTGTCATTCACGTCTTTTATTTTGATCACAACTCTACTTTCTGCCGTCCATGGTAGATCGCTTTTATCTGATGCCTGTATATCCAGTCTATAAATCTCCGTGTCCTCAAAGTCCACGTTTCCTTTCATTCTAATCTCACCAGTAACGCTGTCTAATTCAAATGTATCGTACACTTTTCTCTTCTGTGTTTTTCCAAACGTATATTCAATTTCGCTGTTCGACCCTTCATCTAAATCTGTAGCGTTTAATTGTATTACAAGAGTTCCTATCGGGGCATTTTCATCTAATGTCACAGTATATATCTCTTTGCTGAACACAGGACGGTTATCATTTGCATCCAGCACAGTTATAGTCAAATTAAGGCTCCCAGATTTCGACGGACTTCCGCCATCAAGAGCCGTTAACACTAAATGGTGTTCTGACTTTTGCTCCCTATCTAAGGGCTTTTTCAGCACTAGAAATGGTATCTTGTCCTCCTCGCTGTCTCTGATTTCAGTGTCGAAGAAATTATTTGGGCTCAATTTATATAATCGGACTGACTGTAGACCGACATCAGGGTCTCTAGCAGCATGAATTTTGAAACGAGTACCTGGAGGAGTATGCTCTGCTATTTGCAGTTGCTGCTCGCTTTCTGGAAAAATCGGCGAATGGTCATTAACATCCAAGATTTCAACGCCGACGTAATGTATTTCCAGTGGGCTTTCTACAACAACTTTCAGATTTATCAAACAAACCTTGATTCCATCACAGAGCTCTTCGCGGTCCACGATATGCCCAATATACAAGACTCCATTGTTTTGGTTTAACTGAAACAGAGCATGGTTGGGCCCCGACACAATGCGAAACCGCCTGTCTGTCAAAGTGCTGATGTCAAGCCCTAAATCCTTGGCAACATTTCCGACTGGAGATCCCACTTGTACTTCCTCTGAAACAGAGTATCGAAGCTGAGCCAAAATCCGTTCCCCACAGCACAGCAAGAAAATCCCGGTAACCCACCAGCAGCTCACTCGGCGCCTTTGTCCTCGTTCTCCCATTGTGAAGCAAAAAAAATGAAGGCTTTCTTTTAGCAAAATTCAGTGAACCGATTGCTCATCGAACCAGTCTGATAAGATCCATTCCACGATTCTCTAATGTAAGCTTTTAAACATACATATTAGCCGCTGTACATACTTGACACATATGATGTGTCCGTCAGCGTACCTCCTATAAGAGTTGAACCAGAGATGGGCAGGGCTTCTACAGGAAGATCAACATATCCACTATATAGGCCACACTGACACCATGTGACCAGTGGGCAACAATACCACCCCGACTGTTTTGCTTCACTACCTTCCTCTCTATTAAAGAAAGACTGCAATATGCCTGATGGACTTCGCAATTAGTACAGTTTTTTTAGAACAGGAGACACATATTGTAAATCTGGCCAAATATTTGTCTGTGTGTTAAATACACAATGGCGTCTCTTTTCTGTGTTTTGACTACAATTAAATATGTGTTGTGCAAGAGCATGATATAAAATAAAATAACGTCTTACCTCTACAGGTGTCCTCCTGTCAGGGAGCATGAGTGTGTTCGCGTGGCTTCCCGGGACTATAGTAGACCCTACACTCATTCTGGGTCCAACTAGCATGTAGCGTTTCTCTCCAGATCTGTACTGGATGCTGTGACACAGTGTCCCGTCATAATTAGGCTCTTGTAGATATTTAGAAGTATAGTCAGTGGATTTAGAGCACTGCATTGCAATCAGCACGATGATACTGATGAGAAAAAGAGTTGAAACTGAGCCCAAAGTTATCATCAGGTAGAAAGTCACGTTATTATCCTCCTCATCCATTGTTGCACTTTTAACATCAGAGGCAGCAAAAGCCTCTTTGGGCTCCACAACTTTGACAACCACAGTAGCTGTTGCTGAGAGTGACACGTTCCCATTGTCTTTCACCAGTATGACCAGTTTATGCTCCGCCTCGTCTGTCTCTGTGAATGAGCGAAGTGTTCTGATCTGTCCTGTATAGCGGTCCAACCCAAAGAGACTGTGGTCAGTAACTTCCTGCAGTGAAAACAGCAGCCAGCCGTTATATCCTATATCAGCGTCATAGGCTCTGACTTTAGTCACCAAGTGTCCTGCGTTCACATTGCGGGGAATCTCCTCCACACCTTCAGCAGAACCGTTCGAGCTGACTGGATACAGGATGACTGGAGCGTTGTCGTTCTGATCCAGAATGAACACGTTCACTGTGACGTTGCTGCTTAGTGACGGAGTTCCAGAATCTGTGGCGACAACTTGGAACTGGAACGTTTTCAGAGTTTCAAAGTCAAAACTTTTTAGAGCGGAAATAGTGCCATTGGCTTCATTTATATTTAAAAATGAAGTTATACTGGGCCCTGAACTCTTGCGGTCGAGTGAATATGTGACTGCAGCATTTTCGCCTCCATCCGTATCTTCCGCTTTCACAGAAAAAAATGGCATCCCAGCCTTGTTATTTTCAGGCATATAAAAATGATATGGGCTTTCAGTGAACAAAGGACTATTGTCATTGACATCTAGCACCTCTACCTGTATAACCTTCGTTGACGACAGGGCGGGGTTCCCTAAATCCTTAGCCGTTATTGTGATATCGTACATATCTATGGTCTCCTTATCTAGGTTGTCCTTGGTGACCAACGAATATGACTGTCCGTCAGGGGACGGCTTTAAGTCAAAAGGTAAATGACTGGGCACACTGCAGACCACCTGTCCGTTCACACCCGAGTCAAGGTCCGTCACACCCATCAACGCCACCACCGTGCCAGGAGGTGCATCCTCTGGAATGCGACTTGAAAGGGATGTGATGTCTATGTCGGGTTGATTGTCGTTCACGTCTTCCACTCTAACAACCACGTTGCAGTGTGTGGAGAGAGACACTACACCTTTGTCCGCAGCCAGTATCTTAATTTCATAGACTTGCTTTGCTTCGTAATCAAGACCTCCTTTTACGGTCAGTTTGCCAGTTATGCTATTCAAATCAAACGGTTCAGATGAGAGTCCTCTAAACTTATTCCTTAAAGAATATTCAATCTCGCCGTTCACCCCTTCATCCGAGTCCGATGCATTTACTGTCAGCAGAAATGTTCCTGCAGGTGCGTTTTCCTTTATCGTTATGGTGTATTTCTGTTTACCACACACTGGTGAGTTGTCATTTACATCAGACACAATAACAGTGATATTAATAGCACTAGATTGTGGTGGTTTACCACCATCACTTGCTGTTAAGAGTAACCAGTGTTTAGCGGAGTGTTCTCGATCCAAAGGTCGCTGTAAGATTAGAAATGGAACCTTTCCATCCTCCCCAAATTCTTCCGTTTCCAGCCGAAAATACTGGTTGTGGTTTAGCTTGTATGACTGTAAGGAATTCAAACCAACATCCATGTCGTGTGCTCCTTCCATTTGAAATCGAGATCCAACTATGGCGGACTCCAGCACCTCTAATGTGTAGTTGTCTTCAGGAAATTTCGGCGAATTGTCGTTTACATCGAGTATTTCAACAGTTATTTGGTGCATCTCGAGGGGATTTTCTACCACTGCTTTCAGATTTGTGATGCATGGAGCCGTTTTTGCACACAGGTCCTCTCTGTTTATTCTCTGGTTCACTAACAAACCTCCATCTCTCGGATTTACCTTAAACAGATCCTGCTTTGTTCCTGACACAACACGAAGATTCCTATCCGTCAGTCTTCCAAGATCTAATCCAAGGTCTTTTGCCACATTTCCAACTGCCGTACCTAATTTCAATTCTTCCTGAATGGAATACCGTATTTGAGCAGATATTCCTTCCAAATTAGTCACAATCAGCAGGGTCAGAGAAAAATAAATCCAAACATCCAGCCATTGTTCTTTGATGTTCGTTATCGCCATTTTTAGGAAAAAGCCGTTTAAGCAACGGTCTTCAATCCGTTAACAAAATAGTTACGGAGACCTCTCACGGATAGTTAACGATAAAGGTCTGCTTCTGCCTCCATTCGGACAAAAAAATGAAAGATGTTTAGTCCAGTCTCTCAATCCGTCTCTTTGGGTCGTCACTGAATGCACTTGTACAATTATACCCCGTCACACACACACAGCCACCGTGCAGATATACAGTATAACAGCACCACCCATTGCCACTGTTACGATGGTGCGGGGACGATAATACGTGTTCCTCCAGTATGTGATCTTACTGAAATAATTTCACACATCTGCATTCAGGCAGTAGACGCCCCAATAGCAGTAGAAATGGTAATCACATCAAGACAAGTTGTTGTTTTATCATGTCTGTGGTCCTACAAGCAGGTCCTGAAAAACACACACTCTTATAATTATTAGACTTTATTGGATATGGACATCACAGTATAGCATTATAATTATAACATCTATATGCACAACAACCTGTACTGTGTTGAGTGTTTGTAGCGAAGTAGTTCCTAATTTACAACGCCTGTCCCCAGGAGGCTTTTATGTTTTTTTTTTAAATAAAATAAAAAACGAGAATACATCCACAAAAGCATACATACACAAAGTAAAAGTGTGTGTTACAGGGGCGTTTGGTGTGTGAACAATGTTGTTTCTCTTTTAGAAGACCTTTATTAATAACATTACAATTGTATTGTACTTTCAATTCAATTCAGTTTATTTTGTATAGCCCCAAATCACGAATACAAATTTACCTCGGAGGGCTTTACAATCTGTACACATAACATCTCTGTCCCGGGACCTCACATCGGATCAGGAAAAACTCCATTTCAAAACCATTTCACTTCCAGTTCTGTTGGAGGGAGTTCCTTTGCTTTGCTCCTCGAACAGAAAAGAAAGAATGACCAAATGAGGTCCTGCGCATAGCAACCCGGCCGTTCCCCGTGTGTTAATTTACTGGTGTGCTGGTGTCTTTTAATAAATTAATTGAGCAGGGAAGGAGCATAACCAAACTGAGAGCAATGCTTGTTTTTCCAACAATGTCTCAAATAGCCTATTTCAACCTGCACTTTTTTTATTATTATTATGTCGTGCCCTGTTGCTTTATAATGCATGTTTCGCACAACAGTTCATCTTATCATTGGAATCACGTTTGCCCAAACAGTCGACTTTTAATGTTGTCACATGTGAAAAAACATTTAAGAAAGTAAATCCCAATTGAATTATCTCTACAGAAATTTCAGAGAATAACTATTGGAATCTAAATGTGTTAGCTGAAAGTGAACAACTAGAAAATTAATGCACGGGAGCAATTCATATTTTCTTACCTGCAACACATGTTAGTTTCCTCTAAAGCTCGGTAATAATTGAATTATAGTGAAAACAAGATTTCCATGAAAGAAAAATTAAAACCGTGACTAATTTTAGAATTTTGTTACATTATGTGGATATGCAAGCAATTAATTGTAATTAATTAATTGAAACTCTACTACTTGAACACGGCTCTATGTCAATGTATCAGTAAATCATTCAAAACCCTCAATCTCTCTCAATCTAATCAGAATGGATTCATATAAAGGAATACGTAATGACTCAAATGCATTATGTGAAGAAATGGCTAGAGATTATAACCTCCTTGATGTAATATGTTGAAAACAAAAACTGGACATATGAGAAATGAGAAACGTTTGTGTTTTTGCTGCTTGTGAACAAGAAAACAAAACAAAAATGCTGAAGACATGTGAGCTATTTTTAACAGTTCAATGCTTTTGAGTGAAGTATTCTAATCTTCACCTACTCACATGGCTGAAAGTTAATTAGAGTTTGGAAACACATCACCTTAACAAGTCACCTGAGCACTTGGTGGCAAGGGTCTGACTGATGTTGAAGGATATGCTGTTCCCACCACACTTAGTTAAAATAACTGCAATACTACAAAAAAAAAAAAACTATTCACATTCCATAGTTGTGACAGCAAATGTATGTAATTCATTTATTGAAACTGTACCACTTGAACACTGCCTCTATTTATTTGTATTAATGGCCAATTTACATAGTTCTTTCCAGGAAATGTCTTTTAAATAATTGCATCATTTCAAAATGATGGAACCTAAAATAAAGCAAATGTTCTATTGTATGCTAATGCAGTAAAGCAGCTGACCTTCACCATTCTCTCTGCTTAAACTGCTCTGCATCACACTCCCACAATCACTGTCATATTGAAGAGGTGGGCAGTGACATCCCATGGATTGAACCTGCAAATGCAGATGTGACGAACCCACTCGTATGTCTGCTCTGATTGGTTCATATGTCACTGTGCGCCATGCTGCTGCAGTGCATGCGATTGTGTAGAATACGCCATGACAGATAATTACAAATAACAGTCACACTAACGGCAGCAAGGAAACACAATGACCAATAAAGTAAAACAAAATTACAAAAATAAGATTTCCCGCACCCCTCCCACATTCTAGGTAACGTATTGGTTCTGGAATTAAGCCACGAGCGCTGCCGCATTGTGCAACACCTCCTCCCATTTCTGCCGCCATCATTTCCACCATGCTGCGTTAAGGCTGCCAGAATTATTTAAATCACCTAATGTATGTTATGATCAGGTCTTGGTCGGTAGATGTATCGATACTATTTAACAGAGAACGTGAATCTGATGTCTGCACGATGCGGGTGCTGCTGTGAAGTGAAAGGGGGCGGTGTGTGGTGTGGTGTGGTGTGTGGTGTGTGTCAGAATATACATTTGCATGCAGCTTCAGAGCACACTGCGACCTCCAGCGAACAGACAGCACGTTGTCATGGCAACGCAGCTCTAATGGGCTGGTCTCTGGCCATGGTGCTGAAAGCAAGCAGCGCTCAGCAAGAAGGAAGCAGAGGGGGAGGGATGCAGGAGCTGTGAATGCTGCAGACAAAGAAAGTCAGCCGTTTCCATATGCCCTGATGCTGTTCATTCTCCACAACACATACAATACATATTCCTCTTAAAATGCATACATCTCCCTTATGGTTTAATCAAAAAGAATCAAATAATACTTGTGTACTGAATGTATCAGAGGAAAACAGCCCAGACAATATTTGTTAAAGAAACGTGTAAAATATCACTCTTAAAATCATGTGTATTTTGTCAGTAATACAAAAGTATGCAAAGCAAATAAGACCCCAGTTATACACAAAACACATTGGGGCTGTATGCACATGTATTGGCCTATTAGTGCCGGCTGGTGGTGGTTCTATTGCTTTGTTCCTCATTGGTGCATTGTTGTGCTATGTATCAGTGGTATAGTCTGCCAGTGGACTCCAACAACAGACAGCAGGCAATGTCAGAGTCTCCACTCAGGGTCAAGACGCGATGAGAAAGAAAATGTTTCTGATCTCAAGCTGCCACTTTGCTCCAAACAAATAATATTATCTAAACGAGAGCCCACACCTCTTAAGTGCTACTAACATTTAAGGGTATAGGGATCAATCAGTCAAAATAACTCATCCTGTGAGCCTAAATGTTGAGCTGCCCTTCTCACACATGAGCTCATCTCTCTGGGGAGGTGATGTAATGTGTGTGCACATGCAAAGGCAGAGACAGACCACTCACACCCATTTGGAAAAAAAACTAAATATCCTGCAAACATTGTCTCTAACACAGTGTGAACCAAACCGGCGCATGATTATTTGTATGTAATTGTAATACACAATTTGTGGCCTTTAGCTCTATTCATTAGACCATCAGTTGAGTTTTAATATTGTGTTTCTTTTTAGGATAAAGATGGTCATGATGCCCTCACAGATGGGGGATGTGCTGACTGTGATCAGTGCAGACAGGGCACATAGCTGGAGCCATGAGAGGTATCATCATGGACTTCCTCAATTGCCTGTTTTGACGCACACATATTGTGCACTTGAATTACTTTCACTGTTTAAGAAAACAACTTGAGTCATTTAAGGACTGATGCTTAGACTTAAAAAAAGGCCCAAACTAGATACTTATAGGCATAGAGACACTACTACTATAGTAGTAATATACTACACTACTACTAATATAGGCATATAGTAATATACTAGATACTACTACTAATAGAGACAATATATGCTAAGAGGCATATAGTGATCTGCAACCCTTGGTGGTTCTCAATCGGATCAGAAATGGATATAGATGTATAATAGAAAAGGAATACTTAATGACTGCCTTTTACTGTTGTGGAAAGAGAGTGTGGGCTCCTGGATTATTAAAACTGAAGATTTTATAGGAGAAGAAGAGGTCTTTAAATGTTAAAATGATGTCTTCTTGCTGCCTGTGTAAAAGGACGTGCAAGTGTGAAAAAGCTATTTTTAACAGTTCAAAGCTTTCAAGTAGGCAGAGTATTCAAATAATCACCATCTCACATTATTATACTTTGGAAATGTTATATATATATATATATATATATATATATATATATATATATATATATATATATATATATATATATATATATAGATATACTGGTGGAAACTGGTATATATATATATATATATATATATATATATATATATATATATATATATATATATATATACACATATATATACATGTATATATATATGTGTATATATATATATATATATATATATATATATATATATATATATATATATATATGTATATATATATATATATATATATATATATATATATATATATATATATATATATATATATATATATATATATATATACCAGTTTCCACCAGTAAATCCAACAATTTCCACCAGTAAATCAGGTTACTTGTTTTTAGAAAAGGGCAAATGTTTGTTTGATGTTGAAAGACATGCATGCCAAGTATGCTGCTTATCTGGTGTCATAAGTATTGTTTTAACAGTGTGCGCTCAGTGTTTCCAACAAAGTTCTCTGTATATGGCAGTGAGTAGAGCAAAATGTGGTAAATAGAGAAAGTTTTTGTGACTGTTGTTATGATTATTTGAATGCAGGGTGAAGAGTTATCACACAGCATCAATGGACTGAATTGCATTTACAATGGTTTTCATTATTTGCTATTTATTTTAGAATCTCTCAGTAAGTAAAGCAATGTTGTAGGTTTTAAAGTTAAAGTCTGGTGCACTTGTGCGTTAACTGCAATGCTACTGCAAAGTTACAATGCTCGTGGGGTTTGGACAGTGCTCTCCTTCGACAGGTAGGTGGAAGCACAAACAGAATGTTTAGCCTTTGTGTATAGCTCTCCCAGACCACTTAGAGTACAGCCAATTGATTATTTTGCTAAAATTTTTAGAATCGAATAAAAACTTGATCATTTCAAATTATTTATTCCATTTTTCTTGGACATCTTTTGTCATTATCATCCTGCACTTTGAATTCAGTATTGTAGGATTCAGTCGTTCAGCAATGCAGTTCAGTAAAGCAGTCAAATAGCATACACCAGCAATGTGTATATTATTTGCCAAATTCTATATTTTTACTACACTGTATTTTATAGATTCCCATGTGTTTTTACTCTTTTTGTCTTGTAAACTTTAATATAAATCACTGAACGTTTTCATTTGAAACTTCAATACTTACATTGTTTGTAGGGAAGTCCAGAAGTATTACTTCTTGAAGCAGTGTGGCAGAACGGAACACACATACACACACACAGAAACACACACACAGAAACACACACACATTTGCTCATGCACGCGGACGCTCACACACACGGGTGTAATTTATTTATTTATTTTGTATCTGGTTTGTTCTGGTTTTGTTGCCATATTAGCACTGTTTCAGTATCAGAGAGAAGTCATGAGATACAAGTAAAAGCCAGATCACCTTGGAAGAAGGTCTACTTTCTGGAAGAATTGTAGTGTTTTGAGCTCTCAGCTAAACTCTAAAACCCTTTCATAGTACTTTTGTGGATTACAATGGAACAGTGAGCTTTTGAAAATACATAAACAGAATACTGTAACAGGCCATGTTGTCCGTTGCTGTAGACTCCAGTCTGTTTGTGTTGACGTTAGTTGTTTCTTTGAAACATAAGAACTTTTACAAATGGTCATAAACCATGAGAACCTGTCACTCACAAAGAGAGTAAAACAATAATCTACAGAATATTCTGCCACATTCCAGAAGACATGCTGTCTTTCTAAGGTTGACTTAATACTCCATAGTGTGAAAACTACATTATGTCACATTCTCTGATAATAGAGTAACACATTAAAAAGCCATAGAACATTGCCTGCTAAAACCTGCTAAAACATACAACAACTTGTCCTTCAGTACAATGAAACAGATATTGTGTGAGGTGATTTTAATATTTGACACAAGCCGACATGTCTGTTGTTCGTCTGGACCACAAGTTGTCGCTTAATCCACTATGTGAGCCAGATGGTTTTGTCTCTCTAAATCAGCAAAAATTCCCATATCCATAAACTGTATTGCAATGTATGCATTCAAGTGACTTAGACAGGGAAATCATACCGAGAGTGGAACTGGTCGAGCCTCTGATTATCTTAGAGATTAGCTCAATGTTGTTCAAACTGACACATCAAGTGAAGGGAAACTTTAAGTAAGTTAGTTTAGTTGACAACGGTGGAACAGGCATTATGATTAAGTAAAGTACGTTTTTGACTTATTGTCATCACACGTGTAGTTTGTAGTAGATGTATTGAAGGATGACCTGCTGTGTAAACTGGAATTAAAAGTATTTTTACAAAAATGCAGCAATACCTTTGATGCAAAACTCAAGAGATTCACAAGTTCAGCATAAGTTTAATGTTCTATTTTGTCTTTGTAGTTAATAGATCATACAGACCGCAGCATACACTAAGCTCACATATTACACCTTACTACATATTGCACCATAAAAGTAACACTGTACAAAAGCACTTTATGTAGATGTTTGACTGTAAAAGATTACAACATTATACAAGTAATACAATGTGTATAATGTTGCACATACTAGTTGGCTCATATATCTGATGACAAGAGTTCCACTGTTTTTCTGTTCAGCATTGGTATTGACAAATAAAGACATATATGAAACAAATATATGCTGTATATACTGTTGTAAGTCAGTAATATCTGTATTCTTAGGTTGCATATGCAGATACACACAGTAGTCAGTAATACACATGAGCACAGCTTTCATTGGATGAAACCAGTATTCAGTATCATAAAGTAAACACTAAGTCATTAATTGAGTTTCCATGTTGTTACACAATCTCAGAAGACATTGAAATGAAGGAACATCCAGAGTTTGGCTTTGAAAATAAAAAAGTGAAAGTACATGGTCATGCGTGTGATGTATATACAGTAGTCATAATACGATATGTATCAGTCCATTCTTAAACACTCACTGCATTCACTTGTGTTCAGTTCAATCATCTCGACTCCTCTCCAGTAATGTCCAAGTGAAGGTTCAAGCACACTCTGCACATTGTAAATGAGAGTACACTTAACTTTCTTGATCCATAGAAAAGTGCTATGCTGTTGCACTTCTTCATTGCGTTCTCATCAATGTTTTGCAAAATACTTAATAGTGAGGCCTAACTACAGACAATGGATTGCTCAATATCATAAAATATCTAAAGCTATCAAAGTACTTGATTATTCCATGCAAAAACAACTGAAAGGCAGATACATAATTGCTGAAGGCCTCACTTTAATGTACTGGCTAACATAACTCAATCTCTCAGCACGCTCATATTTTGGCCTCGCTCACATATAAAGCACAACGTCAAGTACAAAACATAAAACTGCTAAAAGCTACCACATCTATAAAATACTGATTTATTTTTGTTTCACACTTTAAAATTGTAGGTTGGTGCTTTTCAGACATTTAGTTAGTTGTGCTGTTTCATATTATACATCAATGTTGTAATGGGGCAAGACAAAGCACAGCGGTTAATCATGTAATCAACATGTGTTTCATTTTTAAAGAGGAAAAATATCTCTTAAAGGCATTTCAACATCTCTGTGTCCACTCGAATAGTCCTTGTTGAGGCTTCTTTAAATATCCACATGTGCAATTTTTCATACAGTCTGCTTCTTTGCAAGTATCTCCTCTGGATACTTTATGTATGATGGTCTTGGAGTTAATTTGAAGCCATGCGGTCTTATCGTGCATATTGAATGGACAGATGGGCATTGTTGATTGGATTTTCATGTGCTTTAAGAAAGAGAGGGGAGAGGGCATGGTCCTTAATCAGCCACCATAGTCCATTTGGTGTAATAGCATTACAACTACACATTGTGAGAAGCAAGGATCAGACTGAGAAGGATGGATGTGTGGGGTGTTAATGGGCAGGGGGCTCTCCTTTGCTCTGTGAAGGATTCAAACCAGTACACAGCTAGGGGTGGGGGGCCTTATGTTGAACTGCTGCTGCTGCTGCTGCTGCTGCTGCTGCTGGCTGCCTGCCAATGAGACAAAAGAAATAGATAATTATTGAAACGACAGCCATGTGACTGGCCAAAATGACACATCTCATGCAGCCAATGTCTGTCACGCAGACAGGGGCTTCAGGCAGAAGACAGAGCGGGTGCAGGGGTTGGGCAGATCCTTGATCATGTAGTGGTGAGGGTTCAGGTCTATCAATGAGTACCATGCTCCAATAGTATGTGAAGGAGAGTGGTTGCTAGGTAACTGGGTGACTGGTTTCACTTTGCGTCTCTCCAGCACAAGGAATTAGGTCACAATTCACACTACAACAGACAGTAAATTGTCATTCTGTGAAGTCAGTAACACTCAGTTGAATTACAGTATAAGTAACTCAGTCATACATCAACAACACAGTCCAATCCAGCATATAAACATTCAAAAATAAGATGTACTCATAACCTCTTAGTGACACAGGATGAACATGAATTCATCATAACATGCACATGACCTTTTTGAGAACATAGTGATTTAATTAACAACATGTCTATATTCCCTAATAGCAAAAGCTAGATTGTGAAAAAAGCAAAGCCAGCAAATTTCAACAATGGAATTTGAAGTGAAGGATTTTTTTATAACTGTGATCAATGACCTTCAGGCTGAGTAGAATGTTGATGTTATTATGTTGTGTGGAAAGATTACTACTCTGTAGTACTACTATGAGGCTATGCTACAGGTGTGTGCATGTACTTGCTATACTTGACTCTCACAGTTAATGACTAGGACAGGAATACTGTTTCAATATGTGGGTCTGGACCCACATATTTGATTGTCTGCAAAACTGACCACAGAATGTTAGGCTCAGTATATTATCATTGTGATTTTCATGACATAATGCATGTCCCCTGAGGTCAATCAAAATCATATGGACTTTATGTTTAGGCTTTGAAAGGGGACATAATCATGAAATACTGACAGAAATACTGACATAGTTAGATTGCATAGACACATTTTAGTGGTTTTTAGTGATGAGGCTGTGCAACAGTATTTAACAGTATTTAAATATAGGCATGAAGAGGTAACACAGGAGATTTAACAAGCCGCATGTTATTAAAACTGATTGACCCTTTGCTATTAAAAAAAAGTATTCTTTTCCAAGAGATACTAAAAAAGACAAAAAATAATTTAAATAAAGATCCACTGAGACCCAAAAAAACTGTTCAATCACTAAGTTGTGTAACATCATTCATAAAAGCGCATCCAGGGTGGGGAGTGAGACTCCTGCATACCTCCAACTGCAGGGTGGACTTTCCTCATTTAGGGTACTTAAGAGTGGGGAGAAAAAAACAAGATATTTAATGGTCAGGTCATTGCAAGCACAAGAAAGGGTTATTTGTGTATGTATCCTACGATCACAGAGTGGGTTTCGAGGCACCATGAATGAAATGTTAACTTTGAGAATTACACAGACTAAGCATGGTTAGTGTGACCCTTGATAACAGACACTGCTGCTTGTTACAATCCAATCCATGAAAGTAGGTTTAACACACAGTTTAATATTTAGTTACAGTATATCATTGTCTGTTCCTTCAGCAGCATACTTACTATCTCAGATTGACAGATGGGTAGATAGATAAAATAGATAAGATAGATAGATAGATAGATAGATAGATAGATAGATAGATAGATAGATAGATAGATGGATAGATAGATAGATTTCACGCTAGGGGAAAAATGTTTACTTTAAAACAGTGGGTTCAGCATTTTCATTTCAGATATGTACTTGGTTGTGTTTCATTTGCAGTGAATAAAACAATTAAGACACAACTGTTCCACTGATACACAGGCAACGAACGGAAGTCACACAGAAAACGATTTGAATGAAAAACCTTTTTTAGCAGGTGCTGCTCTGTGAAGCAGCCACACAACTTTAAAACGGCAGCAATATGTCCTACGAATCCGAGCCGTTGCCTAATTTTTTAAACCGTTCTTCGGTTGGTTTTTAATAACAATTATTGATTTATTGTCCATTGCTTTTTTTCTGTCTATTTGAATCATGAATGTATCATTTTAACTTCCATTTTGTGATGATTCTATGCTGTGCACTGATTTAGTCTTGCAGTATTTTTGTTTCTCAGAGTATCTGGTATGATATGCATTATTTTTTAATTTAGAATTAAATTTCTCATTATTTGAAAACGCGAAATGTAATATGAATGTAAATGCCTTGATGAATATTCAAATTGATATCCCTTGTACTCGCTTCACACAATATTTAGTGCAACTGAAAAAAATTTCAGAAGCTGAGTAATGAAATATTGCAGAGTTACACTGATTTTAGGAATACGGGTTTATTTAAAGTGCTGTAAAGGGAGCTGTCATCTGTACCTGCAGGGTGGAGGCTGCTGAGTCACTCGTGCCTGTCAGTCCTGTGCCTCTTGGTAAACTGGACACGATGTATCTGGAGCCCTTTGGCACAGGCTGTCTCGCCACCATCTTCCCTTTCCTGGTCTCCGCTAGAAACAGACTGTACCAGTAGGCATCGTTGGAGACCAGAGTGGAGTCTGCGATGGTGGAGTTCCTCTCACTGATCACACTGTTCCTGCAGGGTGGAGCCGCTTTGCTGGGCTTGGGTTTCTGACACTTGAGCACGATGGTGACCAAAATGGTGATCAGGAGGAGAAATGACACCGAGCCCAGACCGATGACCAAATACAGGTTTAGGTCTGAGAAGATGTCGTATTCTAGAGGCACCTCAGTCATGTCTGAGTAGGCCTTAACGGCAGTCTCCACTGTGGACAGCTTGATGGTGACTGTAGCGGAGAGAGCGGGCTCCCCGTTGTCCTTGGCAACAACAACCAGTCGCTGGTGACGCGGGTCTCTGTAACTGAACATCCTCATAGTCCGGATCTCTCCGTTGTATTGATCCAGACTGAACAAGGTGGCGTCAGTCACTTGTAGAAACTGGTACGTAATCCGGGAGTTGTGCACTGAGTCGGTGTCCAAGGCGATCACTTTGGAAACCAGAGAGCCTTTATCGGTGGATCTGGGGATCTTGTCCTCCACCACCGAGCCGTGCGCGCGCCACGGAGAGACAATAACCGGAGCGTTGTCGTTCTGGTCCACTATGATGATGTGGACCGTCACGTTACTGCTGAGTGGAGGAGAGCCAGAGTCTCTGGCCTCGATGTGGAAGAGAAACTCATTCTCGATCTCATAGTCAAAGGTTTTTAGTGCGTAAAGATTACCGTTCTCTGGGTTGATGGAGAACAGCATGGACATGGAGGTGTTGGCTATCTCCTTCTCCAGGATGAAATACACTAGATACTGATTTTCATGGAGGTCAGGGTCAAACGCAGTGAGGGAACTGAGCAAGGCTCCAGGTGCGTTATTCTCCATCACACGTATAGTATAAAATGACTGAGGGAACTGTGGAACATTGTCATTAACATCCAGCAGTTCTAACGTCATCGTTTCATTGTCAGATAAAGGAGGAGAACCTCTGTCTGTCACAGTGAAGGTGATGTCATATTCTGGAACCTTCTCACGGTCTAATGGCTGTGACACTACTAATTCATAATAGTTATCAGAGGACTCCCTCAGTATGAAAGGCATATTATCTGGAATACGAAGATCAACCACTCCATTGTCCCCTGAGTCTTTATCACTGACACTAACTACAGCTATCACTGTGTCTATTGGCTCATTTTCTTTTATTGGACTTTGAAATGATTTGATAGATATTTCTGGATGGTTGTCATTCATATCTGTCACATGAATTGACAGTTTACACTGTCCAGATAAGGACTTAGGCCCCTTATCGCTGGCAATAACTTCCATGTCATAAAGCTTAAAATCTTCATAATTTATCATCTCTTTCACTCTGATTTCTCCATTCTCTGGATTCAAGTTAAACACCTGTTGCGTTCTCTCTGATGTATATAAACTATATGAATAAACAATATCAGAATTTGAACCTTCATCTAAATCAGTGGCGTTTAGTTTTATAACTAAACTGCCAATCGGTGAGTTTTCCATCACATCTACAATGTATTTGTCTTTGTCAAATGAAGGGGCGTTGTCATTCACATCAAGCACGCGAACAATGATGCTGGCTGTACCTGTGCGCGTGGGCACGCCACCGTCCACAGCAGTGAGAATTAGATTATGAACAGCCTGCTGCTCTCTATCCAAATCTTTGTTCATAATCAAATCAGCAAACTTTGACCCATCTCTTCCGGTCTGAATCTCGAGTGTAAAATGTTCACTTGAGCTCAGATGGTAATCTTTCACAGAATTTGTTCCAACATCTGGGTCTGCAGCATTATTCAATGAGAATCTCTCTCCAACGGGGCTTGATTCAGAGATGTCCAAATGCATCGTTCCTCTTCGAAAATGAGGCGCGTTGTCGTTAATATCCATAATTTCGACCTCGATATTAAACATTCGTATTGGGTTTTCAATCGTAGCATCTAATTTAAGAAAGCAGTAAGTACTTGTTTTTAAGGGACACAACACTTCTCTGTCTATCCTCTCCAGAATGAACAGCTCTCCCGTGTCTTTGTTGATATCAAGATATTTCTTATTGCCAACAACGTCGACGCGCATTTTTCTTCCCGTTAGCGTCTTCACGTCTAATCCCAGATCAGTTGCTAAATTAGCAACGACAGAGCCTTCCTCCATTTCTTCGGGAACAGAATAATGGGTGACGGTAGATGCCGTGTTCATCATGGCAGAAAGAAAGATAAATACTGACACGTACCCTCTCCCGCGTGAATGTCCGACACGATGCGCCATCATGTAGATTCCTTATTGATTTGAAATGTGCTGAAACGTGGATAAACTGCCTTTTTGAGAAACGAACAAACGAAACGAGGATCCGAAAAGAGAAAGTGTATGCGTGCATACGCAGGAGTGACGTCCATGAAACACAATATCGGACTGGTCCTCCTCCAATAAACTTCCGGGAAAACGATGACCTCATCAGTGAACATATTTTGGTGGAGAGCAGCGACGAAAATAGTCTTGTGTCAGCCTTTGCACCGATTAAACAAAGTATTTTGTTTTAAACTAAAGGGTGCGAGCGTTTTGTGACTTTCTGAAACTGGAACTACTTCTTGTGTAGAAGTTTTCATTTCTGGTTTCTAATTTGCATACTGTGTGAGAGGTGGAAAATATTCTGCAGATGCTGTTCATTATATATTTACATTTCTTTATAAACTGGTTGTTTGCTTGTTTTTTCACAAGTTTACACTGATTGTAAGAGTATAGATTATGTATAATAGGATCCTCTTTCTTTCGTGCTCTTACAATATTATGCACATGGGTCTGTGCGTAAAAACAATGTCAGACATGATTATAACAAAAGCTTCCATTTGTGTGTGTCATTATTATTGGCTGGTCCTGACATTTACTTGTTATTTAATATGATGTCCGTATGCTCCACATCTCTCGTTTTTCCTCCTGATACCATCTATGCAGAAATAGACTATCTCTAAGAGCGAAAAAAGTACATGAAGAAAAAGAGAGTTTAGATTATTAATCAAATTAGTTATTACATTTAATGATATTGTACAGAACTTTTATTAAAACTATCTGCTGTAGCAAGTGTAAGAATACTTATCCAAGACATTGTAATATGCATGATAACTTGTGATGCGCTGTTCATTTCAGGGCGGCTATCCTAAAATAAGTATAGAGGCGAGTAACATTCTCAAGCACTGATATGACAGGTTTAGGATTACAATGGTCACTTGTAAGTGGACTTGATGGATATTGTCGAAGTAAATCTGTGTGTAACACGTGTTCTGTTTGCCATACCTGCAGGGTGGAGGCTGCTGAGTCACTCGTGCCTGTCAGTCCTGTGCCTCTTGGTAAACTGGACACGATGTATCTGGAGCCCTTTGGCACAGGCTGTCTAGCCACCATCTTCCCTTTCCTGGTCTCCGCTAGAAACAGACTGTACCAGTAGGCATCGTTGGAGACCAGAGTGGAGTCTGCGATGGTGGAGTTCCTCTCACTGATCACACTGTTCCTGCAGGGTGGAGCCGCTTTGCTGGGCTTGGGTTTCTGACACTTGAGCACGATGGTGACCAAAATGGTGATCAGGAGGAGAAATGACACCGAGCCCAGACCGATGACCAAATACAGGTTTAGGTCTGAGAAGATGTCGTATTCTAGAGGCACCTCCGTCATGTCCGAGTAGGCCTTAACGGCAGTCTCCACTGTGGACAGCTTGATGGTGACTGTAGCGGAGAGAGCGGGCTCCCCGTTGTCCTTGGCAACAACAACCAGTCGCTGGTGACGCGGGTCTCTGTAACTGAACATCCTCATAGTCCGGATCTCTCCGTTGTATTGATCCAGACTGAACAAGGTGGCGTCAGTCACTTGTAGAAACTGGTACGTAATCCGAGAGTTGTGCACCGAGTCGGTGTCCAAGGCGATCACTTTGGAAACCAGAGAGCCTTTATCGGTGGATCTGGGGATCTTCTCCTCCACCACCGAGCCGTGCGCGCGCCATGGAGAGACAATAACCGGAGCGTTGTCGTTCTGGTCCACTATGATGATGTGGACCGTCACGTTACTGCTGAGTGGAGGAGAGCCAGAGTCTCTGGCCTCGATGTGGAAGAGAAACTCATTCTCGATCTCATAGTCAAAGGTTTTTAGTGCGTAAAGATTACCGTTCTCTGGATTGATGGAGAACAGCATGGACATGGAGGTGTTGGCTATCTCCTTCTCCAGGATGAAATACACTAGATACTGATTTTCATGGAGGTCAGGGTCAAACGCAGTGAGGGAACTGAGCAAGGCTCCAGGTGCGTTATTCTCCATTACACGTATAGTATAAAATGACTGAGGGAACTGTGGAACATTGTCATTAACATCCAGCAGTTCTAACGTCATCGTTTCATTGTCAGATAAAGGAGGAGAACCTCTGTCTGTCACAGTGAAGGTGATGTCATATTCTGGAACCTTCTCACGGTCTAATGGCTGTGACACTACTAATTCATAATAGTTATCAGAGGACTCCCTCAGTATGAAAGGCATATTATCTGGAATACGAAGATCAACCACTCCATTGTCCCCTGAGTCTTTATCACTGACACTAACTACAGCTATCACTGTGTCTATTGGCTCATTTTCTTTTATTGGACTTTGAAATGATTTGATAGATATTTCTGGATGGTTGTCATTCATATCTGTCACATGAATTGACAGTTTACACTGTCCAGATAAGGACTTAGGCCCCTTATCGCTGGCAATAACTTCCATGTCATAAAGCTTAAAATCTTCATAATTTATCATCTCTTTCACTCTGATTTCTCCATTCTCTGGATTCAAGTTAAACACCTGTTGCGTTCTCTCTGATGTATATAAACTATATGAATAAACAATATCAGAATTTGAACCTTCATCTAAATCAGTGGCGTTTAGTTTTATAACTAAACTGCCAATCGGTGAGTTTTCCATCACATCTACAATGTATTTGTCTTTGTCAAATGAAGGGGCGTTGTCATTCACATCAAGTACGCGAACAATGATGCTGGCTGTACCTGTGCGCGTGGGCACGCCACCGTCCACAGCAGTGAGAATTAGATTATGAACAGCCTGCTGCTCTCTATCCAAATCTTTGTTCATAATCAAATCGGCAAACTTCGTTCCATCTCTTCCGGTCTGAATTTCAATGGAGAAATGTTCACTTGAGCTCAGATGGTAATCTTTCACAGAATTTGTTCCAACATCTGGGTCTGCAGCGTTATTCAATGAAAATCTCTCTCCAACGGGGCTTGATTCAGAGATGTCTAAATGCATCGTCCCTCTTCGAAAATTAGGAGCGTTGTCGTTTATATCCATAATTTCGACCTCGATATTAAACATTCGTATTGGATTTTCAATCGTAGCATCTAATTTAAGAAAGCATGATGTAGTTGTCTTCGAGGGGCATAACAACTCTCTGTCTATCCTCTCCAGAATGAACAGCTCCCCCGTGTCTTTGTTGATGTCAAGATATTTCGTATTGCCCGTAACGTCGATGCGCATTTTCCTTTTATTCAGAGTCTTTACGTCTAATCCCAGATCAGTTGCTAAATTAGCAACGACAGAGCCTTCCTCCATTTCTTCGGGAACAGAATAATGGGTGACGGTAGATGCCGTGTTCATCATGACAGAAAGAAAGAGAAATACTGACACGTACCCTCTCCAGGAATACTGACGAGCCATTGTTAAGAATCCGTATTTAAAAGCTTGAAATGTGACGTCTGGTAAAAAAAATGTATACACAGTCCTTTCATTCAATGATGAAAATCAACGACGGTGTTCAAGGAACCCGTTTCTTCATACTGGTATCAGCAGATATTTGCATTCAATATGTTTGCCTGCCAAGCATCCAATGAACTATCGCGAGAACTACGACTTCATGAGATATGCTTTTGTTGAGAGCAGCGACGTGAAATGTCCTTTATGTGCCTTTGCACCTCGTAAAATATCGGATAAACCAAAATTTCGTTTAACAAAGATAAATTGTGCCTAAACCTAATTTTGGATAAAAGTAAACAAATAGTCAAACGTTTGGCATTTTTTCCTGGTACTGGAATAACTACAGGTGTTATTTATGTACTTTTTTCTTCTTTTGTACGTTTGATTTTGTTGCAGAAATATGTAAATATTTGAAGGTTTGTTATTCCACATTTATTATAAGGAAATCTATCGTTGCAATATGTCACAGTCCATGTCTTTGTGCATGCGCCGGTTTGTGTGCGACCATTGCAATATTGATTCATAATTTATATACACGCTATTTAGTCTTTATTTGAATGCATTTGCTGAGTATTGTCGGTAAATATTTTTGTTTGTTCAAGTCATGTTGGCACCCGAAGGGCACTCAGTTGCCTCAAGAACTACAACTGATGTCATGTTTACCTGATACAGTGTAAGAGAAAAACAAATTCATGGAAGGAGCAACAGTTGCAAATTCCTTTTGATATATCTAATGTTACAAAAATTAATTAAAGAATCATGTTAACATTTAAACGATGTCTGATGTCAACTTTGATAATCACCGGTAGGAAGACAGTAGATGTGTTGCTGTACTCACTTATGAACTATTACAAATGTTTCAAGAGTTTGGATACATAAAACATTGCAAGGCCAAAACAAAAACCGTTGTTAAAAGTAACGTTTTAAACATTCATATTTGTTTGTATTCGATGTACATGCCCTGATAATATCTGTTGAACTGGGTGTCTTCCATACCTGCAGAGTGGAAGCTGCTGAGTCACTCGTGCCTGTCAGTCCTGTGCCTCTTGGTAAACTGGACACGATGTATCTGGAGCCCTTTGGCACAGGCTGTCTAGCCACCATCTTCCCTTTCCTGGTCTCTGCTAGAAACAGACTGTACCAGTAGGCATCGTTGGAGACCAGAGTGGAGTCTGCGATGGTGGAGTTCCTCTCACTGATCACACTGTTCCTGCAGGGAGGAGCCGCTTTGCTGGGCTTGGGTTTCTGACACTTGAGCACGATGGTGACCAAAATGGTGATCAGCAGGAGAAATGACACGGAGCCCAGGCCGATGACCAAATACAGGTTTAGGTCTGAGAAGATGTCGTATTCTAGAGGTACCTCCGTCATGTCCGAGTAGGCCTTAACGGCAGTCTCCACTGTGGACAGCTTGATGGTGACTGTAGCGGAGAGAGCGGGCTCCCCGTTGTCCTTGGCAACAACAACCAGTCGCTGGTGACGCGGGTCTCTGTAACTGAACATCCTCATAGTCCGGATCTCTCCGTTGTATTGATCCAGACTGAACAAGGTGGCGTCAGTCACTTGTAGAAACTGGTACGTAATCCGAGAGTTGTGCACCGAGTCGGTGTCCAAGGCGATCACTTTGGAAACCAGAGAGCCTTTATCGGTGGATCTGGGGATCTTCTCCTCCACAACCGAGCCGTGCGCGCGCCACGGAGAGACAATAACCGGAGCGTTGTCGTTCTGGTCCACTATGATGATGTGGACCGTCACGTTACTGCTGAGTGGAGGAGAGCCAGAGTCTCTGGCCTCGATGTGGAAGAGAAACTCATTCTCGATCTCATAGTCAAAGGTTTTTAGTGCGTAAAGATTACCGTTCTCTGGATTGATGGAGAACAGCATGGACATGGAGGTGTTGGCTATCTCCTTCTCCAGGATGAAATACACTAGATACTGGTTTTCATGGAGGTCAGGGTCAAACGCAGTGAGTGAACTGAGCAAAGCGCCAGGTGCGTTATTCTCCATCACACGTATAGTATAAAATGACTGAGGGAACTGTGGAACATTGTCATTAACATCCAGCAGTTCTAACGTCATCGTTTCATTGTCAGATAAAGGAGGAGAACCTCTGTCTGTCACAGTGAAGGTGATGTCATATTCTGGAACCTTCTCACGGTCTAATGGCTGTGACACTACTAATTCATAATAGTTATCAGAGGACTCCCTCAGTTTAAAAGGCATATTATCTGGAATACGAAGATCAACCACTCCATTGTCACCTGAGTCTTTATCACTGACACTAACTACAGCTATCACTGTGTCTAATTCTATGTTTTCATTGACTGGACTCTGGAAGGATTTGATAGATATTTCTGGATGGTTGTCGTTCATGTCTTCAACCAGAATCTTAATAGTACATTGTCCTGATAATGCACTTTCTCCTTTATCAGTTGCTATAACTTCCATGTCATAAATCTTGAAATCCTCATAATTCAACATTCCTTTCACAGTAATTTCACCAGTGGAAGGATTCAGATTAAATGTTTCCTGTGTTTTCTCTGACGTATATAAACTATATAAATACGTGACATCAGAATTTGAACCCTCATCTAAATCTGTAGCATTCAGATGAATAACAAGGCTTCCAATTGGAACATTTTCCATTATTTTTAAAGTGTAGTTTAACTTATCAAAAGTAGGAGCGTTGTCATTTGTGTCTAAAACACGAACAATAACACTTGCAGTGCCAGAACGAGCAGGTGAGCCTCCATCTACAGCTGTGAGTATTAAATTATGAACCGCCTGCTGCTCTCGATCTAAAGACTTTATTAAGATTAATTCAGCAAATTTTGAACCTTCTCTGCCAGTTTGAACTTCAATATTAAAATGTTCACTTTCACTCAGATGGTACGTTTTCACTGAGTTGGTTCCAACATCAGGATCAACTGCATTACTGAGAGAGAATCTCTCTCCTTTTGGCGTCGCTTCAGATAAATCTAAATGAATGGCGTCTCTCCGAAACTGTGGGGCGTTGTCGTTCATGTCCAAAATGTCCAGTTCTATGTTAAAAATTCGTAATGGATTTTCTAGTATTACCTCCAGTCTGAGATAACAAGTCGACTTTGCAGGACAAATATTTTCCCGGTCGATCTTTTCAACAACATACAGTTCACCAGTCTCTTTGTTCACATCCAGATATTTCTTGTTTGCAATGATGTCCAGACGCATCTTCCTCTGGTTCAGTGTTTTTAGATCCAGACTGAGATCAGTAGCGAGGTTTGCTACAACTGATCCTTCTTTCATTTCTTCAGGTATTGAATAATGAGTCACTGAAGTAGAAATGTTACGAACGAAAGAAAAAAGAATAACGAGCAGCACGTACCTTTTACAAGAATGCATTGTTACAACGGACTCCATTGTTGCCTGCGGGTTTACTGCACTTCAAAGGAAATGACGTACGTTTCCAGTAATATTGAGTTTTGCTCTTACGTTCTTGGTCTCGAACATGTTCTCACGATTTTGATCCTGATCATGTATCGGTCCTGAAAGCAGCGAGCGCCTATTTTGTGAGATTCAGCACCACGGAGCTTTCCGGTTGTTTCACGGTCTGACCTGACGACAAAGATTCTCTGTTATGACGTTCATGAGCTGGCGTTTTACTCACAAAACAGCGCCACCCTTTAGGCTTTCAAGACTTTTTATACTCAATTGAACAAGATGTACCATAAAGACTAGTTTATTGGTATCAATGTGAGTTTAAAACGAGTATTGCTGACAATAATTAATTGATTTATTGACACTATTTAAGATTTTAATTGATTAATATTTTTGTCCTAAAATAACTACGGTGTAAAATGAAATATCACTAAATATTGATACATTATAATTATAAAAACACGTGTACATTGGACTCTCACCTGCAAAGTGGAAGCCGCTGAGTCACTCGTGCCTGTCAGTCCTGTGCCTCTTGGTAAACTGGACACGATGTATCTGGAGCCCTTTGGCACAGGCTGTCTCGCCACCATCTTCCCTTTCCTGGTCTCCGCTAGAAACAGACTGTACCAGTAGGCATCGTTGGAGACCAGAGTGGAGTCTGCGATGGTGGAGTTCCTCTCACTGATCACACTGTTCCTGCAGGGAGGAGCCGCTTTGCTGGGCTTGGGTTTCTGACACTTGAGCACGATGGTGACCAAAATGGTGATCAGCAGGAGAAATGACACCGAGCCCAGACCGATCACCAAATACAGGTTTAGGTCTGAGAAGATGTCGTATTCTAGAGGCACCTCCGTCATGTCCGAGTAGGCCTTAACGGCAGTCTCCACTGTGGACAGCTTGATGGTGACTGTAGCGGAGAGAGCGGGCTCCCCGTTGTCCTTGGCAACAACAACCAGTCGCTGGTGACGCGGGTCTCTGTAACTGAACATCCTCATAGTCCGGATCTCTCCGTTGTATTGATCCAGACTGAACAAGGTGGCGTCAGTCACTTGTAGAAACTGGTACGTAATCCGAGAGTTGTGCACCGAGTCGGTGTCCAAGGCGATCACTTTGGAAACCAGAGAGCCTTTATCAGTGGATCTGGGGATCTTCTCCTCCACCACCGAGCCGTGCGCGCGCCACGGAGACACAATAACCGGAGCGTTGTCGTTCTGGTCCACTATGATGATGTGGACCGTCACGTTACTGCTGAGTGGAGGAGAGCCAGAGTCTCTGGCCTCGATGTGGAAGAGAAACTCATTCTCGATCTCATAGTCAAAGGTTTTTAGTGCGTAAAGATTACCGTTCTCTGGATTGATGGAGAACAGCATGGACATGGAGGTGTTAGCTATCTCCTTCTCCAGGATGAAATACACTAGATACTGGTTTTCATGGAGGTCAGGGTCAAACGCAGTGAGGGAACTGAGCAAGGCTCCAGGTGCGTTATTCTCTATCACACGTATAGTATACAATGACTGAGGGAACTGTGGAACATTGTCATTAACATCCAGCAGTTCTAACGTCATCGTTTCATTGTCAGATAAAGGAGGAGAACCTCTGTCTGTCACAGTGAAGGTGATGTCATATTCTGGAACCTTCTCACGGTCTAATGGCTGTGACACTACTAATTCATAATAGTTATCAGAGGACTCCCTCAGTTTAAAAGGCATATTATCTGGAATACGAAGATCAACCACTCCATTGTCACCTGAGTCTTTATCACTGACACTAACTACAGCTATCACTGTGTCTAATTCTATGTTTTCATTGACTGGACTCTGGAAGGATTTAATAGATATTTCTGGATGGTTGTCGTTCATGTCTTCAACCAGAATCTTAATAGTACATTGTCCTGATAATGCACTTTCTCCTTTATCAGTTGCTATAACTTCCATATCATAAATCTTGAAATCTTCATAATTCAACATTCCTTTCACAGTAATTTCACCAGTGGAAGGATTCAGATTAAATGTTTCCTGTGTTTTCTCTGACGTATATAAACTATATAAATACGTTACATCAGAATTTGAACCCTCATCTAAATCTGTAGCGTTCAGATGAATAACAAGGCTTCCAATTGGAACATTTTCCATTACGTTTAAAGTGTAGTTTAATTTGTCAAAAGTAGGAGCGTTGTCATTTGTGTCTAAAACATGAACAATAACACGTGCAGTGCCAGAACGAGCAGGTGAGCCTCCATCTACAGCTGTGAGTATTAAATTATGAACCGCCTGCTGCTCTCGATCTAAAGACTTTATTAAGATTAATTCAGCAAATTTTGACCCATCTCTGCCAGTTTGAACTTCAATATTAAAATGTTCACTTTCACTCAGATGGTACGTTTTCACTGAGTTGGTTCCAACATCAGGATCAACTGCATTACTGAGAGAGAATCTCTCTCCTTTTGGCGTCGCTTCAGATAAATCTAAATGAATGGCGTCTCTCCGAAACTGTGGGGCGTTGTCGTTCATGTCCAATATTTCTACTTCTATGTTAAAGATTCGCAGTGGATTTTCAAGTATTATCTCCAGTTTGAGGTAACAAGATGCTGATGATTTGGTTGTGCAAATATTTTCCCGGTCGATCTTTTCAACAACATACAGTTCACCAGTCTCTTTGTTCACATCCAGATATTTCTTGTTTGCAATGATGTCCAGGCGCATCTTCCTCTGGTTCAGTGTTTTTAGATCCAGACTGAGATCAGTAGCGAGGTTTGCTACAACTGATCCTTCTTTCATCTCTTCAGGTATAGAATAATGAGTCACTGAAGTCGAAATATTACGAACGAAAGAAAAAAGAATCACGAGCAGCACGTACCTTTTACAAGAATGCATTGTTACAACGGACTCCATTGTTGTCTGCAGGTTTACTGCACTTCAAAGGAAATTACGTACGTTTCCAGTAATATTGAGTTTTGCTTTTACGTCCTTGGTCTCGAACATATTCTCGCGATTTTGATCCCAGGCATTTATCGGTCCTGAAAGCAGCGAGCGCCTATTTTGAGAGATTCAGCACCACGGAGCTTTCCGGTTGTTTCACGGTCTGACCTGACGACAAAGATTCTCTGTTATGACGTTCATGAGCTGGCGTTTTACTCACAAAACAGCGCCACCCTTTAGGCTTTCAAGACTTGTTAAACTCAGTTTAACAAGATGTACCATAGAGATAGTTTATTGGTATCAATGTGAGTTTAAAACGAGTATTACTGAAGATAATTAATTAAGTGACGCTATTCAAGATTTTTCTTGATAAAGATTATTGTCCTAAAATAACGACGGTGTAAAATGAAATATCACTAAATATTGATACATTATAAATATAAAAACACGTGTACATTGGACTCTCACCTGCAAAGTGGAAGCCGCTGAGTCACTCGTGCCTGTCAGTCCTGTGCCTCTTGGTAAACTGGACACGATGTATCTGGAGCCCTTTGGCACAGGCTGTCTAGCCACCATCTTCCCTTTCCTGGTCTCCGCTAGAAACAGACTGTACCAGTAGGCATCGTTGGAGACCAGAGTGGAGTCTGCGATGGTGGAGTTCCTCTCACTGATCACACTGTTCCTGCAGGGAGGAGCCGCTTTGCTGGGCTTGGGTTTCTGACACTTGAGCACGATGGTGACCAAAATGGTGATCAGCAGGAGAAATGACACCGAGCCGAGACCGATGACCAAATACAGGTTTAGGTCTGAGAAGATGTCGTATTCTAGAGGCACCTCCGTCATGTCCGAGTAGGCCTTAACGGCAGTCTCCACTGTGGACAGCTTGATGGTGACTGTAGCGGAGAGAGCGGGCTCCCCGTTGTCCTTGGCAACAACAACCAGTCGCTGGTGACGCGGGTCTCTGTAACTGAACATCCTCATAGTCCGGATCTCTCCGTTGTATTGATCCAGACTGAACAAGGTGGCGTCAGTCACTTGTAGAAACTGGTACGTAATCCGGGAGTTGTGCACCGAGTCGGTGTCCAAGGCGATCACTTTGGAAACCAGAGAGCCTTTATCGGTGGATCTGGGGATCTTCTCCTCCACCACCGATCCGTGCGCGCGCCATGGAGAGACAATAACCGGAGCGTTGTCGTTCTGGTCCACTATGATGATGTGGACCGTCACGTTACTGCTGAGTGGAGGAGAGCCAGAGTCTCTGGCCTCGATGTGGAAGAGAAACTCATTCTCGATCTCATAGTCAAAGGTTTTTAGTGCGTACAGATTACCGTTCTCTGGGTTGATGGAGAACAGCATGGACATGGAGGTGTTAGCTATCTCCTTCTCCAGGATAAAATACACGAGATACTGATTTTCATGGAGGTCAGGGTCAAACGCAGTGAGGGAACTGAGCAAGGCTCCAGGTGCGTTATTCTCCATCACACGTATAGTATAAAATGACTGAGGGAACTGTGGAACATTGTCATTAACATCCAGCAGTTCTAACGTCATCGTTTCATTGTCAGATAAAGGAGGAGAACCTCTGTCTGTCACAGTGAAGGTGATGTCATATTCTGGAACCTTCTCACGGTCTAATGGCTGTGACACTACTAATTCATAATAGTTATCAGAGGACTCCCTCAGTTTAAAAGGCATATTATTTGGAATACGAAGATCAACCACTCCATTGTCCCCTGAGTCTTTATCACTGACACTAACTACAGCTATCACTGTGTTTAATTCTATGTTTTCATTGACTGGACTCTGGAAGGATTTAATAGATATTTCTGGATGGTTGTCGTTCATGTCTTCAACCAGAATCTTAATAGTACATTGTCCTGATAATGCACTGGTTCCTTTATCAGTTGCTATAATTTCCATATCATAAATCCTGTAATCCTCATAATTCAACATTCCTTTCACAGTAATTTCACCAGTGGAAGGATTCAGATTAAATGTTTCCTGTGTTTTCTCTGACGTATATAAACTATATAAATACGTTACATCAGAATTCGACCCTTCATCTAAATCGGTAGCATTGAGATGAATAACCAGGCTTCCAATTGGAACATTTTCCATTATTTTTAAACTATAGTTTAACTTGTCAAAAGTAGGAGCGTTGTCATTTGTGTCTAAAACACGAACAATAACACTTGCAGTGCCAGAACGAGCAGGTGAGCCTCCATCTACAGCTGTGAGTATTAAATTATGAACAGCCTGCTGCTCTCGATCTACGGCTGTTTTCAATATTAATTCAGCAAATTTTGAACCTTCTCTGCCAGTTTGAACTTCAATATTAAAATGTTCACTGTCACTCAGATGGTACGTTTTCACTGAGTTGGTTCCAACATCAGGATCAACTGCATTACTGAGAGAGAATCTCTCTCCTTTTGGCGTCGCTTCAGATAAATCTAAATGAATGGCGTCTCTCCGAAATTGTGGGGCGTTGTCGTTCATATCCAATATTTCTACTTCTATGTTAAAGATTCGTACTGGGTTTTCTAGTGTGATCTCCAGTCTGAGATAGCAAGATGCCGATGACTTGTAATTGCAAATATTTTCCCTGTCGATCTTTTCAACAACATACAGTTCACCAGTCTCTTTGTTCACGTCCAGATATTTCTTGTTTGCAATGATGTCCAGACGCATCTTCCTCTCGTTCAGTGTTTTAAGATCCAGACTGAGATCAGTAGCGAGGTTTGCTACAACTGATCCTTCTTTCATCTCTTCGGGTATTGAATAATGAGTCACTGAAGTCGAAATGTTACGAACGAAAGAAAAAAGAATAACGAGCAGCACGTACCTTTTACAAGAATGCATTGTTACAACGGACTCCATTGTTGCCTGCGGGTTTACTGCACTTCAGAGGAAATTACGTACGTTTCCAGTAATATTGAGTTTTGCTCTTACATCCTAAATCTCGAACATGTTCTCACGATTTTGATCCTGATCATGTATCGGTCCTGAAAGCAGCGAGCGCCTATTTTGTGAGATTCAGCACCACGGAGCTTTCCGGTTGTTTCACGGTCTGACCTGACGACAAAGATTCTCTGTTATGACGTTCATGAGCTGGCGTTTTACTCACAAAACAGCGCCACCCTTTAGGCTTTCAAGACTTGTTAAACTCAGTTTAACAAGATTTACCTTAAAGACTAGTTTATTGGTATCAAGTGAGTTTAAAAGGAGTATTGCTGACAATAATGAATTGATTTATTGACACTATTCAATATTTTACTTGATGAATATTATTGTCCTAAAATAACTAGGATGTTAATTGAAATATCACTAAATATTGATACATTATAATTATAAAAACACGTGTACATTGGACTCTCACCTGCAAAGTGGAAGCCGCTGAGTCACTCGTGCCTGTCAGTCCTGTGCCTCTTGGTAAACTGGACACGATGTATCTGGAGCCCTTTGGCACAGGCTGTCTAGCCACCATCTTCCCTTTCCTGGTTTCCGCTAGAAACAGACTGTACCAGTAGGCATCGTTGGAGACCAGAGTGGAGTCTGCGATGGTGGAGTTCCTCTCACTGATCACACTGTTCCTGCAGGGTGGAGCCGCTTTGCTGGGCTTGGGTTTCTGACACTTGAGCACGATGGTGACCAAAATGGTGATCAGCAGGAGAAATGACACCGAGCCCAGACCGATGACCAAATACAGGTTTAGGTCTGAGAAGATGTCGTATTCTAGAGGCACCTCCGTCATGTCCGAGTAGGCCTTAACGGCAGTCTCCACTGTGGACAGCTTGATGGTGACTGTAGCGGAGAGAGCGGGCTCCCCGTTGTCCTTGGCAACAACAACCAGTCGCTGGTGACGCGGGTCTCTGTAACTGAACATCCTCATAGTCCGGATCTCTCCGTTGTATTGATCCAGACTGAACAAGGTGGCGTCAGTCACTTGTAGAAACTGGTACGTAATCCGAGAGTTGTGCACCGAGTCGGTGTCCAAGGCGATCACTTTGGAAACCAGAGAGCCTTTATCGGTGGATCTGGGGATCTTCTCCTCCACCACCGAGCCGTGCGCGCGCCACGGAGAGACAATAACCGGAGCGTTGTCGTTCTGGTCCACTATGATGATGTGAACCGTCACGTTACTGCTGAGTGGAGGAGAGCCAGAGTCTCTGGCCTCGATGTGGAAGAGAAACTCATTCTCGATCTCATAGTCAAAGGTTTTTAGTGCGTAAAGATTACCGTTCTCTGGATTGATGGAGAACAGCATGGACATGGAGGTGTTGGCTATCTCCTTCTCCAGGATGAAATACACGAGATACTGATTTTCATGGAGGTCAGGGTCAAACGCAGTGAGGGAACTGAGCAAGGCTCCAGGTGCGTTATTCTCCATCACACGTATAGTATAAAATGACTGAGGGAACTGTGGAACATTGTCATTAACATCCAGCAGTTCTAACGTCATCGTTTCATTGTCAGATAAAGGAGGAGAACCTCTGTCTGTCACAGTGAAGGTGATGTCATATTCTGGAACCTTCTCACGGTCTAATGGCTGTGACACTACTAATTCATAATAGTTATCAGAGGACTCCCTCAGTTTAAAAGGCATATTATCTGGAATACGAAGATCAACCACTCCATTGTCACCTGAGTCTTTATCACTGACACTAACTACAGCTATTACTGTGTCTAATTCTATGTTTTCATTGACTGGACTCTGGAATGATTTAATAGATATTGCTGGATGATTGTCGTTCATGTCTTCAACCAGAATCTTAATAGTACATTGTCCTGATAATGCACTTTCTCCTTTATCAGTTGCTATAACTTCCATATCATAAATCTTGAAATCCTCATAATTCAACATTCCATTCACAGTAATTTCACCAGTGGAAGGATTCAGATTAAATGTTTCCTGTGTTTTCTCTGACGTATATAAACTATATAAATACGTTACATCAGCATTTGAACCCTCATCTAAATCTATAGCATTGAGATTAATAACAAGGCTTCCAATGGGAGAATTTTCCATTAGGTTTAAAGTGTAGTTTAATTTGTCAAAAGTAGGAGCGTTGTCATTTGTGTCTAAAACATGAACAATAACACTTGCAGTGCCAGAACGAGCAGGTGAGCCTCCATCTACAGCTGTGAGTATTAAATTATGAACAGCCTGCTGCTCTCGATCTAAAGACTTTATTAAGATTAATTCAGCAAATTGTGACCCATCTCTGCCAGTTTGAACTTCAATATTAAAATGTTCACTTTCACTCAAATGGTACGTTTTCACTGAGTTGGTCCCAACATCAGGATCAACTGCATTACTGAGAAATAATCTCTCTCCTTTTGGCGTCGCTTCAGATAAATCTAAATGAATGGCGTCTCTCCGAAACTGTGGGGCGTTGTCGTTCATATCCAATATTTCTACTTCTATGTTAAAAATCCGTAGTGGGTTTTCTAGTATGATCTCCAGTTTGAGATAACAAGACGACTTCCCGGCACAAATATTTTCTCGGTCGATCTTTTCAACAACATACAGTTCACCAGTCTCTTTGTTCACATCCAGATATTTCTTGTTTGCAATGATGTCCAGACGCATCTTCCTCTGGTTCAGTGTTTTTAGATCCAGACTGAGATCAGTAGCGAGGTTTGCTACAACTGATCCTTCTTTCATCTCTTCAGGTATTGAATAATGAGTCCCTGAAGTCGAAATGTTACGAACGAAATAAAAAAGAATAACGAGCAGCACGTACCTTTTACAAGAATGCATTGCTACAACAGACTCCATTGTTGTCTGCGGGTTTACTGCACTTCAGAGGAAATTACGTACGTATCCAGTAATATTGAGTTTTGCTCTTACGTCCTTGATCTCGAACATGTTCACACAATGTGAATCCCGAGCATGTATCGGTCCTGAAAGCAGCGAGCGCCTATTTTGTGAGATTCAGCACCACGGAGCTTTCCGGCTGTTTCACGGTCTGACCTGACGACAAAGATTCTCTGTCATGACGTTCATGAGCTGGCGTTTTACTCACAAAACAGCGCCACCCTTTAGGCTTTTGTTAGAAGAAAAACTGATTTACTCTTCTCTAGTTACTGTTTCACTGTTATATTAATAATCATATGTTCAGTTTATTAATATACTGTATAAAGGCTTGTGATTTCTCATTGACCTCTTTCTTGTTAAAGCATGTATATGCTTTTCAAGCAACCTTCTGATAGTCACGAGACTGGGGATGCCTACATGTCTATGTTTTGGGAACATACGGTTCCTTGTTATTATATGCCCATGACGATGCAAGCCAATATCAAAGACGTCATGGAGAATAAAGCCATGACGTCATGAGTGCTTCAGTGATTGTGTAATTAATATATTTAAGAGGTAACGCTTTGCTCGTTCATTGAGCAGTACAGGAAATGCAATTTGTATATCACGTTGTTGTTTCTAACGCTGCTCCTTCTTTAAAGAATACAAGTTCATGATTGAATGATTTTACTTCACGGGTGTCGAGCAAATAATTTCCGTATCAGCTTTAAAGACTTTTTAAACTCAGTTTAACAAGATGTACCTTAAAGACTAGTTTATTGGTATAAATGTGAGTTTAAAATTAGTATTGTTGACGATAATAATTGATTTATTGACACTATTCAAGATTTTACTCGATGAATATTATTGTCCTAAAAAAATTACGGTGTAAAATTAAGTATCATTAAATATTGACATATTATAAATATAAAAACACGTGTACATTGGACTCTCACCTGCAAAGTGGAAGCCGCTGAGTCACTCGTGCCTGTCAGTCCTGTGCCTCTTGGTAAACTGGACACGATGTATCTGGAGCCCTTTGGCACAGGCTGTCTCGCCACCATCTTCCCTTTCCTGGTCTCCGCTAGAAACAGACTGTACCAGTAGGCATCGTTGGAGACCAGAGTGGAGTCTGCGATGGTGGAGTTCCTCTCACTGATCACACTGTTCCTGCAGGGAGGAGCCGCTTTGCTGGGCTTGGGTTTCTGACACTTGAGCACGATGGTGACCAAAATGGTGATTAGCAGGAGAAATGACACCGAGCCCAGGCCGATGACCAAATACAGGTTTAGGTCTGAGAAGATGTCGTATTCTAGAGGCACCTCCGTCATGTCCGAGTAGGCCTTAACGGCAGTCTCCACTGTGGACAGCTTGATGGTGACTGTAGCGGAGAGAGCGGGCTCCCCGTTGTCCTTGGCAACAACAACCAGTCGCTGGTGACGCGGGTCTCTGTAACTGAACATCCTCATAGTCCGGATCTCTCCGTTGTATTGATCCAGACTGAACAAGGTGGCGTCAGTCACTTGTAGAAACTGGTACGTAATCCGGGAGTTGTGCACCGAGTCGGTGTCCAAGGCGATCACTTTGGAAACCAGAGAGCCTTTATCGGTGGATCTGGGGATCTTCTCCTCCACCACCGAGCCGTGCGCGCGCCATGGAGAGACAATAACCGGAGCGTTGTCGTTCTGGTCCACTATGATGATGTGGACCGTCACGTTACTGCTGAGTGGAGGAGAGCCAGAGTCTCTGGCCTCGATGTGGAAGAGAAACTCATTCTCGATCTCATAGTCAAAGGTTTTTAGTGCGTAAAGATTACCGTTCTCTGGATTGATGGAGAACAGCATGGACATGGAGGTGTTGGCTATCTCCTTCTCCAGGATGAAATACACGAGATACTGATTTTCATGGAGGTCAGGGTCAAACGCAGTGAGGGAACTGAGCAAGGCTCCAGGTGCGTTATTCTCCATCACACGTATAGTATAAAATGACTGAGGGAACTGTGGAACATTGTCATTAACATCCAGCAGTTCTAACGTCATCGTTTCATTGTCAGATAAAGGAGGAGAACCTCTGTCTGTCACAGTGAAGGTGATGTCATATTCTGGAACCTTCTCACGGTCTAATGGCTGTGACACTACTAATTCATAATAGTTATCAGAGGACTCCCTCAGTTTGAAAGGCATATTATCTGGAATATGAAGATCAACCACTCCATTGTCACCTGAGTCTTTATCACTGACACTAACTACAGCTATTACTGTGTCTAATTCTATGTTTTCATTGACTGGACTCTGGAATGATTTAATAGATATTTCTGGATGGTTGTCGTTCATGTCTTCAACCAGAATCTTAATAGTACATTGTCCTGATAATGCACTGGTTCCTTTATCAGTTGCTATAACTTCCATGTCATAAATCCGGAAATCCTCATAATTTAACATTCCTTTCACAGTAATTTCACCAGTGGAAGGATTCAGATTAAATGTGTCCTGTGTTTTCTCTGACGTATATAAACTATATGAATACGTTACATCAGAATTTGAACCCTCATCTGAATCTGTAGCATTCAGATGAATAACAAGGCTTCCAATTGGAACATTTTCCATTATTTTTAAACTGTAGTTTAATTTGTCAAAAGTAGGAGCGTTGTCATTTGTGTCTAAAACATGAACAATAACACTTGCAGTGCCAGAACGAGCAGGTGAGCCTCCATCTACAGCTGTGAGTATTAAATTATGAACAGCCTGCTGCTCTCGATCTAAAGTCTTCATTAAAATCAAATCGGCCAATTTTGAACCTTCTCTGCCAGTTTGAACTTCAATATTAAAATGTTCACTTTCACTCAGATGGTACGTTTTCACTGAGTTAGTTCCAAAATCAGGATCAACTGCATTACTGAGAGAGAATCTCTCTCCTTTTGGCGTCGTTTCAGATATATCTAAATGAATGGCGTCTCTCCGAAACTGTGGGGCGTTGTCGTTCATATCCAAAATTTCTAGTTCTATGTTAAAGATTCGCAGAGGATTTTCAAGTATTAGCTCCAGTCTGAGATAACAAGACGACTTTGCAGGACAAATATTTTCCCGGTCAATTTTTTCAACAACATACAGTTCACCAGTCTCTTTGTTCACATCCAGATATTTCTTGTTTGCAATGATGTCCAGACGCATCTTCCTCTGGTTCAGTGTTTTTAGATCCAGACTGAGATCAGTAGCGAGGTTTGCTACAACTGATCCTTCTTTCATCTCTTCAGGTATTGAATAATGAGTCACTGAAGTCGAAATGTTACGAACGAAATAAAAAAGAATAACGAGCAGCAAGTACCTTTTACAAGAATGCATTGTTACAACAGACTCCATTGTTGTCTGCGGGTTTACTGCACTTCAGAGGAAATTACGTACGTATCCAGTAATATTGAGTTTTGCTCTTACGTCCTTGATCTCGAACATGTTCACACAATGTGAATCCCGAGCATGTATCGGTCCTGAAAGCAGCGAGCGCCTATTTTGTGAGATTCAGCACCACGGAGCTTTCCGGCTGTTTCACGGTCTGACCTGACGACAAAGATTCTCTGTCATGACGTTCATGAGCTGGCGTTTTACTCACAAAACAGCGCCACCCTTTAGGCTTTTGTTAGATGAAAAACTAATTTACTCTTCTATAGTTACTGTTTCACTGTTATATTAATAATCATATGTTCAGTTTATTAATATAGTGTGTAAAGGCTTGTGATTTCTCATTGACCTCTTTCTTGTTAAAGCATGCATATGCTTTTCAAGTAACCTTCTGATAGTCACGAGACTGGGGATGCCTACATGTCTATGTTTTGGGAACATACGGCTCCTTGTTTTTATATGCCCATGACGATGCAAGCCAATATCAAAGACGTCATGGAGAATAAAGCCATGACGTCATGAGAGCTTAAGTGAGTGTGTGATAAATGTATTTAAGAGGTAACTCTTTATGCAATTTGTATATCACGTTGTTGTTTCTAACGCTGCTCCTTCTTTAAAGAATACAAGTTCATGATTGAATTATTTTACTTCACGGGTGTCGAGTAAATCATTTCGTAACAGCTTTAAAGACTTTTTAAACTCAGTTTAACAAGATGTACCTTGAAGACTAGTTTATTGGTATCAATGTGAGTTTAAAATGAGTATTGTTGACGACAATAATTTATTTATTGACAATATTCAAGATTTTACTTGATGAATATTATTGTCCTAAAATAACTACGGTGTAAAATGAAATAGCTATGAATATTGATACATTATAGATATAAAAACACGTGTACATTGGACTCTCACCTGCAAAGTGGAAGCCGCTGAGTCACTCGTGCCTGTCAGTCCTGTGCCTCTTGGTAAACTGGACACGATGTATCTGGAGCCCTTTGGCACAGGCTGTCTCGCCACCATCTTCCCTTTCCTGGTCTCTGCTAGAAACAGACTGTACCAGTAGGCATCGTTGGAGACCAGAGTGGAGTCTGCGATGGTGGAGTTCCTCTCACTGATCACACTGTTCCTGCAGGGTGCAGCCGCTTTGCTGGGCTTGGGTTTCTGACACTTGAGCACGATGGTGACCAAAATGGTGATCAGCAGGAGAAATGACACCGAGCCCAGACCGATGACCAAATACAGGTTTAGGTCTGAGAAGATGTCGTATTCTAGAGGCACCTCCGTCATGTCCGAGTAGGCCTTAACGGCAGTCTCCACTGTGGACAGCTTGATGGTGACTGTAGCGGAGAGAGCGGGCTCCCCGTTGTCCTTGGCAACAACAACCAGTCGCTGGTGACGCGGGTCTCTGTAACTGAACATCCTCATAGTCCGGATCTCTCCGTTGTATTGATCCAGACTGAACAAGGTGGCGTCAGTCACTTGTAGAAACTGGTACGTAATCCGGGAGTTGTGCACCGAGTCGGTGTCCAAGGCGATCACTTTGGAGACCAGAGAGCCTTTATCGGTGGATCTGGGGATCTTCTCCTCCACCACCGAGCCGTGCGCGCGCCACGGAGAGACAATAACCGGAGCGTTGTCGTTCTGGTCCACTATGATGATGTGGACCGTCACGTTACTGCTGAGTGGAGGAGAGCCAGAGTCTCTGGCCTCGATGTGGAAGAGAAACTCATTCTCGATCTCATAGTCAAAGGTTTTTAGTGCGTACAGATTACCGTTCTCTGGATTGATGGAGAACAGCATGGACATGGAGGTGTTGGCTATCTCCTTCTCTAGGATGAAATACACTAGATACTGGTTTTCATGGAGGTCAGGGTCAAACGCAGTGAGGGAACTGAGCAAGGCTCCAGGTGCGTTATTCTCCATTACACGTATCGTATAAAATGACTGAGGGAACTGTGGAACATTGTCATTAACATCCAGTAGATGCACAGTTATTGTTTCGTTGTCAGACAATGACGGCGTTCCTGCATCCGTCACAATCAGTTTGATGTCATATTCAGGTACTGATTCACGATCTAAAGGTGCAGACACTATGAGCTTATAATGCATAGGCATATCTGATGACTTGTTAAGAATAAATGGCATGGGCTGATTTATGGATAAGCTTACGTTTCCATTATGACCAGTGTCTCTGTCACTTATACCTACAAGAGCAATGACACTTCCTACTGCGATGTTCTCATCCACTGTGTTTTTTACAGACTGTATGGTAATTTCCGGATAATTATCATTCATATCCGTCACGTGTACGACTACTTTACTCTGACCCAGCAAGGGATGCGTCCCCTTGTCTCTAGCTTCAATGTGCATCTCATATAATTTCATGTCTTCATAATCAATAGTACCCTTCACAGTTATCTCCCCAGTGTTAGGGTTCAATTCAAATACGTCTTGTGTTTTTTCTGACGTGTAAAGGGTGAATGAGTAGACTATCTCTGAATTAAGACCCTCGTCAAGATCTGTAGTGTTAAGCTTCATCACTAATGTTCCGATCGGGGAATTTTCTGTCAAATTAATTGTGTAAATCTGCTTGTCAAACCGCGGAGGATTATCGTTGGTATCCTGCACTCTCACAATAATATTGGCGGTGCCGGAGCGCACGGGGACCCCACCGTCCACAGCAGTCAGTATTAACTTATGAACAGCAGTCTCCTCTCTGTCTAAAGACTTAGTTAACACCAAATCAACATATTGAGTTCCATCGCTGCCTGTCTGTATTTCGATGGTGAAATGTTCGCTGTTACTGAGCTGGTATGTTTTAATGGTATTTATGCCGACATCTGGATCCACACCGTTAGGCAGAGAGAATCTCTCTCCTGGTGTGGCCGATTCTGAAACGTCGAGCTCAACTCTGTCTCGTCGGAAATGTGGAGCGTTATCATTAATGTCTGTTATTCCAAGTTCAATGTTGAAGATCCGCAAGGGGCTTTCAATGATCACATCAAGCTTTAGAAAACAGGTCTTTGTCTGACAAAGATATTCCCTGTCCATCTTCTCCACTATGTACAACTCCCCTGTCTTTTTATTGACATCCAGATACTTTTTGTTATGGAAAATATCAAGTTTTACCTCTCGTTGTGCCAAACCTCCAAGCTCCAGTCCCAAATCCGCAGCGAGATTGGCCACAACAGAGCCCCTCTCCATCTCCTCGGCTATGGAGTACCGTGTCACAGAAAAAGCGCTGCGCCATCCTGCAGACAGGACAAAGACAGTGGCCCAAAACATCATCCTTTCGTCTGCCAGAACGAACTCCAGTTTGTGAAAGCGTGATGCTTGTTGATTTTTAAGATCTGACAATTATCTTACGACATGTCTTTGGGTGGTGTTGTTAGTCATACAACAAAAAGCCTATCTTCCAAAAAGCTGTGTCCTACAATACACCCTTTATAAATGGGTGTGGCATGACTAGAGAGAGAGATGCATTGTGGGTTGGTGGTCAACAGTGACACCGTGTGACAGACACTGAACATAGTGCAGTAACTGTGCAGATAGAATCAGCTCTGTTGTCCAACACCTGTCAAAAAAAAACTTCTCACATGACAGACATGCACTTCTGTATTGATTTTGATATGTGTTTTTCATGTTCAATGAGGAAGTGGCTGAGTGGGTTTCCTCTGGGTGCTCAGTTTTCCACCCACTGTTCAAAGACATGTTGGTCAGGTGAATTACTGTGTCAGTGTGTGTGGACTCTGCCTCAGTGGTAGGGTAGGGTCATAATTCAGAGGATCGGTGGTTCGATCCCCGTCCATGTAGATGCTTCCTCAAAAATTGCTCCCCAGTTGAATGGCATCAGTGTGTGAATGGGTTAAAGTGGTTGGAAGATAAAGCACTATATGAATGCAGTCCATTTCATTCATTAGTATTGTACATTTAAGGGCAAAAACACAAACACAGCATACAAAAGGAGATTTGACATTAATCAAACAAAATATGTGCTTTCCCATTAAAAGGGTCAAACTATTATAATACAACTATGATAAAGTGTTGTGCAAGTCAAGGTTCAGTGCAAATTAAGTGTATTTATTGGGAGTTGGAGCAAAGGAAAATGTAAACCTATTGTTTTTTTACCTTGGGGGGCCGTATCTGGGCCCAGAAAGGAGAAGAACGAATTGCTCCAGAAGTGTGGGGTCAGAGATGGCTCAGATCAGCTGACCTTAAATGTGTCTGTCATACTAAAGAAAGCAGTTGCAATTATCTGGCTCTCTTCTTTAACAAAATGAAAGAAAACGTTTTGTTTTTTCACTTTAAGGTTCCTGGACCAAGAAATCAACAGAAGGTAAAAATAGACTCAATGCATTGTTTGTAAAATAAAGCCATCAGTGTCTTAAAGCATTCAGTCAGCACAGAGAGTAAAGTCCCGGCAGGCCCTTTCCGCAGCTTGCAGATGTGTTGAGGTCATGGTTCAATATCATGTCGACCACTGTTGCCCGGTGCTTGTAGCACTCAACTGTAAGACCTGTTAAAGACGGGCAACGAGGTGAACCCTGCCTCTTAACCATTACATGCAAGTTCCAGCTCCAAGACAAGAGATATAGAAAATGGACAATAAACTCAATTACATTATTTAACATCTCCCATCTATGTAAAATTATTATTTAAAAATGTAAACAGCCAGGTACCCTTGTTTAGCCACTCATTATATTGTGGATTTGAATAATTCTAGGAAAACATCTCATTGAATAATGCTGCTTGTGGTGAATCGATTTCTTTTTCCAACAGATGTTTGTATTTGCATTTACCCAAACCCCTTGTTTGGTAGTTTTGTGAAAATAGTGAGAGAGATATGTTGCATTTTAAGTCACTATTTTATACTGTTTGATTGCTCTCCTCTGAGTTGGGATGTTCTCTGCTGCTGAGTGTGCACATAAACAGAGCAGCCAAAAGAAGAAAAAAATTGGCCAATGGCCAAAATTCATCCAGTTTGAGACAACACAGACTACCAAAAGAAAATAGATAGAAACTTGTTACAAATAGAAATAAATGATGGAAATGAAATAAAGTGCAAGGAGAAGACTAGTTCATCAGTCAAATCTCAGTCAGCTTGATCATTGTATGCTATTGAACCTCATATTGAATTAATCAACAACAGATGAACAAATCATTCAAATTTAAGAGACAACAAGAGATGACATCGAGACGAGACTTGTACACAACGCAGAGCCGCAGCTGTGGGATCCATCGTCCCTGATTTGACCCTATCTGCGATTGTGAGTATCTGCATGTGTGTGTACACGTGCATCTGTTGGCTGAACCACATATGACCTATAATGAGATATGCGCCTGTTGTGCTGTTCTTGGATCAAAAATGTAATTTCTGGGAAGAGGGGTTGTTGTCCTGCCCAGGAATGTTCTTGTGATGTTGCAGCCTTAAGATCCCAAGAGATGTGAGTTGTTTGGGTATGTGGGTGTGATATGTGACTAACATATAATACTAAATGCATGACATGTTTCATAGCCGGTGTATATATATATATATATATATATATATATATATATATATACATATATATATATATAAGACACAAATATATATAAAGATTTGTAAAAAAAAAATATATATATATATAAAGACACAATTAGGAACATGTATTTCCCTAATAAACTATTTAAAGTCACTGTTCCACTGACACATTTGTTAGGTACCATTCATACACATTTTTACACAACCTTTTTTTCTGTCTTTTTTTTATTTTTACAAAAACTCTGCAAGGACATTGCAACAAAGAAATCCTGTAATGTGTTGACATTGTACCAAGTATGCGTACGTACAGCATGTACAATTTTGCAGTAGCCTGTAATTGATAATCTGCCATTTGTTAACATTCAATGTTAACAATTCATTCAATGAGCATTTCATTCTGTGTGCATCTATTTATCTGTGAAATTTACAACCAAACTTAGTCCAGACAAAGCAGCAGGAAACCTCCAATGGATACTATTATTAGAGTTGAGAGCAGCCAATAAATTGACCCAAATTGAACTAAATTGCAATAAAACACACTCTTCAACTACAACCCAAGTTGTATCACCTTCCTTCCTATGTCTCTTAGGGGCGACAAAGCTCCAGGTTTGGCTATTGTGGCTCGGCTTAAATAGTTTAGGAAACTCCAAGTTAACAGCATCTGGAAAATGGTTGTGATATTTGCAAATGAAACCAGAGACTCTGCGTTGTTTTTGTAAGGTTATGAATCTGTATTCAACACAAACACACACTAGCTTTCAAATAAACTGCATGTCAAACATAAATCAGACACACGCACACACACAAAGAAGGAAACCGCATGCATGCAATCTGTATTTGCACAAAATATCTGAATATTCATGTGTAAGATGTAAAGTAAATTTGTCAAAATACTTCTAAAATGTCTCATGTATTAAAGTGAGATCATGAACAGAGCTTCGAGTTGCTGCTTTATGTGTCTGTCTCAATAAAAAGAGGACTCCTCTTACTGCTGCCCCTCCTTTTTCCACTCTGTCTGTTTTGTTTTTCTTCCCCCAAATGAAATCAGCCAAATTCCCCTGACAGGGTTGCTGGATTACGTCATTGTAACTCCCCATCACCACACACCCTGAGTTCAAATGTAAATGTAATACACTCATCAAACCTAACACTGTTTGTTTGTTGTGCTTTGATTCTTACTCAATGATGCCACCTGCTGGAGGAATGTGGCACCACACCAGTGTTACAAGATGGTGCTAATGCTCAACATGGGACATATATTGGGATTGTATACTAATCATATTTGCATACAATATCATCCAGTATTTTACTGGCATATAAACAAAACATCTGAGTACACTATTTGAATGTGATCAATAACTCTAATATTACTGGGACGTGAATTGGTCACAAGTATGTTGCTTGTGGGATTCTACATAACAAGTATGTATTCATTAAAGAGCCTGGGCCCTAAACAACAGTAGAATGTGACTAAAGGCGCAATTGCTCAAATACTCTAGTCATATTTGTGGTGCCTGTGATTTTCTTGAATATATAAGGCCACTCCATTTACTACATTTACAGCTATAGTATCTCCCAAACATAAGTTTATGGAATGTGATGCATTGTTATAGATATACCCAACTGTATATAAAGTAGTTAAGTAAGCTGTACCACGACCCGCTGTAACATTCACATGTTTGTTTCACATCACTGCATAAGTTTAACATTGTAGCACTCACCCAGGGTAAACATGTTCTGCATTACCTTTAATACTTTATGTGCATTTAATTTAATATTTTTACTTTACCTGACTTTTTACTATTTTTTATGCAACGTTTTTGTTAGATAAAGGATCTGATTAGGGTGCCTCCACAACATACTGCAGTATCTTTTGAGTAGTAGCATACGCGCCCTCTGGTGGGTGGCTGAGGAAATTGCAGTTGGCTTGGAAAGAACCACTGGTCAAAACAATTTCAGCACCATGGTCATAGACAGCTCCCAATGCAAATGGCCAACATGGTTGAATAGTTGCTGTAACGGATCAAACGGAGCAGATTTGATGTATTTTATGACCATTATTTTTACGACTCACAACACAACAATTTCACTACAACATCCACGTTTAAAAGATACCAAAATTCGAGTTTGCCCATTTTATTCTAGCCGTATCCATGAATTCAGTGTCTCTGAATGAATTTTGTTTAATGATCCTAAATAAAATAAAAATGTTTTTACTTTTAAACTTTTCTTTTAACAAAGAGCACAACGAATTGTCCTACACTTCTATTTTAGGAACATTGCTCTATTCCTCACTCATCAGAAATTAAGCCAATCTGACCTAAATAGGGCTGCCCCTTCAGCCATCCCCATGGATCACCTTACCACAGAGAAGGTTAGCCTGCTCCCATCCATGCTCTCTACGGACACCCGTTTCCTTATGAACTGAATTATTTTCAGTCTGAGCCATACAACGACCTAATTACCTTACTCGTTTCTGGCCGGTGGCCAGCTCTCATCTGTTGATAGTCGGACCTAATTCCCTGAGAAGTAAGATGTAAAAGGGCACAGAGAGAAAAGTCACAGGCCCTCTAGCTCACATCCAGGTATGGCATTTGGAGCTGAGCCCCCCTCCCCGGATGCTGTATTCGTGTTCGTGGTCTTAATTAAAGTGATATTTCGAGAGAGGAGGTTCTGTTTGTTCAGTTAATGAACCCCACATATTCTCCGCGGGCAAATGGAAATGCAAGCACTCCAATTAGCATATGTTAGCATTTTACAATGTTTATTCCTCACTGTGGAAAACAGCTTACCAAGGCGAAAAGCTTTCCACCCTTGTAAGAGATGTGGAACTTTATCCAGCCCAAAAATAATTGACTCAAGCTAATTAAACATACATATGGAAACGTACATCTAAATGCTTTATGCATGCAGATCGACCACATCTGTGTTTACGTGTGTAAATCAGTAGCATGCATGGGTTAGCTTCGAGTTTTATGAATTACACATGCATGGAGTCATGACACAGACCTTGTGAAAAAAATACTTTATTTTCATAAATGTATACAGTACATGTGTAGGGAAAACTCCCTTCTTTACAATTGTCTGCATCGTGTTGCAGCTTGCATATACATTATTATACTTTGTAATATTCACACAAGCTCAGCAAACTAACATATACAAAAAGAAAACACTTTTTTCGTTTCATTAAACCAAAAATATAAATTCATGAGGGTGTGCAAAAGTATTGTCCACTAATGCTTTTTCAAAACATTTTGGATGTAATTGCTGCTTCAGTTTGATTGTCTAAATAATACTAATATTAACGATAATAGGCATACATTGATCATGTTGCAGTGGCGTGTCACATAAATAGCCATCAGATTTCATTTCCCTCCAGCATTTTAGCCAAAATGGATTATTCATTCATTATTTATCTTGCGCATTTTTCCTCCAACTTGTAAATCATACGTTCATTAATCAATGCGCTGAATGTTCTCTGCCTCTTTTTATATCAGGTTATACGTCATTTTAATAATCAAGTCAGACAGCCATTGAAAAGTCAGTCATTGTACAGGTCATTATTTATAATCGCAGCCTCTCCCTGGGGGGACATCTGAAGACGTCGCCTCTTTCCAAAGGTGGAGAAGGAATTGTGGACGTCCAGCTCGCTTCGCTGCACTGTGGGCCTCAGGGTGCAAAAGCCTGATGGTGTCCCAGGGATGTACACATTGTGGTGGTAGTCAGGTGGTGGGTGTGGGTGTGGGTGAGGGTGAGGGTGTGGGTGTGGGTGGGGTGGGATGTGAGGGTGAGGTGGGATTTGAGGGTGGGGGTGGGGTGGGATGTGAGGGTGGGGCTGGGGTGGGATCGATGGCTGCTGCTGTTGGGGAGGAGGTGTGCACCGAGGAGTCCAGGGGCGAGAGGGGATCCCACTGGTCGAAGGAGACATCTTATAGTCTGTATGACATAGATGAGGAGAGAGGAGAGGAGAAGCAACTATATTCAATATTGACTCAGGACTGAGTGATATTTTTATTCTCATAGCACTTCTCTAAAACTGAGTTCAATGCTTTGTAGTTAGGACAATAAACAATGACGACTGCAACAAAAATGTACCAACAAACCAATTATAGGGAACAAAAGAAAACAGAAAGGCATTCCATAAACTTGGCTAAATGCATATGTAACGTGTTGATGAAGGCTCTCGGTGGTCCACTATGTATGGCCTCTCTTACCTTTCACCCCTCTAGTACCCCAGGTCCAGTATTGTCCAGGCGCCATGGATGTGACATAGTTTTCTGGGTCAGCATGCATGGCCTTACGCATGAGGGTGCCATCCATGTTGATGGAGTTATAACTGCAAACAAGATATGACAACATACTTTACTTGTATGTAAATTCAATATCTATATCCATTTTAACACGAGTGATCTTCACCTCATTATAGAGCATTGTATGCTTTCGTACAATTGGTTTGATTAAGTGGAAAGGTCAAAGATCAAAATGGTACCTTTTAATGGAGGAGTTCTGATTTTTTGTGAGAGTCCAGTCTGTATTTGGCTGCTTCAGCTGCAGGAAAAACAACATGCCACATTTAATTTCCAGTTTCTAACAACAACAACAAATTTCACATTTTGAAATCCCCATGTGAAGGCACATAATAGTGCAATGTCACCGTCCAGGTCTATTTTGAGAAATGTCTCTCTTCAAAGTAGGTCTCAATCAAACCGGTCTTGATAACAAACGACGCCTGTTCATCCTATCCTCTTATATCAGTAGAGGTCAGCGATAATTGACATGAGGAGCAGTCTATCTTTGTGCCTGTCCTGAAATGGAGACATGCCTCATGTCACATGGACCGCGGCTGCCGCCCTGTGGACGTTTGGTGTAACAGAATGTGAAAGAGCGGAGGTGATGTTGCCTTCAGCTACGATTGTCACTTAGTTTCGCTTGTATCGTATGTGGCGCAGCGTGAGAGGTGAATGAGAGCACCCGAGAGATATTTATTCCCGGTCTGAGTTTCATAGTGTTGATTCTACGCTCTATTAATTCTGTTAAAGTTGTTAACACGGAGAATGCGACGTAAGCGTATTATTAGAATCGGTATTCAAAATACACTCCCCGCCAACAACGCACAAAACCAATTAGAACCCCACCGGGATGAAACGAAACATGATTTTAATCTTCAAAGGAAACCGTGCCAGGGAGGAAATTAAGAAAATTACACACGTCATTGTTTTGTGGATTTTATGCATCATTTTTACATTAATATTTGCCTGATGCTCCTCGAGCAAGGTTTTTAATTAAAAGTCTCTTAGAAAGCCTTGAAAAGTTTGCGGTCCTCGCAGCTGTATATGTGCAACAGCACAACCCTGAGAGCTCACTCAACACGCGCGCACACACACACCGACGCACGCGCACACGTGCACGCACCAGTCCTGCGTGTCTTACACGCTTGAATGTTTGTTTAATCTCTCGTTTCACCTTCAATCCATCAATCTAAGATGGCCTATGTACTTTCTTTTTTTGTACTGCTCAAATAGTTTAATTGAGATTTGTCTTTGAGATTTAATGTGTCACAGACAAACTCACACGACTCATGTGCACGCTGAGGCGCACACCGGGCGAATTAAGGAAACCAATTAACGACGGGAAGGACACTTTCTCCCGAAGGAGCATATAGCTGCAGGCAGAACAATCACCGTGACCTCGAAATCCCTCTTGTGGCCAGAGGTGCATGTGCCAGTGACCGAACTGACATTTCTCAGTTTGCCTGATGGAGACATGGTATCATGGCTCTGAGTCTTTGTCCCTCTGCGTTTTGATGAGAATAGGGAGGTGAGTGACGATGAGCAGTACATATTGGTCTGCTGACCCGTCTATTAGAATTAGAAAACACTAGACGTCCTGCCTCTGTAAAATCTCCTTTCTCCCTCCCTTCCCCTCCTTTCTCCCACCTTGCTCGACAAATATGAATATCTCTCTCTCTCTCCTTCTCTCTCTCTCTCTCTCTCTCTCTCTCTCTCTCTCTCTCTCTCTCTCTCTCTCTCTCTCTCACTCTCTCATTCAGAGGACAACATCGGGGCCGATCTACAGGCGCCCCACGTCTCAGTCCCGCCATGTCCTTGCCCCCCTCCCCTCTCGATGTCCTCCGCTGTCTCCCCAAAACCGTCCATTTGCCATTTTTCATCAATAATGGACAGCCCCCCTTGCGAATAGGCCAATGGCACATTGTGTGTAGTATAATGGTCGTGCTTGTGCCCTTGAGGCATAGTTAGTGAGGTTATCTGTCCTATATTGTTAGTTTGAGGACACGAAGGCGTGCCGCAAACCCGAGTGGTCGAAAAAGAATTGTCTGAACCCAAGACAGATGCATTCCAATAACTGCCATTCACCTTGTCCGATATAACCTTGACTTTTTGTACAGACTCAGGTAGATGTGCTGGAAGCAGGTGTGTGTGTTCCCTCACGTTGGGGGGAGTATGTGCACTGGGTGATGTATTAATATCCGAGTTCACAAACTATTATAATTAAGTTAATTAATTATTATTAAAGTATTTTTCCACATTCGCAAAAAAACGTGTCGTGAAGACTGAAGAGGAGTTAACTTGAACTACATCTCCTCTTCCTCTCGCACAGTAATTGATATCTCACTTCCTTCCAAACAGATGATAAGACACGGTGTGTGCACAGAATACGCTCCTTTAGATGAGGCTTTACACCGTCATTACCATGTCAATTAGAATGTAATCTCACGTCGTCTCATATCATTTCCCGGGTGCCAAACATTACCATAGGCTGCACACTTGGGATGCATTATTACCATGATTATAAAAACAGTCGAGGCAACATGCTGTGTTATACACTTATTAAGAAGAGAGAGAAGACAAGAAAAGCTTTGCCTAGTTTTTGCGTAAATAGTTTAAATCTGTCTGTGTGATTTGACCTTCATGGGCGAATGTCACATGTTATCAGATAGAACACTGAGACGGCTTTTGGTTGTGGCAGTGAGTGAACCAGATGTGTTTAAATGAATAACATAAGCTTCTTGCGCCTGTCGCTGGTTTCACTGTACCTCGTTTGGAGTAGTTGTTCCATTGTTCACAGATGCGCTCCGGCTCTGCGCGTTCCACGAGTTTTCTGCGCTTTTCGCCTCGTTGTTCCTCGGCGTGCTGCCGGGGCTGCACGGCTTCAGAAACATGAAGTCACTTTTGGCAGACTCGGGAGTCAGGCACACTTTATAACAATACGACTGGGAGAGACTGCTGTTTCCATTCACCTCCATACAGTTCGTGGGCACTTTGGCCGCGGAGGAAATTTGCAGGTTGAGGTTGGATTTTTTGAACACCTCCGGAGGCGGATCGGGCTGAAACCCCCCACAACAGCAGCAGGCGAGCGGGGGGAGGTTGTACCCACTGAGGGTTTCCCTGTCCTTGTAGCACTTGACTGCGGCGAGCACAATTATAGCCACAAGGAATATTAAAGATATTGTGCTCAGCGACACGATTAAGTATAGAGCGAGGTTCGATGGGGGCTGTGGGCTGAGCGTGAGGTCTCCGAAATCTGACAGGGACTCGGGCACGCTGTCGACCACTGTGAGGACAATGGAGACCGTGGCAGAGAGCGGCGGCTGCCCGTTGTCCTTGACTAATATCACCAGCCTTTGCCTTGTTGCATCTTTTTCCAGGAGGCGGCGAATAGTCCTGATTTCGCCCGTGTACAGAGCCACACTGAACAGCCCCGCGTCCGTAGCCTGCAACACCTGATAGGACAGCCGTGAGTTCTGCCCCGCGTCCGCGTCGAGCGCCGTTATTTTGGTAACCAGATACCCGGCGTCTACTAACCGCGGAACCACCTCTGTGGCCACGGAGCCGTTTTTGGGGAGCGGGGACACGATAACAGGTGCATTGTCGTTCTGATCCAAGACAAAGACGTTGACTGTAATGTTATTGGCGAGAGGGGGGAAGCCAGCGTCCTGCGCCTGGACCAGGATCTGAAAGTTTCTAAGTTGCTCATAATCAAAAGAACGCAGTGCGTAGATATTCCCGTTGTCAGAGTTGATTGAGACATAAGTGGACACGGGCATGCCCTGAATCTGACCCTCGAGAATAGAATAAGACAGATAGGCGTTCTGGTTCGAATCGGGGTCGAAGGCAGTTACAGAGCAAATGGAAGCGCCCGGGGCATTATTCTCGGTCACATAAACTGTGTATGAAGGTTGAGAGAACCGCGGGGGGTTGTCATTAATGTCAGACACTTGGACGAGGATGGTTTTCCTGGTGGATAGCGAAGGAGAGCCCAAGTCTCTGGCTGTTAGGGTGATGTTGTACTCGGACACCGCTTCCCGGTCCAGAAACTCGCTTGTCACCAGAGTATAATAGTTTTTAAAAGATGAATGGAGCTGAAAGGGAACGTTGCTTGGAATTTGGCAATCAACGTTTCCGTTCTCTCCCGAGTCCCGGTCCATAACACTGATGACAGCTATCACCGTGCCCGGTGGCGCGTCTTCCTGGACAGGAGTGGACACTGATGTGAGGATGACTTCGGGCGCGTTGTCATTCACATCCTGGATATCTACCAGCACTTTGCTGTGCACAGCCACAGCCGAGGGTCCCCTGTCCTTTGCTTGCACATACAGCTCATATACACTGGCTTTCTCATAGTCCACAATGCCCTTCACTCGGATTTCCCCCGTGTACGGGTCCACACTGAACAGCTCGCGCACCTTGAGGGGTGCGTGCCCGCTAAACGCGTAGGTCACCTCTCCATTGGAGCCCTCATCCAGGTCCGTGGCGTTCAGCTTCAGCACCAGCGTCCCCCTCGGCGCGTTCTCCACCAGACTCGCCCGGTAGACTGAGCGGTCAAATACGGGCACGTTATCGTTGGCGTCTAGCACTGTGATGGTTATCAGTGCTGTGCCGGAGCGTTCCGGTGACCCTCCGTCAAAGGCAGTCAGAACCATTTCGTGCCTTTTCTGCTGTTCCCGGTCCAGCGGGGTGTCCAGCACGAGCTCAGCAAACTTGTTTCCATCATTACGCGTCTGGATATTCAGTACAAAGTGCTCGTTTGCGCTTAGCTGGTAGGAGCGCAGAGAGTTGGTGCCCACGTCCTGGTCCTGCGCGCTCTCTAACGGGAAGCAGGAGCCGGGCGCAGCCGACTCTGTGATGTCAAGATTAAACTCGCTCCATGGGAAACTGGGGGAGTTGTCATTCACATCTAAAATCTCTACTTCCACTCTGTACAGTTCTAATGGGTTTTCTATAACCACTTGTAGGTGTAAAAAACAGCTCGGGCTTCGTTCACACAGGTCCTCTCTGTCCATCTTTTCGTTGACGAAGAGAATGCCATTCTCCAAGTTCACTTCTAAATACTGCCTCTTTGCGCCGGAGACTATTCGAAAGCGACGTGCTGACAACTTGGCCACATCCAAGCCCAGGTCTTCGGCGATGTTGCCCACAAAAGCTCCGTGCTCCAGCTCTTCGGGAATGGAGTACCGAATTTGCGCAAGAACCAGGTCCACAACACACGCACACAGAAGTAGACATACAACCAGCCCAGTCACCGGCACCCAGCTGCCTCTGGAGAGTATGTGATCCATTTCAGCGGCGTGCGTAAAACCACCTCATCCAGACATCTTTCGCCTTCTCCTTCTACTTTAGGTTACAGCTAAAAAAATAAATAAATAAAAAAGTACATAAAAGCAGCGTCTTTCCCAAATTAACAAAATAAATATATCTTCAGAGCTAAGTTTGTAACATGTGTACGGATAAGTTAACAGGAGGGGATGAGAGAGGAGAGGAGAGTAAAAGCACCTCTCTCTCTCTCTGTGTTGTGCTCCACGCGCAACACTGGTAGTGTGGAGAGGCTCGCGCTTTGATTTTTCCAGTGTATTAGACACTCCGAGGAGCTGGCGGGGAGGCGTGTGTGTGTTTGTGCGTGTGGGAGCGAGAGAGAGAAAGAGAGAGAGAGCAATGGAGGGGGTGGACGTAGCTTCTCGCTGCTCCGTATTGGAGGACGCCGACGCAAAGTGCGACTCTAATTACTGTGGACGTTTAACCCTTTCGCATCCTCGTGTCTGTTCCTCTGACCCACTAAAGAGACGAGAAGGCGTACATTTGACACCAGACGTCAGAGGCAGATTTAGATTAGGGGACAACTAGTGTTGTGGGTGTCGTTGTCTAGGCTGCATTTACCAGATGAGGATAGACAAGGATTTGTCTTGGTGACCACATAGCCTATATTGGCCCATGGCTGATGTGGTAGCTAACATTATTGTTCTTTGGTTCGTGATGACCCCCGTTATAATAACAGACACATTTCAACTTTTCCTCCATGGTTTCACTATTACATTTTGCAATGCAGAAAACAAAAACAAATACACTGGCCAAAGTGCTCATTCTCTGTGCCTCAAATGGGCCAGTGGCCACTGCCAGTGGGCACCTGGGATTCTATAATGTTTATTAATGAGAGCCCTTTGAAGATGAATGCCAACACTGCAAAAACAGTCTCATTCATTAATAATCTCAGACGAAATTGGGTTTTACAAAAAGAATCTTTGATGGGTCCGGATGTTCACTTCAATCAATATTTAAACGAGTACATTTAGTGCTGAAATTGATTACAGTGGCTATCACGAGCGGGTGATACTCAACGAAATGCGCTTTGCACGACTTTAATTCACTTAAGTAGGCCTGAACATGTATCAACACAATCAACATAAAAGCAATGTCATAAAGCCTTAATCATAATCAGGTATTATATTTGGGATCAGATGAATAGGTGATGTGTTTACAGTTTCAGATGACAAGGGCGAGCCTGGTGCTGTGATGTGTTCAAGCACTAGAATATATGATATATCCTATAAGTGACTTAGGTAGATCAAAGTACTACTACACTGAGCAGTGTTTTGCAGGACAAAGAGGACAACTCTGGCCTCTTTAGAGTCCGGCACATGTTTGTTCAGATCTAATCTTTTCCCTGTTAATCCTGGTCAGTTAGACAACCACTGAACCACAGAGAGGGAGAGAGAGAGAGAGAAACTAAATGATGCCTTTGTGTATTCGGGTTCGTCTCTAGACAGACACGAGTGGCATCCTAATGTAAAACGGTGGCTTGAAATCTGAAAGTCTCTTCTTGGGACTGACGACACCGCCTTGGCCCCCGGGCAACGCTGAGCTTGTTAGCTACTGAAGAAGAAGAAAAAGTGCGAGAGCGAGATGAGAGAGAAAGAACCAGAAACAAACATTTCTATTTCCTAGGGCAGCATTTTCTTTTTCACTAGACGTTACATTTTCTGGTAAACTGCCGCAAAAAACCCGGGGACTATGCGTCCTTTTGTCGAAAATAGTGTTAATGACTGCTCCTCTCTGAGGAAACCAAGCGATGTTCATGTCTAAGAATGTAAATAATAAAAAAATCAAACGGGGAAGACCTCAACTTGATGGTGGTTGTTTCTGGCATTTCTATTTTTAGATAAGAGAAGAATAACTTCAGGAATAAAGGCATGGATGTAGTTTTTGTATCGTATATGTTCAGTCTGTGATTGAAAGGAACATGAAGGTCACACGTATGTTCTTCTGCGTAAAACCTGGAATGTTATTACATTATTAAAGGGATCATTGTGGAAAAACATGTTTCATCACACGTACTGTATGGGCATAAGAAAGTGTCCCCGACCTGTCTCTCAAATAAGAAAGCCCCTGAAATGCAACACCCTCCCCTTTTCAGGAAAAAAAAAAAACTCAAATCCTCAGGTTTAAATAAGCAGAAAACACAATCTGCTTGCAGACTTAACCTCAAGCAGATGGTTAAGCTTCTCCAGAAATGATTACATTTCTGGAAAGGAAAAAAAAAACACCACCACCAGTTCCATTGCTTTCCTCTTCTTTTTAATTAACGGAGTGAAGGATTAGCGCGCATCTATCCGGGATCAACCGTTCTCCGACGGAAGAATACAAATGTTTTGTGATAAATAATCCCAAAGCACTCCGGCCGGTGGTCCCTCGGTGCCTGTTACATTAACATGCATTACACGGAGCATTAAGCCGCTCTCATCCGCCGCTATCGCCTTGCTCACCCCATTGTCCGACAGAAAGACAGCCATTACTTTCTCTGAACCACAACTCAACGACCCGCTGACCGTGACCTGTTACTCTGCACTCTGAAGTTGGGTCACCGGGTGAGAGCGTGGCGGTGGGTGGAGGACTATAGTGGTGGGAAACTTGTAACTCTATTCTTTTCACGCTTAAAAGTAAAGACGCATGTGTTTCCCTTTTTTTAAAAGGGATTTCAGTTGAGCAGATACAGGTTTACGTCTTATTTGATCCACAATGTTCACGAACCAACTCATTGCATGCTGTGTGTGATCTTGTGGCGCCACCTACTGGGCACTGTCCGATTATGTAAACAACATTATGATCTTGAAATAATTAGGCCTGTCTCAGTGACTAATCTCTCAGCAACAGGTGTTCAATAATGTAAAGTCCTTGTTAAAAAATATATATATAATGTTGTATATTTTACCTTATCATTATGGAATCTCAATGTAATTGGTCAAGTAGCCTAAGGAAAATTGTAAAGAACATTTTAATCAGATTCTCAGTAGTTCTCAATACATACACTGTGCAGAGAACACATGCTTAGGAAGATACACATATATAATATAGACATACAGCCAAACAAATACATGCAAACATGAACACATAGGACTATATTACACTTTATCTAATATATTCCCCATGCAATTTACAAATATATGCAATCTTATAAAAAATTGGTTGTCAGTGTTGATGTCCATTATGAATATGTTCTACTTAGCCACCAAAGAGACGATACGCTGTACTCTTTGTGACATTGTTTTAACTGTCGTTCTTATAAAACATAAAACACTCCTGCACAATGCAAACACACATAACCAATTACTTAAGCTCGAGTTTTGATATAATGGTCCTCACATGGTCCCCACTTTGAAAACCATGACTGACAGCATGAAGAATTCATGTCTAAATCATGTCCCGCCTTGAGCATTATTTGAGTTGCCCAATGCATCATAGGGTTTCAGACATAATAAACACATCATAATAACAACTCCACTGATCAACATCTAGTGCATGGGACATTATGCTTGATTTCATCCACCAGTATTCATCAGGTTTATTTGGGGAAACATGCTCCAAGTGGAAATATTAACACACGCAAGACATTTACATACAGAATATGGCAACAATGAGTTAAGCATGAGGTGGTTTGGTTAGAGAGGGAGGATGAGGTGTGTTACTGGTGCTGGATGTGACAAATAGTCCCTGCAGGCTATATTCATTGCTGGGAGTAAATAAGATAATACAATAACGCCTGAAGGGGTGCGCTCTCAGAATATGCCTCTCACAGGCACTTAAAATACATATATATATATTGAAAAGAAAACCGGGGGAAAACGCATTATAAGCTCATTAACTGACACATCCCGAAGCACCTATCAGGAGTTTTCAATTAAGTCTCAGCAGTTGTCCCTTTGTCCCCATAAGAGGGCATTAGTAATTGTATGTAGTGTTGAAGTCTTGTTTTTTATTTTTTATTTGTGGTCTTAGTCTGCCATCTACTGGATAAAGTTGGTATAACAGCTACTGAGGCCAAATAGTGAGGAAAACAAAACAGCGTTTCCACTGTATGTCTGTAACCAAATGTTTGATGCGGTAGAACATGGGGGGAAGTCTAAAGCTTTAACGATGTTAATTCTACCACTATTATATTCATATCGTGTATAAACGAGTATTAGTATTGTTCTTATTGGTTCAAAGTATGTATCAAGATACCCGTTGGCTTGGGACCTCATGACAACAGTGAAATAGACTGACATCTATAGACCAGAAATGCCTATCAGAATAGACAGTTTAGGCTAATTAGATCAGCTAATTTGATTAAGAACTACCTTTGATTTCACCACAGAATGCTGCTTTTGGACTTTTCCCACTTTTGAATCCAGTCCAACTAAAAACACAAGAACAGCAAGTTAAATTGAAAAACGTGGATCTGTTTCACAGCGACGTCTACGGGAGACTAGTGTTTAAGACTGAGCTGCTCTCTTTACCCTCCACCAACACTTCATAACAATAACTGCAGTGAATGTTTATTCTCGTAGAGAGATCAGATTCAGACAGAGGACATCTGTTTTTATTGTTTCATTTGGTTATTTATAAGACAGAGTATGAATATATAATGATGGGAAAGTATTCTCACAACAAGTCACGTGTTAGTTCACAGTGTGGGGTTAGGTTCCTAAACTACACTATCATGACACAACCAAAGGTTATGTCTCCCAGATAACACGTTGTGTTGTGATAATAAGGGGTTTAGCTTGTAGTTCTGAGATAAAGAGCTCAGAGGAAGTATAAAAGAAAAGAAAGAAAAACATCGGACAGCGCCCATGGTCGAACTCTCAGCCCGCGGACTGTTGAGTGGATACGTCAAATGTAGGAAGTAACCATTGAGCTAAACCGATGCAAGGTAATCGCGAGTACAACTTCTATAAGTAACTCACCTGCGCAAAATAGTGGACATGTTATGATAGTTTGTTTCCCAGGTTCAGTTCAAAAGAGAGCAACGCGCCATTGTTGGGGAAGCAACAAGGCACATTTACTGAGAAATAGAAAAGTGAAATGACGTGAAACAGTCGCTTCCTCTGCACCTTGCAGATCACGTGGTATGGTAACTCAGACCTGATGACAGCGCAATGCTTTGTTTGGCTTTTGTTCAATACTAAATGATGATTCATTAAAAAGTGAGCACTTGCATTCAGACAGTCGTATTCAGTTCGGCACAATAATAAAGAAACCAAAAAGAATCCTGAAGAAAATGCCATTATCGGTGACCTTGTTTTAGTTATTATGTATGGCTTATGCTCAAAATGTCTATGACTCTGACTGTATATATTGTATGTGTATCAGAAATGGACAGTTTAGACTACTCAATTGTCAATAGATAACCGATTTAATTAAGCACATCATCAGATAATTGTATTAAGATTTACCTTTGATTTCACCACAGAATGCTGCTTTTGGACCTTTCCCACTTGATAGATTGAGTTACCATACTTTAAAATGATTTGAATCCTGTCCAACTAAAAGCACACGAGCAGGTTAAATTGTAAAACGTGGATCTGTTTCACAGCGACGTCTACGGGAGACTAGTGTCTAAGACTGAGCTGCTCTCTTTACCCTCCACCAACACTTCATAACAATAACTGCAGTGAATGTTTATTCTCGTATATACATCACAATCAGACAGAGGACATCTGTTTTTAATGTATTCATTTGTTTATTTATAAGACAGAGTATGAGTATATAATGATGGGAAAGTATTCTCACAAAAAGTCACGTGTTAGTTCACAGTGTGGGTTTAGGTTCCTAAACTACACTATCATGACACAACCAAAGGTTATTTCTCCCAGATAACACGTTGTGTTGTGATAATAAGGGTTTTAGCTTGTAGTTCTGCGATGAAGAGCTCAGCAGAAGTATAAAAGAAAAGAAAGCAAAACATCGGACAGCGCCCATGGTCGAACTCGCTAACCCGCGGACCAGTTGAGTGGAAACTTTTGGTGGTAGGAAGTAACCATTGAGCTAAACCGATGCAAATACTGAACGAGTACAACTTATTTAAGTACCTTATGTCAAAAAATGAAAGTGGACATGCTGATCGACAGTAGTCTGTTTCCAAGGTCCTGTTCACAAGAGAGCAACGCGCTACTGTTGGGTCAACACAAGGCACATTTACTGAGAAATAGAAAAGTGACATGACGTGAAACAGTCGCTTCCTGAATAAGCAGGCGCATCTCAGATCACGTGGTATAGTAACTCAGACCGACGGCTCAATGCTTTGTTTGATTTCATTTACTAAATGATGATTAATAAGAGTGCGCAGTGACATTCAGATTGTTTTATTCAGTTCTGCACAATAATAAAGAAACCAACATAAACTGTCATTATTTACTCGGTCTATTTTTATTTTTTATGAATGGCCTATTCTTTAAAAACTGTACGTTATGACTCCATCTATTGCAGATGGATCGTAATTTACATTTTAGCATATTCCGCAAAACTAGAGAAACTGAAACCGGACGAGTTGACGGCATCCCCGGATTGAATTTTGAATGACGTCATCTTTCAAGGAAAGGAATAGACATGTCTCGTTGACATCGAAACTCCACTAGGGGGAGCTAAAGACTAATAAAAGACTGGCCACAGTACAATGTCCACCGATCTCTCTCTATATAGTTAAGATTAGGCAAAGGGAAGTGAAGTGAAGAGACAAGAAAACAGAGCGACATGATGAAAGGGAGGGTGACTTCCACCTGCAATTTGCCTCACCTCATCACTCTCCGCAGTTTCCAAAATAACCTGCTGAACTCTGTCCAATGTGTCACCACAATATTGGAAGAGAAAAACAGAAAAAGAGAGATTTAAAGGTGAGACAAAAGGTGGGAGGCCATGTAAGGTATAGAGAGAAGAAATCATCTGGGAGGAAGGCAGATGAGGGAGATAAGACAAAACATAGAAAGAAAGAAGAAAAATTCACAGACTCACAGTAGCAGAAGTGGTGAAATGACAGGAAAATTAAAGAGCCGGGATAGGGGAAAGGAGAGGCAGGAAAAAGAGGGAAAGAGAGAGAATAGAGGGCTTCGTCCACATGTTCCTCAGCTGTGTAAACTGAAGGTCTCTGCTGCTTCTCCGATTCCCCCGAAGAAGGGGGATATTTATAGGAGGCTGGCAGTGGCAGTGAATGGACCCTTGCTCTGTCACACCCACTAATATTATTATTATTACTTTATATGTGCAAAAATGGAAAATGTCAGCAACCTGAGAGGCCTACAGAGACAGTGCGTGCATGTCCAGTGTCTCACTCCCTGTTAGTGTATGTGTGTGCCTATATCCTCATGCTTGTGAGAAAGTGGCTGTTGGGGAGACATGGCATTTAACGGGCAAAAGAGAGAAGCGAGAAGACAGAATGAGAGAGAGAAGAGAAAAACAGGAAGAAGTTGGCATGTATTAAGGGGTGTAACCTGATCTACTGAACTTATTAGAGCTGTCAAAGAGTGAGAGAAAAGAGAGGGAGTGAGAGAAAAAAGAAAGAGGAAGTAAGAGAGAGAGGTAGAGCAGGGCTAGACAGACACAGACATGAGCACATATTCCAGCTCCAGATTATAAGATTCCCGCAAGTTGTAGACGTGTTGAAACAGACTACACACACACATGCACAAACACTCACACACACACACACACACACACACACACACACACACACACACACACACACACACACACACACACACAGGTCCAGGTCCACCTGGTAACAGATGCAAACTCAGGCACACATGCAGAAACACAAACAGTCTGATAGACATAACAGACGTGCACGCGCATGCACACATGCTGGGAAAGGAGGAAATTCCAAAGGGAACAGGTGGGAGTGGCGATAGCAATCTATCAGGATGACTTTGATCTTCCCCATGTCTCTGTCATCACTGCTAAAATACACATTGGATGGATCAGGCCGGCCTCCAATTAATCATAATGTGCATACGCACGGCGAGATGCAATAACAGCACCACACCAAAATACACGTAAAGTAAAATTGTAGTTTTGATGGAGTGAGTGCACATCAGATAATATGAGCACAAGTTGAAATGCATCCTAAGTTATGCAGTACAGCCTGCTGTTTGTCCTCCCATGGTGCCTTGTGTTCTGTCCAAAGTAAAGCAGAGGTAGAAGAGCAGTGGCATCTCTTTTTCTGAGCGCTGTGTTCAGGGAGAGAAAGTGATCGGAAGGGGGCAGTGTTGAGAGAGGCTTCAAGGAGTTGAGCTGCGCTACACCTGAAACATAAACAATACCATGGGGATATTTTGGTCTCGATAGGTGAAAGGAAACAACACTCTGCATCATTTTCAATACAGCCACATTTAATCATTTAACTTTTATAAGTTCTCGGGATTGTCAACAAGGTGATCGGAGATGTGAGGGAAGTAAGAAAAACACGAGGAAGGAAAAAAGGAAGGGAAGAGGGAGACAGAGAGGAGACAGAGACATGGCGCTGGCATAAACGCAGTGTGTACTGAGGACACAAGTCAAAGCTCAAATGTGTGTGAGTTTGTTTTTGTGGATGTGTGTGTGCGTGTGTCCTCAGGGTGACCCGCACCTTAGGGCACATTAAACATCATCATTCAGTACAATGTCTCATCACAAGGAAGAAAACATCAGAATATCCGTAGAATCAGCCAAGCGTGTGTGTGTGTGTGTGTGTGTGTGTGTGTGTGTGTGTGTGTGTGTGTGTGTGTGTGTGTGTGCGTGCGTGCGTGTGCCAATGCTGAGACAAGAGTGGAGAGCCCCTGCCTTAGGGGCCACGAAGTCAGCTGATTGACAAGCTACATGAACATGAATGTGCCTGTGTGTAACTCTCTCTGTACCAAATCCTCCTAATCACTTCTCCTCTTTTGTCCCTCCTCCTCACCCATCCCTACCTCCACTTCCCCTCTTCATCCTCTACACCTTTACTCCAACCGTCCCTCCTTCCTCCACCTCTCTATTTCTTCCAGGTCTTTTTTACTGGGAGGCACGCGCATATTAATGACCCCCACGGTAATTAGCTACTTTAAAGCATTAATAGGCATGAATGGAGGTCTGCCCATGGACAGGTTTCCACATAAACACGGTGGTCAGCTCACACAGTGGGCTGCATGGCCAAAACATGAGCAGCAATCGGGAAAACATGCAAGGAGGAAAAAAGTAAATTGTGACGGAAACCATTTGCAGAAATTATTCATTTCCCTCCTTTTTTATGTTTTCCTTGAGCTAACTGTACACCCCTCCCTCTCCCCAGTCTCCCTCTTTCACTCTCACTCTTTCCCTCTCGCACATTCCACTCCTTTTTGCATATCTCCCCCCTGCACTATACCTCACCACTTTTAAATCAACTCTCCTTCCTCCTCTCATTCTCTTTTTCTTTCTCTCTCCCTCTCCACCTCATTCCCTCCCTCCCCTCACTACCTGACATTGTGGCTCGATGCCCAATGAGTCACACCTCTGCTAAAATCATCAGAGATGGAGGGAGGGAGGGAGGAGGGAGCAAAAGAAAGAAATCGTCAGGGAGAGAGAAAAAGCAGGAGAGTGTGACAGAGAGAAAAATATAGAAAATAAAAATGGGAGGAGAACAACTTAGAGAAGCAGAAAGAGGGAGCCTCCAGGGAGAGAAAAGAGCATAGAGTGCGCTTAACTTTTTGACTCCAGTAGTCAGTGTGTGCTTGTCAGTAATAGTTAGCCTGTAGACAACAACACTTTCCACACACTGCTTATTCACACACATGCATGCACAAATACATACGCACACACAGCCATACACAAACATAGCCACACAATGACATCTTGCATAAGCCCACCTGCATGCTCAGGAGGCACACATACACACACACACGCACACACGCACACACACACACGCACAGCAATCAGACATGCAAACAAACCAGAGTAGAAAGTGTGGCTGCAGCCCTGCCTCTCTACATCAGCCTCCCCCACCCTCTCTAGACGTTGCCCATGGATACCACACAAACACTCCCTGTTGGGCAACACTGGGAGTCAGGAGAGGACGTACATGGGTCACACACCTCCCTAAGCGCTTTGAGTTTAAAAGCAGTTGTATGTGTGGAAGTTTTATTTTGCCTTTTGTGTATATGTTTCAGGGTTGAATTATAGTGCTTTTGCACAACCAGTTTCTGCTTGTTGAAGCAGTGCTTATATCCAAGATGATGCAAGAAATACATGTGATTATGGTGGAATAGGAGTGTGTGTGAATTGTCCAAGAAACAGGCAAGCTGCAAAAAGCAAGAATTACAAGATGGAAGGATTATGGTCGGACAAAAAAGTATTGTTTACTACAGTAGGTCTCCCTCGTCCTCTGATTTTACTCACAACGACCCTTATCCATGATCTGTGACCTTCGCTTGCTCGTCACAGTGGGGGCGCGAGCTTTAACAAGGCTTGTGTTTTATGGACCCCGAGGGATCGCTGCAAGCTGTGTGGATGTCGCTGCGTGCCACGTGCCTGTCATCATTCAGCGGTGTTGTTGTTGAACAGTTCTGTGCCTCAGTAAAACGAGCGTATGCTTCTGACACACAGGCTTACTTTATTTGATGTTGAATCGATAGCTCTGTAGAAATGTAAATCAATCAATTGTTTTTTCTGTCTTTTAGATCATCAGGTTGGCTTATCACCACATGTCCAGATGGAGGGCAACAGAGTTGGTTTCATGTTTCCTTTATCTCGGGTTTTGCACCGAGGGATTCGTTTTGAATTTAGGGAAACTGAAAGACTACAGCTGAAGACTCTTTAGTACCTCTACAAATGGCACAATCTATTCTGCTTTGATGGGGTCAATCCTAACTGAAGCCCCAGGCTTAGGAAGCGGAACAGGCCTCTACCCATAGCTGTAATGTTTTTAAAGCCATACCAGCCAGCCACAAAGCTCCTTCTGCCCTTTGTACAGAACACACCAGACAACCCCTGGAAGCCATCCACAAAGCACATTCCCAAAGTATTTTTTTTCTTCTTTTTTACAAGTGTGGGATGGGGTCGAACAACAATTACGGTAAAATGTGACTAATATGTCACAGACATGCTGGTGTGTTTTTTTCTGACCTACTCTTTCTTTTTTTCCCTTTTCCATCCATCCTCTTCTCTCTTCTTGAAAATGCTTCACTTCAAACCCCTGTAATTACAAACAAAAGTGCTGACTCCTCTCCAGCTGAAACAATGATAATGATGGAGAATAGTTAGTGTGTGTGTGTGTGTGTGTGTGTGTGTGTGTGTGTGTGTGTGTGTGTGTGTTTTCATCAAAGCGGCGTTGACGTTGATGGGTGTAGAGAAATATGTGGAGGACAGAGAGGATTAACACAATCTGGGCATGAAGCCCCACAACTGAGAGAATGGTGTGTGTTGGTGTGTGTGCATGTGTGTATATGTTGACTCTGTCTTGATAGCAACGATCCAACACACAGCTGCTCCCAAAGCTTGGCATTTAAATGAAGCAAATCGAGACTTGGAGCAAATGGAATACAGACAGAGGCGGTGACAACACAGACAGATAGAAGAGATTTGAGGAGCAGAGGCAGACTCAAGAGCAGGTTGCACTTATTCTTGGGCTGTAAACAACATAACAGTGATGAGCAGTGTGCGTGCGTGCGTGCGTGTGTGCATGCGTACGTGTACGGTAGAGAAGGTGGCGTGACTTTTGAAATCATATCAACTTCAAAGACAAAGATATGCACATCATCTGACTTCAAGGAAAACAGAGAACACACCTGACATGTTTGATGTCGTCTCTGGACTTCACACTCTTGAACCAGAATCTGCAGCTAAACTGTAGGTACAATACACAGAGTGTGTGGTGCAGTTGTATCTAGGCCACATGTATGCATGGTTGCGAGCTAGAGAGAATGTACTGCCTGGTTGTGTTTGGAGCGGGCCCAGGCCAGAGGAGCTCAAAGCACTGAATGTCATCATCAGAGCTGTCGGAGAGCCAAGCAGTAATCACACCCAGATCACCTACACACTCACGCCAACTTACAACACCAGTCACCCCAGAGTGGTGTGTGTGTGTGTGTGTGTGTGTGTGTGTGTGTGTGCATTTGTCCAAAAAAAAAGCAAGACTGATTGAGAGGGAGAAAGAAAACGAAAGACAAGAAGTATATGGGCATGCAGCAAGTATGCATCCTGTGTTACCTTAAAAAGTGTGTGTGCGCAGACAAGCATGTGGTCATAGTGTGAGCAGTGAGTGAGTGAAGGCTATGAATGTGTGTGCTGGAGAGGAGGGTGTGTTTTTTCTCTCCTCTTTCTTCCTCCCTCTCTCCATGTCAGTCTTATATCCCACCCCTCAATTTTCCATTTTTACATGCAGCTCCAGATGTGAAGGCAGTGAAATATTAAATTACAGAAATGGGCTTGTTTCTGCACTTTGGCTATATCAAAAACAAACCAGCCTCGGCTCTCTCCTGACCTGACACACACACACACACACTTTCTCACACTTTGATAATCACATGTCAAACTCTGTGTGACACTGCAGGTGAAAGGAGGAAAGTACAGTAATGCTTGGTACTTACTGAGTGTACTGGTATTTTTTCAGTCTGTGGGTTGATTGTGCGTTCAGACTTATATTATGAGCATATTACTTGTTTTCAATTGTAAAGCAATGTTCATTTCTCCACACACACTGTATCAGAGTCAGGCCGCAACCACCACAGCTGGATCTTTGAGCAAAATTGCCTCCTGGTGCAATCCCAGTAAACACCACTAGATGCTGGCTAAAAGAAAGCCTGTACTTTACTGAAGTCAACAGACCATTTAGTTACATGTAAATGTTTATGGTTTCATGTTTCTTTTATTTCTTTTGTTTCATGTTTCTTTTATTTTTGCAGGTCAATGCTAGTCGCTGATTTTCAGTATTTTATTTAAGATGAGTAGTTAAAATAAATTGGATCCAGTTCTTTGTAGAAAAATTAAATGGTATAAAAAACTAAATAAAAAAAAAATTCTTCTTGGCCATCATATGGCATTTTGACTTATCATAGTTGGAAAGGCACAAATGTTACTAGTGAAATTCATGATTATTGGGAGGGTGTGTTTGCTTGATTGATTTGTGTGATTATCTCTAATCATCACACTCAGCTGTGGTTTCCATTTGCTCCACCTTCAGCTTGGCTCCACACCATATCTGGAGAAAAACATGGCAGTGATGGTAACCGGACCTCCAGGATAGAAAATGACCTGAAGAAACATATGAATGTTCTCACCTTTCACAGACTGCACTCTTTAAAACAAGATGAAAAAGTAATGAAATAAAAACAAATGTTCATGTTCAATCAGTGAAATTGGATGAATGCTGGATGTTTTAGGTATTGAAGGGCAGTGAAGCAAGTATTGGGAAAATATTAAACGTTTTAGATAACTACATAATTAACTCAATTCACAAAAATGTCAGATCAAGAGACACTGCAGTTGCACAGTTTGGTTGTTAAAAGTGGATGAGAACGAGTGATATCAGTGGAATTCAGTCCAGTCTGAAACAAAATGATCACATATAACAGTAGCATAAACAATCATAATGATAAGAAACAAAACAAACTAATTCTCAGAAAAAGTCAGTTATTCTCAGAGAACTGAAATGACCTGCATGGAACTGAATTCTCAAAGTGTCACAGTGCCATTCTAGAACACATTGTGGCATCACCTGGGCTGCTGGCTTTCAATGAACAGGGGATGGTTTAAATGAGGAATGTATGAAAACGTTTTTTTGGTTTGTTTGTTTTTTACTGGGCTTAACAAAAGCAACTTGCTGATACAAAAAACATGTTGCGTTAAGGGCAGTTTGAGAGGTAATCAGTCCCAGACTTTCATGATGACCATTCATGGGTCTTTAGATTTAAAGGCACAAATTGCAAATAGTCTGTCTTACTATACAATTAAATTTGTACAAATGCACCCAAAAGATAATTACCATGGTGGTCCTTCTGAGAGAGTTTGAGATAATAGATCGTCAAGTCAAACGAGACAATTTAAAACATGCAGTGTGCAACAAAATGTTACCCAGGGCCTAATAAATCCAAAATAAGTGATGTTGAAAATTCTATATTTAGTAATGACAGCCAAATATATTAATGTAAATAACAGTATGGGCATCCAATAAATAACTTAATGTTTCCTCTGCTTCGCGTCACGCCTCCTGATTATTCAGCAGACAAAACACTGGCATGACACACTAACATAGTATTAGCTATCAATACAATGTTACCCCGGCCCAAAATATCTGTGGCTCTCCCTTTTGCACATATTGTTCTGAAAGTGTAGCCCCTTGCTCACCTTCTCCGTAAACCCTGAGCTATACACATGACTTACTGATTGAGTGTAGACAACCTGATAGCAGTTTAGGATCACAGTAGAGTTAACACACTGTCAAATGCCATGCAATGAGCACCTCAACAGGGGACAGATGAGAGCAACATGTGAGCGTATGCTAGGCGTGTGTATGTCTGTGCATAGTATATGAGAGGGGTGAGTGTGAACTGACTGTGTATCTGTGTGTGTGTGTGTGTGTGTGTGTGTGTGTGTGAGTGTGTGTGTGTGTGTGTGTGTGTGTGTGTGTGCACGTCTGTTTGTGTGTGTGAGGGCTACCCTGCTCAGGGCATTGACTGAATTGTTTCCACATGTGTCTTAACGCAGAGTTCTGGGCGGGTTTGGAGGACAAGAGAGGAGAGGGGGCTGCTATAGTGTGTGTGCGTGCGTGCGTGCGTGCGTGTGTGTGTATGTGTGTGTGTGTGTGTGGGGGGGGGGGTCAGGTTACATAGCACCATGCAGCACATCTGGGCTGCAAGAGCAGAATTAGATTTCCCACGACTGAAAACACAAAGTCTACACACACTCACATGCGTCTGCACACACCTTGATGAACCACGATCGGTACACAAACATCTGTGATCTGTAAGCACCGAGTATATGCACAACCACTCCCACCTGCACAGCTACAACACACAGAGCATGAATGCACACACACTCAGCTACCACACACATTGTACAACCAGCTACACACTTCCTCATTTATGTTGTGCAAGTTATGCTTATTGTATTGCTTTTTAACCTTAGTCTTTCTAATCCTTAATACACACACATGTGCACACACACTCTCAAACACCACTTCTTCCTTGGCACAGCTGTCCCAAATGCTGCGGGCACACAGGCGTTTCACTGGCACGACACATGGAAGGAAAATCTGAATGTGTTCTCACTAATCATTCCCCTATTCCACCCAAAAAGAGCGAGAGAAAGAGAGAGAGTGATGTGGAGGACTAAAGGGTGAGGAAGGACGAGTGCAGGGACTGGACGACCTGTGTAGCAGGTGTTAAAAGGTGAGGAGGCAGGAGACAACCAGTGTCAGAGCAAAAACATGAGAAGAAAGAGAGACTGACAGAGCGGGATAAAAGCAGGTTAGAGGTGAACGGATAGGGAGAGCTTGTGGGAGAGAGAGACGGAGTGGGATGGGATAAATGGGGGCATGCCAGTACCATAAATGTTTAATTGCCAGCAGGTTTATTCATGTTAAGAGAGAGCAGAAGAAAGAGAGAGCTTAAACAGTACAAAATCTGTCTAGAGCCCCCAAATCTAATTTACACAACAAACAGAAAGAGAAGAGAAGAGAGGGCAAAATTGGAGGGGAAGGGAACAGAAGGGGGGGGGATGCTAATTGGCTACAGTTGGGCATGTCTGGCCTGAGATGAAAGAAGAAGAGGACAGAGAAAGAGGGAACAGGAGGGAGGGATGAGAGTAGAAGACAAGGAAGAGTGTGGACTACACAGACTGATGGATGGATGGATGGATGGATGGGAACACATGTATGAAAGAATGTCATATTCTTTCCCAAAACAACAACAGAATGAATGAAGGCAAGGCTAAATGATTTTCATTCACATCCCAGTAGACACACATGATGGGTCTTGAGAACTGTTAAGACTGAAGATGCTAGAACTGCAGGTCACTTCAATATACTTCTCAAATCAATCTCAAAACATAATTGAGTTGATCGCCACCATCTCTAATTCACGTGCTTTCTTTAACCCATCGCAGTACATTAAATAGTTCAAATGACTTTTAAAAGGAGGAAAAGCAATTCAGTGTCAGTCATGCAATAGGGGTCACACATGATTGGCATTTGGTCAGTAGCTACTGTTCAAAAGAAAGAATGGCCTGCATGGTGTTGAATTTCACTATCCTAGTCTTATTTACACTGCATCAGTATTTCTCCATATGTAGATGCACTTTGAATGGAATTCACAAATGAGTCAGATTGGACTTTCCCAGCTGTGCAGAGGTTTGGCGTTGTCTGTCGTGCTGGTGCAGGGATACTGGAACTGTTTTGACTTCCTAAATTGAAACAACTCATAACCTCAACTGCAGTGAAAAAAGGCTTAAAATTCTCTTGGTCCCTAGCGCAAAGTGGACCTTGTACTCACTCTGTTTATGGCAGCACCCTCTTCCCCTCACCTCACCCCATTTTGTCTCTCACTCTGTATATCTCTCCCATTTTGTCTCTCATCTCCTGTTCCATCACATTTTACACCTCCTCCTCCCTTCCTCTCCTGCGTTTTCACTTAAGCTTATTCCTGTATTACCCCAAATCCCCCCACCAGCTACGTGTGGAGAGCAGACCAAATGTCACAGAGCAAACATGATACCAACTTAATAGGTCAGCATTGTCCAGAGAAAGGTCAGAGTGTTTCTTGGCCTTGGCCAGCCTTTGGATGAAGATATGTTTATTGTGGCTGAACTAAAGGTAGAGACATTCTGAAAAAGAAATTATCTCTCCCTCTGTAACGCAGACCTATGTCTCCAGGCTGATACAGCATCTGTGCTTTGTTAAACATATTACTGTTACGCAAGAATCTGGGGCAAAGAACAACAACACTTGCTAAATATTTTATTTATTGAAGTTAAAAATGCATTCAATTGCGGTCATGAATCCTGCTTGAGAACCCTTCACTCTGATTAATCATGAAAACAAAGCAGCCTTTAAAAGGAAAATAAACCCAAGGCGGGCCACTGGTGGAGAAAACGCCTTTGGTGTGTACCTGACAAGGTTTGGATTTGGGCCAGAACCAGGCCAGGAAAGCGGGTCAGAGGGTGCTGTTCTGTGGGAGATCTGTCAGGAGTCTGCTCTGTGTGTGTTTTTGTGTTCAGCCCGGTTTAGCCCGTCTCCGATTTACAAACATTTAAGGCCTCGCTGCTGCACTGTTTCATTTTTCATTTAGTCGCAGCCCAAGGCCATGTCCCAGATTGAAGACGGCTACACAGCACACCGCTGCACTCTGCACCGCACCAAGCTGCTTCCCCTCCTCATCGTCTGGTCTGGTCTGAGGAGATGAGGACCTGCCGGTGACCCCATAGCCTGCAACACACACACTCACATTCTTGCACATTTCTATATGCACGCTCACACACACAGACACAAACATAAACCTAAGCAGAGCGCAGACATATTTCTGCTCGCGCACACAAACTTACACAAGAAAGCCAAGAAAACACAGACAGATAGGCAGACAGAACACACACACGCAGACAACATGCGGAACAAGCCATCTAATTCCACTAATACGTAAAAATCTGCCGAGACAGACAGGTATGACACAGCAGCCACTACAAACACAAATAAAATACACACACTCCAGTACACAGTTGTGTGCTTAGGAAGGTTGAACTCAAGTAATGAAGGTACGCACACACACTGACACACCTGATAGTCAGTTGCATGCATGCTGTTTGTCCGCGCAATCCCGCATTCCCACACAAACACACACACATGGGCATGACAACCAAATCTGAACCTACACACACACCAAAACAGACATATGTATACACACTGCATACAGACACACACCTGTGGTTTCAGACTAGCACACAGAACTATTTAGTCTTGGAGCTGTCATTCCCACTTAAAGTTGATGCTGCTTGTGAAGAGGACCTGACAGACAGAGAAAACACACACGCGCACACACTGCGATGAGTACCCTGCTGGAGCAGAAGACCTGACTAAGCTGAATTTCCCCCTGCTCCCCTTTCCTATTTTCCATCTGCCTCAGCGTAGGAGAACCTGTGTGGGGAAAACTAATGCCCACCGTACACACACCACGCTTCACTTTCTCTACTCACTGTGACACTCCTTTAAACACACACATGCACACAAACACAATCTCTGCAGTTTCCCTCAGCTTTCTATTCTCTGATTTATTTCCATGCAGCCTTTTGGTATTCTGCCTTTACTCGTTCTCCCAATTCCCTAAACTCCAGCCTTATCTCCTATCATCTGTATCCCCCCTCCTCCCTCCCTCCATCCCTTTGTCGTTTCTGTGGTGCTGTGTGGTTGACCAACAGCCAGGGAGAGACAAGTGCAGGAGTGCCGGCCAAACTTGCCTGCCTCTCCGCCCAAATTACATGGGACAGTCCCAATTACCCTGTGGCCAACCAAAGCATTTCCTGGGTTAGCGCTGGTGACGCGTGCCCCCCCTTTGCTGTGGTTACAGGGGGTGTCATTAGACGCTTGTTTTACTGCAACCCCAAGAACGTGCCCGCTGGCCGCATCCACGCCACGGGAAGCACGACTGCAACGTTCCAATAACTTTGCAGCGCCTGATGGATGACAAATGGGAGAACGTTAGGGGTAACGCTGGAGCTTGTAGTAAATTCCTACTGGCCAAGAGGGAGATGCAAGGGGAACATTGCAAGGAAAATAAGAAATTCTAGTAAAGCTGCTATGACTTCTGAGAAGCTGATAAGTGTGAGCTGGTTTGTGGCATTCAAAATACTGGGAAGGAGAGCTTTTTGGACAGGTTATCCCTAATATAGTATACAGGTGCAGTTGTTGAGCGAATAAATAATTTATTCTGAGAAGTGGGTTTTGAAAGCAATGCTGGAGAGAAATTTGACAAAACTATTTGCAATACAGCAGTCTGAAGCATCGAGCTGAAGGCGACCTTCCATATGTCCCCCCCACCGAAGAATTCCACTAGAAAGGCTAAAGCATATTTGACTTGATGTTTTAAGTAGCTAGCGTTAACAGGATAGCTATCAAGCAAGGATTTAGGTCACTTCACCTTGAGTACTTACCTTGTGACTTGACATTCTTCTCAAAAGGGCAACTTTATTCCAAAGTGTATCTTGTTGTGTGTTCTAGGGACGCTTTCTCTATGTTTCACAACTCCTTTCTGCGAGTGCAAAGCGAGGAGGAGGGTGGGGTGACCGACGCATCCATTTATTTTGGTCTGAGAAGCTTGTGCTCTACGAGTTGAATATCTCTTCCACATCTGCACGAGACACTGCACAGATGGTACAGTATGTCATCGTAAAAATCTAAAAACATAAACCAAATTTCCTTATTTTTTATTAGAACCAAACAAAGGAGAGTGAGAGTAGAAGAAGTAGCGGAAAAGAGAGAAAAAGATGGATCTCCGGGAGGAAAGTAGGCAAACGTAGAAAGGAAATAGTAAGCGATTGACGCAGAGAGCGGGAAGAGGGTTTTGGAGGGGTTGTCTGGCGAGAGGCAGAGTGACGTAATGGATGAGCGGAGAGAGGGATTAGTCGAGTGACAGAGATGAAGGGATGCTCTCTGGTGTCACCCGTCCTCACTCTCACTCTGTCCATCACTCATCAGGAGCATCATGGGGCTCCAGAGTGTGTGGCAGCTGTGCATGTGTGTAATCAATTTGTTTGCATACATTTCAAAGTCTGTTTATGCACATGTGTACTGAATGTATTAATATTAATTATGTCAATCTTTCAATAATAATGTGCACCATGTGTCTGTGTAAAAAGTGTGTGTGTGTGTGTGTGTGTGTGTGTTATGTATGTACGCAAGTGTGTGTCTACATGCAATGTGTCTACTTCTAGTTGCCCATCTGGTGCTGCTATGCTATGCTGCTCAGCCAGCTCTCTAATAGCTCCAATAAGCCTGTGGTTTGCTGTCTCATACACACATGCACAAATACACTCACATATATTCACAGATATGTACACACTGGTGGATGAATACACTCACATACGTACACAGTTAATACAAACCTTCACACACATGCTCCTTTCACTGTTATTCTTCTTCCAAGAGAAAGAGGCCGAAAAATGACCATTTATTTACTTTGAGCTCTGTTCTGTGGCAACGTAGTCTGACAGTAACAGAAAAAAATGAAATAAAAAGAGTCAAAGAGCGAATGAGAGAAGGGAGTAGGAAGGCCAAAGGTTGGCGAACAACAGAAGAGGACAGAGGGAGGAGTGGTGGACGAACAAGAAAAGAATGAGCCAGAAGGAAATACAGGTTGAGAGAGAGTTTGTTGGTGGATGTGGAGTAGCAAGCTGCGGTTTGGTCCGATGCAGCGTTTGGTTGTGTTTCAGTCTGGCTGTGGCTTGTGCGGGTTGGGCTGAAAGGAGCAGAGCAACAAACCCAGGCAAGAAAGTAGTTGAATTTATTCTAAGCACTTGAAAACACACATTACTAATGCTTAATAAACATATCTTCCGAGTGATTTTTGTTCATGTTGAGGTTTGTAAAAGTGTCTGATGAGACGAATTAAGGTTCACCTCATACATTTCAAATATTTTGAACTGTGTTTGTTTGTCCAGGTCTGCTGGAGGGAGCACTCTGCCCTGCCCAGCTTGGCCCAGGGCTCCGATCAGTAGCAGAGTGTCTTTCTAGCTAGCAGAGCCACACAGTTCCAGCAAACTGAGAACTTATTTACATTCGGCGGAAAAATACACCTTTTAAAATATGCCTTATAAGTCATTTCTACCCAGAGAAATATTTCAACACATGTAAACAGGACAAATTGTCAACTTAACTTTGACGTGATTCCCCTGGATGTGGTGGATTACGCTCAGATTCAAAGCCAGGTTGTTCCAGTTTATCCAACAAAACAGGTCTCTCTTCAACTCGATGTTTATTTGAATCCCCTTGGGAAAAGCCAGGTGTTGCCAGTGTACACAGGCCTAATGTGGTTTGGGGAGTTTACCTCAGCGTGCAGACTACAGGTGCTTGTAGGAGTGTGCTGCACTGCTACGAAGATAAGATGCTGAGACGGGAGGTGAGCATGTGTCCCACGACCCCTGAGCAATGTAGTCCGAGCCAGCGCTGAGATACAGACAACCAGATTGACTGATGTACACACACACACACACACACACACACACACACACACACACACACACACTTAGTGCCTGTCTACTCTGAAGGCCAAGGTTGCCACAGTTACCTGCTCTCTCTTTCGGTTCCTTCTTCTGCTCTTTTTCATCCCTCTCTCTCCCTCCCTCGTCTTCTGTTAATCTGTTCCAGAGCATTGTGATCACATGGAAAAAAACATAGCAAGTGCACATATTTCCCCCTTAGCCAAGAGTGAAAAAACACACACGGGTGGGGTGTAGGGGGTTGGAGGGGAGAAAAAAAAAAGCGAAATAAACTGTTTATTCAAAGGCAGCGCTGAGCCCTTTTGTTGTGGTGGGGACCTGTCTTTTATTAGCAGCCTGAAAAGCCTTCAAAGGCTGGAAAGACAGAGGACATGCCAACAGACGGGTGTATACAAGGCAGAGGAGAGAGGAGGGGAAGGGGGAGATGGGAGGGGAAGGGGGGACGTGAAGGGGAGAGGGCAAAAAGGTTTAAGGTTTAGAGGTTTAGAAAAGGTTTAAAAAGAGGCAAATGGAGAGGGTCTGGGGACATGAATGGTAGAAAGGTCTAGGGGGGATGGAGGAGGTGATGGAGGGTTGAGAACTTGAGATTGTGCCACTGGCAGTGAGGACACAGAGCGAAGGCCAGCGCAGAAGGAAAAGGGGAGTGCTGGGACAGTTCCAGATGGACCATAATATGGGGAAACTGTTCAGAACTGTTCTCATATGTTTGCAGCTTTTTACTCTGGCAGGACTTTCACAGAGTCTTGTAACTGATTTTGTCAGTGTGTGTGCATGTGTGTCTGTTGGGGAGGTTAAGAGCTGAATGATGTTTTATATCAGATTTTGATAGTTTAAAAAAAGGTTCTGGCTTGTTAGATTACTTGGTGTCTATGTGTCTGAGTCTGCACACGGTTATGAGTGTGTGTTTGTCAGCGTGCTGGGTGGCTGTGTAGGTGTGTGAATAAACTTACATGTGTGAGGGAGATGGATGTATTTGGGGATAGCTTTGAGAGGCAAAAGAGAAATTCCCTCATTGCGTAACTCCATCTCTCTTATCTCTGCTCTCAAAGCAAACTGTCAATGCTGCATTCCCATCTCTCTCTCTTTTTTTCTCTCTCTTTCTCACTCTCTTTCTTTTCTCTCTCCCTCTTTCTGGATCAAGTCTTCAGGGCCACAACCTTTTTGCTTTCCTCCCCTCTCATCCTGCTTTCCGTCTCATCTACTGAGTATTCAAGCTGTTTACTTTGGAAAAGTGCTGTTAAAGTGATGTGGCCACTACGAACCAACACTGTGTGTGTGTGTGTGTGTGTGTGTGTGTGTGTGTGTGTGTGTGTGTGTGTGTGTGTGTGTTCAAAATATGCTGATGGTATGAACTGTATGTGTACGTATGTGCTTAATGCGTGCAATCTATTTTTGTGTTTGTGTGTTGTGTCTTGTGTGTATGCGTGCGCTCTGTGCACGGTGACCGCTCTTGAAGCTGAATCAAAGTGCTCTGCTTTCAATAAGAGTCACAATCAGCAAAGTGGCAGCAAGCAATGACATCACTGCAGCTGGGTCCCCAGCTGGAGCACAGAAAGGACTTTGGCAAGTGTGTTTGTGTGAGTGAGTTAGTGAGTGTGGACGTATGTGTGTAACAAAGTCAAAGACCAGTGTGTACATAGTCTATTTGTAATATGCATATTTCATGCAATTCGTGAACTCTGTGGCCAAGCAAAATGCAAGCAGGTCGATGCCAAGGTAGAACCTTTCCTCACAAAGCTCATGAGTGTGCGTGTGTGTATGGTGGCTGAGAGTGTAAGTGAGATTTCCAACCTCAGTCGTCCCCATCAGTCTCTCTGCACATTCTGTGCCTTGTTTCTATTGGAGCAGACAGTGCTGCGGTGAGAAAAACAACAGGAATTTCATCTGTCATTGATTAAGCCCATTAACGGTGGTGTCTGATGTCTTTTACACTCATTCCACACACACCGACATGCAGCTGCACTCACAAACACACAAAGTTACGCACACACGCCCTGACTCCCCCCACTGCACCGCTACCAAGACTACCATACAGTAACGGACACACCATGGAATATCATCAAGATCCACACCGTTTGTGTGTGTGTGTGTGTGTGTGTGTGTGTGGTGTAGGTGTGTGTATGTGTGTGTGTATGTGTGTGTATGTGTGTGTGTCTGTGTGTGTAGTGTAGGTGTGTGTGTGCGTGTGTGTGTGTGTGTATTTGTGTTGGGTGTGAATGGATTTTCACACGCTAAGTCATGCAAGCCGGAAAATACTGATCATAAACTTCCAACCAGCAGCATGAGCAACCAACAACCCCACAGAGAGCCAACACACACACACACACTATGCTACTGGACGCACAAGCACTGACGTGGTCCACACACAGACACACACATTGTAAACTGCCCTCATATGAACAAACCATGGTTTCAAACACACACACACACACACACACACACACACACACACACACACACACACACACACACACACACACACACACACACACACATACATAGGCCACAGCCACTGACAACACACTGCTACTGAGCATACGGGGCAACCAGACACTCCAAACTCACTAAACAAATGTCTGATGTTGTCACTCTGGTATTTACCACACCACCACTGTCATTTTATAAGCCAGCCTCACTACTTTGAATGTGCAGGCTTTGTGATTTTAGCTGTGTGCTGAAAGTATCGCTCAAATAATGTGACAGTTATTGGTTGAAAACAGAGATCCGGTGCTACAATTCCACTAAGTCGACGTGGTTTACGTCTCACTGCAGTCGAAAAACTTCACGTATTAGTGATCTACCTGAAGCATAGATGTAGTCATCAGGATTCACTGAAGTCTGTTTAATGTGGTTTCTATGCAATCCCAGCTGAGTGTCCTCAGACAGTGGAAACAACTCTCTGCCTCTTAACAGTGCATTACCAGGTGGTGGCACATAATGTGTTCAAATACATTTCGGCTACACAAAACAATTGCACGTTGCCACCTTGGAAACAATGGAACGTTGCAACAAATGTAATGCAACAAAACTAACGTTAGGCTTAAGCCACAAAACAAACCTTTGTTCGATTTCGGAAAAACATAACAAATGTAACTTCACATTAACTCAACACTGTGTGTTGAAGGTCCTGCGTTTGTTCGTCCATTCCACCTCCACGCCCAACCACCCTGTGTCTATTTCTATGTTAAATCTTATGTCACTAGCTCAGACCGTTGTCACGTGGATGCATTTCATTTGAGTCCATCACAAAAAAGGATCTTAATCAACTTCCCATTTGCATTGTTTCTGTGATGTTGACATGTTATTCTAACACATTGCCACCGTGGTGGCACAACATGTGTTCAATAACATTTCTCGAGACCAGGTTGTTGTTGTATACAGTACACAGATAGCACTTCCTGTCACCGTTCAGAGATGTCAGGCCAACCCTATCCACTGTGGAAGATTGTGAGTTGGGATTGAAAATAACTATTTAGAAAGTAATATATACTGTGAATATGTGTGTGTGTGTGTGTGTGTGTGTGTGTGTGTGTGTGTGTGTGTGTGTGTGTGTGTGTGTGTGTGTGTGTGTGTGTGTGTGTGTGTATATATATAGTTTAAAAAAAAAAATTGAGAATATCATCTTGGCTTTAACATATTTTATTCAGCACCGTAAATGTATGAAATAGGTATCATGGAAGCTTTCAGTCTCTGAACTGGATCTATAAACACTACTAAAACACTACTGTCAGTCCAAAACCTCCCACAGGTATTCAATTGTTTTGTGATAATGACAAAGGCCATGTGATATGATACACGTTATTTTCATGCTCATCAAAGCATTCCATTATACCCGGGCCTCAGTAAAAGCATCAGTCTCCATTATGTTTCCCTATTCATGTATGGGGGTTTCTTTAACTTGTCACTCGTCTGTATATGGAAAATGTCAATTATCAGTTTTATAGGAATGTTCAAAAAACAATGTAGGATAAGTAACTTCTTAATTGCTGTGCAGGCTTTGCAAATGTGTGGGAATATGTTCTTGGTGCACAATGGAAAAGGAATTAAAAAAAATAATTTAGTCGTGGATAGTGTGCGTTTCTCTGTTCCTTTTCCATTTATACAATATGTAGTTGTTTGGCCATGCATAGTCTCTGAAGTGTCCTTTCACCTTCAGTCAGTGTAGTTCTAACCAGATCATTTGTGTTCAAAATAGTTTCCTTATAATAAAAATAATGTAATTCAATTTAAGATGAATACAGGCTAACGAGCTGAAAAGACTATTTTAACCAAATGGTTGTCTACCACCTGTCACTACCTTTTTTTTATTACAGAAGCAAACGGGAGTTATGACAAGATATAAGCAAGACATAGCTTTCAAAACTCATGATTTGAATCATCCAACAATCCAACTTTGAGCTTCAAACCAGTCAAAGTCAAACAATATTATAAAATATACTTTAGCAAAGCTCTAAGACGGAGTTGAACACAAAGCGTACGGCGGAACAGGAGAGCAGAGTGAAGCCCACAGCAGAGACCTGGGGGAACAGAGCAGTGATGAGGGACAGCTACCAGAGACACCCAGCAACTCACATGGGTGTGCACAGCAACCCACACACACGCAAGTGCACATCGGCCATAAACAACCCATGAATGTACACATAGATGCACAGGCCAGGAAAGGGCAAGCACACACACACACAAACATTATATATATATATATATATATATATATATATATATATATATATATATATATATATATATATATATATATATATATATATCAGGCCATGCTCACAAGTACCTGCACACATCACACCTGCAGTGCACATGCATACACATTTTTGTTTCAGTGTATGCTTGAATCAGTTCTTATCTGTATGCTCCTGTGCTTCCATCTCCGTCCTTCTTTTTCTTCTATTAAATTCCAGAGATCCGTCACATTCCATATTTCCATCACAGGAGACAGCCCCACAGCCCTACCGCTCCCCAGGAGTCCAAAGCTCTGTCCAGCAAACTAGTCTGACTCCACAATCCCGTGATGTGCTATAATTTAGCTCTTTTCAGAGGACTTTCCCTCTGACTGTCACTTCCCATATATCACTGTCATTCAGCTCATCTGTCGGGGGTCTGGGAAAAGGGCTATGGGTGACTGAGCAGAGGTGTCATTGGATTTCTGTCTGAATCTTTCTTGATTGCTTTCTTCACTCATAACACACATAAAAACCTAAGTCTGAATGACAAAGGCAGGTGGGTTTACATAAAGTGAGAGGTTGAAGAGAGAAAGGGAGAAAGTGGCAGAAGCCAACAGAGAGAGTGTGAGCGAGGGGGAAAGATCGTGAGAGAAAGAGAAAGAATGAGAAGAAAATGGAGAATAAAACAACAGGCAAAGAGGGAGAGAAAAGGAGAGGGAGAAAGCCTCCCGAGTGCTTTTTTGCTCCAACGGGACAAAAGGTTACAGCATGACGGGGGTAGGTGTCAGGTGATGTGTGACAAGTCCAAATTAAAGATGACATAATGGTGGGGGCCCGGATGGGGTCCAAAATGGGGGCTGACTGAGACTGAGGGTGGGGGCAGACCATGGCAACCAAGTCGAGCTGGGCCATGCTGGGCTCGGCTGGGCTGGGAAGCAGGGGGCTACCCTGCAGGCTCCTCCATATGGAACGCGTTAGCCTAGCAATTGCTAATGAAATGCAGGCTGACGTCAGGCAGACACCCACCCATTGTTTTTCTGCTTAATTTGTTATAATATTTGTCTTACAAATGAGGATTTTGCCAGGACAGAGGAAGAATGAGAGGTGGCAGCCACAGATTAACAGAGGTTGGCAAAGGGTATTACAGTAAGAGCCCGATGTTAGGGCAGAAAATGGGGTTTGAGCATGGCAGTCAAGATAGAGAAAAGCTAGGGGACTTAGCATAAGTGCTAACACAAGTAGAGCCAGGGCCTCAGCTGTCTAAGTGGGAGGTTTAGTGACCCGAGGTGGACTAGCATGGGTGGGTGCACTGGAAAGGGAGGGACTGCTGTAAGAGGATGTGAGTATGTGTTAATTGCATATGGAAGTTTTTAGCATGAACAAACATTTCTGCATTACTCACAACAATTTGTGGTAGGAATGCACCATGCTCCTGCAGCTGCCTGCCTGTTTTATGCATCCTCATTTACACTCTTTCGGTAAGTGTTATGCCCCTACACCCCCCTCTCCCTCTCTTCCTCTTTCTCTCTTCTTCAAGCCCATTCACCCAGTATTCAACATACAGAGCAGTCTTTCTAAAATAGGCTCAGTGGAGCAAGTTTAAGAGTGCCTTTGTTATCCCAATAGGAGTTGTGCTGTAATTGACCACCACCTGGGCATCTGGCAGAAGTCACAGCGAGCTGGAGAGAAGGAGATGCAGAGGGAGAGGAAGGAACTGAGGATTGAAAGAATGAAAGAAGCGACATAACAGAGATGAACAAATGGAGACTGAGGAAAGACAAGAAAGGAGGAGAGATTAATAGGGTGGAAAGTGTGTATGTGTGTATGTGTGTGTGTGTGTGTGTGTGTGTGTGTGTGTGTGTGTGTGTGTGTGTGTGTGTGTGTGTGTGTGTGTGTGTGTGTGTGTGTGTGCTATGTCCCTCTCTGTCTCTTGCTCTCCCACTCTGACATGTCAATTTGAAGGTGCTTTATTGGCATGAGTAATGATGGGAGGTGTTGCCAGGGTAATTACATAGCACATTAAAGGGTTTCATAAACATTACAGTTCCTCCTCTGCCCGGTGGCAAGGCTAAAGGGGCAGGGAGAGGGAAAAAAAACTGAATGAGAGAAATGGACACAGTGAGAGGGAGCAGAAGCTGCACAAAAGAGAGTAGAGAGGATGGAAGAGTAAAGGGCACCTATTGGAGAGTAGGGGGAGGAAGAGAGAAGGGAGGAGTGTAGGAGAGATGAACAGAAACTATGACAGGAGTGAAGGTTACCATGATCATGGATTCAATCGCTTAGCGCCTGAACATGAAACGGGAAGAGAGAAAAACAACATGCTGGAGCAGCGTCCAACACAAGCCACAGCTGCGATTCACATCACGATGCAACACTTACACACACGTGCACACTGCAGTCATGAAACACACATCTGCAGAACTTTGTGCATAACCTTGTTGATGCAATCTTTGCATGTACTCATAACCATTCGCACTATAGCCACAAACTCCACACACTCAGCTGTGCACAGTCTGTCACTGACGAGCATGACACTCTCACTCAACCAAACGCAGAACCACAAGGACCATAATTAAACAAACATCCACCCAGTCGCTGAGCGGTGCATATTTATGTACAACCTCATTGGTCAAAAGCAATTATCTTCTTCTTCTCTTCATCTTGACAGAGCGCACTAAACAGCCCCTGCAAATCAGTTGAATAATCTTCATCACACTGGACTTTTTGTGTTTCCCCTGTGTTGTTGCAGTATTTTAGTTTTTTTTTTTTTACTTTAGTTTTAATGTCTGTTGTTGAAGTTTATTTCTGTCCTTGATTTCATTTTATTGGGACGGTCAGAGGTCCTTCATATTGGACCACGCATGAGGTTATGTCATGAGGTCCTGATGATACTGATGATCAAAGTGCATAAAGTTGATATCTTTATAGTTTTTTTACGTACCACTTCATCAATGCAAATTGTCCAAAATTCAGCGAGCAGCCTTTTCCAGATGTCACAGAAGTCACGATGAAGCAGGATCCTGCTGCTGGATCGCATATGTTGTTGGAGTTGGAGTCAGTATGTTGCACTTGGTTGATCACAGATGTTTTGTATTTTTGTATATTTTGGCAAAGCTCATTAACAACAATGACAATAAACTCCTGAAGCCACTGAATAACGTCTAAACTTAAAACTGTGTTATGTATCTTGCTAAGAAGGCAGGTTGTAGCCCAAAGAGCACGGCCACCTGATTCACTCTGCAAAGCAAAATCTGGCTTTGGCTTTACAATGACAAGCTAGATTACATAAATAATTACCCTGACACGAGTCCAAAGCAGCATCAAACCCTTCAACTTGAAAGTGTCAAAGTAAAGTTATTCCAGTGCTTCAGCTGGGCTATGTATAGAGACAACAGCTGCAATGCATTGTGTGACGGAGGAGAGTAAACGTTCATATTCGCTGGATTAATCTGGCTAAGCAAGAGAAGGGAGCAGGCTGTGCACCACCAACATCGCTGCTAATAAAAACAATGTTTAGCTTTTCTCTTCATCTCAGCCGCGGCTCGATATTGCACAAACGGCTCTCCGCTAATTAATTCCTGCTTTTACTTAGTTGCAGCTGTCGATTCTCTCATCTCACAGACGCGGACAAGTGGCAAACAGGTTCTCATTTCAAAGACCAGCACACTGTACGCATTCCTTGACTTTGCATGGGCCCCTCTGTCATGAAAGGGCCTTTATTAAGTGTCTCATACATTTACACATTGGGGAACAGTTTAAACTTGGCCCTTGATTAACAGAGTATAGGGATATCTATCCCAGAAACCGATGCTAGTCTGACATCTCGCCTTCTGATGTTGAAGTTGAAGGCCCATGTCTACAGGTATTAATCAAAGCCAAACCCTCTCTATCCCTCCAGAGATCCCACTTATACACAGGCTTGCTACTTTGGTCCCTCCATCCATCCCAACATATACAGCATATACCTTATAGACAAAGGTAATTGGATACAATCCACTGCACTTGACACATCTGAAAATTCTAAATCTGTGTGCCATCAGAATGATGGATTGCATTTATACTGTTCAACGTTTTCACATTGTTTAACTCTTTAGAGTACACAGCGGGGGGATGATATTGCCTGTCAACTTGTGTTTGACTGCATCTAAACCAAGGAATATCTCAACTTGACTCCTCACCCACACCTCTACACAGGCAACAGTCATAATGAGTCAACAACTGGCGGCTCAGAGCTCTGCATTAGGTTCCACTCCAGTCACCCTTAACATAGAGTCCAGCATACCATGCCTCTCCTCCACGATGACCTTGGGGTCAGGCCAGAATGCCCTCATATAATGAGAGTGCGGTTTGGGGATTTGTTTGACTGTGATAGAGAAAGGGCAAGCACATGCAATGCACCCTGGGTCTTTGTCTGGCTGCTGACGGTATTGACGAGTGCTGATCGATGTTAATTGCTAGACAGAATGGCCATATTGACCAGGCTCCCTGGATGAAGAAGCCTGCAGGCCCCGTCAAAGAGTGAGAGAGATACACTGAGTAAAAGCTGCTTGGCCCAGACCTAAAGCATCTACAGGGCCCAAGACACACACACACACACACACACACACACACACACACACACACACACACACACACACACACACACACACACACACACACACACACGGCTCTCATTCACTTTAATGAGTCGAGAGAGGAGCACAAAGGCATAACGTCCATCAATGCCAAGTCTATTCAATACAACAGAGGGTATATGCAAAAAAAATAGGTGCCCTGTTGTGTGTCTCTTTGTGTGCTTTTGTGCACACGTGAATGCATGCACATGTTCATTTATGAATATTGTGTCTGGTAAAGTTGGTCTACTTGAAAGTAAGATGCCTTTTGAGTGTGGCGGAACGGGTAGGGGACATCCATGGTGTGTATGCATACACGTTTGGTGTATGTGTGTCTTAGGCAAGGATCAATAGGCAGGAGCTGCAGAGGCAAAAACATGGGCAATCAATATGCTGGCTGCAAAGAGAGGGAGGGACAGAGTGAGCAGATAAAAAACAGCCGGGGAGATTAAAGAGACAGATAGGGAGGACAGAAAATGAATGAGAGAGAGCAATGTGACAGAAGGGGAGAAGAAGAAGGGGCCTGGTTGACCCCCCCCCCCTAACTTTATGTTATGGTTTTTTCGACATGAAATGTCATTTCCAAACCTGTTTCTCAAAAAAACTCCACGGATGGAGCAAGCTATTTCATTTCTAAGACTTGCTGCTGCAGCAGCTTACAATTGAGTTATGAATAACGTGTTATTATAACTGTCTGTGACTCCAGATGTGAATTTTCATCTCAGTAAAATCTTTGTGTGAAATGCCTTTTTTGTCGGATTTACAATGGGAGTAAGATCATCTCAGCATATCCTTTTGGAATATCTACTACTATTTGCAAATCCACTATTGTTAAATCAGGCTTTCATCCACCGTATGTGAATGGAGTTGAGCTCTTCCGTCTGCTTTTTCCTATTCCACCATTGTACCAAGATGTGCTCCCTGTTCTGAACCCTTCCATCTGGGCTTAAGCGTACCAGACGGGCCTCATTCCTCATCACCAGAATGTGGTTCAAATCCCTCTCCACAACATTTACACTTGTGTCCCTTGCAGCAGTGCGGTGAGCAGCACCCAGACACAGGTGCAAAGCGAGAGAGAGCCAGTAGTCGGAAAAAAGGCCAGAGGCCTGTCTATGGAGCATGACTGGAAAGGCATTCAACCACAGTACCCCTACCCAGCCCTGCGCAACCCCGTCCAGTTGCAGAAGTGTGTGTGTGTGTGTGTGTGTGTGTGTGTGTGTGTGTGTGTGTGTGTGTGTGTGTGTGTGTGTGTGTGTGTGTTGAAAGTACAATGTTGAAAAGAATAGCCCTACACTTGGAGCCAAAATAACTGTCCCTGATGTATGAGGCCAACCCCCTCCCACCTCTACACACATACACGCACCAATTGACTCTGGTTCCCTCGATTCTCTCTCTCCCTCTGTGTGTGTGTGAGAGAGAGAGAGAGAGAGAGAGAGAGAGAGAGAGAGAGAGAGAGAGAGAGAGAGAGAGAGAGAGAGAGAGAGAGAATGAAAGGTATGGCAGGAGTGTTGTGTTGGCTTGGCTGACCGTCTGCGGTTGTGCGGCGGCGAGAGGGAGTTTTGGGAGCGCAGAGCGGGCGTTGCTGCCGAAATCCCTGAGAAATGTTCGTTTTGGATCCGTGTCCGTGCTTACATACCGTCCTCCCGACTGTCTCTCATTCTCCGTTTCATTTTTCCCTCTTAAGGTTTAACTTAAAAGTTATGAAAAGGGGAGTCAAAATACATCACTTGAAAGCACGGCCGCTCTGAAGGGTGTGTGTGTGTGTGTGTGTGTGTGTGTGTGTGTGTGTGTTTGTGTATGTGCGCGCACACTGCCATCCTCCCTCCATCCTGAGTCCAGGGCCACAGAGGCTGCATGGGGTTATCTTCAGGGGAGATAATGCAGGACAAGAAGTCCCCATTTGTTTAAGACAGATGTTCACCTGACTGAGGCAGCAGGTGTCTTTGTTATGTGGAGATCGCAAAAACGTAAAACAATCAGAGAGAGTCTCTGACACTCTCTTTCTGTTACTGACAGAAATAAATCCATAGAAATAAAATCTTCAAACTAATTAATTCGATACAATTACATCATTGGACGTGTTTTAGGAATTTCCGCCAACAAAAAATAGTTAAAACACGGCAGAATAACACAGATGTCCAACAGAAAATTGACCAATTTGTGAAAAGTATAGAAGCCATGTTGTTTTGCATTGTAAACAAGTGAAATTATCTCACCTAATTAGCGGATTTGTTTCACTTATATTTGTGCAGTGTAAATTGGGTCGGCATCAAATAACGACTGGCTAATTCCATTTTGATCCAATAAGTGTGCATGTGTGAGGGAGAGAGAGGGAGAGAGAGAAAGAGAGAGAGGTGGGAGGGAGTGAGGAGAGGAGGGAGGATTGATCCGCGTCTGTTAAAATCTTGTTCTGGTTTTTCTTGGAGTGAGGTCGGTGCCTGCCGACGCGCCTCTCCTGTGCAGCCCCCCTCAAGAAGAGCTTTTTATGGAAGGAAACATTGGCATTTTTGAAAGGAAGAAGGATCTGCATAATACCAGTGAAGTGGATAAAAACGCACGGCTGGGTTCTTTTTGTGTTCTCTCTTAGCATTTTCTCCATGGTGTCTGAATGAAACAGGGAGGGAAATATAAGGGGAAGAGGGACGGTGCAGGTTCTGGACTAAGAGTCGATCTGACAGTGTGATTTGGGGTAAACACGTTTCCAGTGCGCACGTTTTTAACTTTTATTTCTTCAGAAACTGGTGAGCTCGACTCCTCTCCTCTTGCAGCGCGGATTTCGCTTTTTCGGAACGAAGAGACTTTCGTTTTTTTCTCCCTACAGAGAAACTGCTTAAACTTTCTACGTTTAAAAAAATAAATAAAAAGGTCGGATTGCATTTTCCCCCTTCAAACATTCTGGAGGTGATGTCATCGTGCTGTGTTTGGGCTGGTATCGTGTCGAGAGGGCGCAGGGAGGACTTCTGCAGCAAAGCGGTAACCAGCGGCTGAGGCAAGCGGGGAAGTCCGCAAAATCAGGTGCAAAGTGCGGCTGTCATTTCCTAGCTGTGTCGCGGGTGGCTGAGTCCGCCACCCAGTCACAGCTGTTCCCATCCTCTACAGCCACCCCTCCCTCCCTCGTCTTTCTTTCCCCTGTATTACCACCTCCCATTTTCATTCAGAACTCCCCATACCCCTCTGAGCTGGACCACTCTGGGACCTTATCACCCTCGCTCTGTCGGACACTGTTCGGTGTCACCTGAGACACAGACCCCATTGAGCCAGCGTGGGGGCGCAGTCATGACCCTGCATTACCCTGCGCCCGCAGAGCCCCCGTCTCCAGTTCACGGTTTGCTCCATCACCCATCCCAGGTAGCCCACGTCCTGACCCTGCTCTGCTGGTACTAAACCTGCCTGCTACTCCTGCCTGTGCCGGAACAAACACTCTACCACTTTCTTCTATCATACAGAATTAATGTTGGTGACCAGAAGCTTGCCCCTGCGCTGAAACGTTTCTCATTGGATTACGCAGAATATTACGCACGCACAGCATCTTCCTCACAGGGCCGAGCATCGCCGCGAGGGTCAAGAAGGTCGATTGGAATTGGTTATCTGTGACGCGTGAGCGCGCTTTCACCTGTTCCTCTCCGTGTCGGGGACGCGCAGCCTTTAAAGCCCTAACCTCCCCCTTTGCTCCCCCGCCCATCCATCTCTCCGCCACTCTGGACAGCTGTTAGAGGTTGCCCGGCGGTCACAGTGGCACAGTTCCCCCGGCATCACACCCCACATTGCCCGCGCTCGCGCATTTACGCACGCCGGGAGAACCGGGGCACGGCTCCGCCGATGCCAACGGGAGTGTCCGCGGACTCTTTGACTCTGCACAACATCGAGCGGATTCACAACACAGGAGGAAACTCTCTGGACTGTCGGACTGGCTTGGACCGAGCGAGGAGACTGTCTCTGGGACAAGTTCCATAGTGGAGGGGGGAAGCAATGTGGCCCCTTCTTTCCACGCTGACCGTCTTGTAAGTCACTTTTATCACTTTATCATGTAATAATTGTATTTATGTACGTGGGTCCTATCTCTTTTTTTTCCAGTTACTTAAACTACTTTATTGACAGGCATAGCTAGAGATGAAGATGATGGAGAGGACGATTACATCACTCCTCATCAGTCCCCATAGAAAACATGCCACGGAAGGCCCTGTTTTGATTGGCTGACAGTTCAGGGTCACTGGGTCAGAGTCAGGGCCCTGTTACTCATAAAACCTGCCATAAACATCTCCATCACCATCTGCACTTACTTTAGGGATGGCCAAACTGAATTAGAAAAAGGCATTTTTCCATTGCCAAGAAAATGCTTCTTTGTTTTCCCATTGAAAATATTTCTGAAGTTAAGTCAAATAACACCGGCTTTATCTAGTGGGATAGGAAAATGATAAAGTGCCAAGAGCAAATCTAAGGGAGGAGGATACAGACTCAGGGGGCTTGAGTTTGCCCATTTGAGGTGTGTCTTGTTAAAAGCCAAGGGATTTATTTTTCTTTCTTTGTGTCGGCTGTACTTCTCCCAGATGGCAGTCATCTCCAGATACTTCTCATTCCTCACACAACCTGGACAGGGTGTGTGCTGCTGCTGGTGTCTGCCTGACTTTCTCTCTCTTCGTCTGCATCTCCCTCACACTCTCCACTTAACCACCTCACTGCCTACATTTGTCTTCTTATCTTGCCTATACCCCATTTTTTCACAGATACCTGCTGAGATAAAAAAAAACAAGTATGAATTAATAACTGTTGAATGATGTTGCCCCTGGCAGTATCAAAGGAGGAGCAGTCTTACTGTTTAGTCTGCTGGTTTTAGTTTAGGTCTTCCAGAGTCAATCATCTTTCTATTCATTTCCTTCTTGCAGTTTTCTTCAGTTTTACCACAGCCTCTTCACTTGCTGTTTTACCAACGTGATCATTCTGAAAGTCTTCAAGCCAAAGAGCCTTATGCCACAACAACCTGTTATTGCTCAGCTAACAATTGCTCCACCATAGGCTCTATTACTGCTGATACCACTCACACACGCCTTCTAGCCTAACCACCATTCTTCACTGCTGAACATATGAAACGCTCGCACAGTGCCGAAGCCCACTGCTCCAGTGTTGGCCTACCACGCTAACCACTGCTACACACAGCTGAAACCACTGCTCTGTGTCGAGTCCCACCAGGCCGACCGCTCTCACTCCACGCTCCTGCCCAGTCCTCGGTACTGAGGCCTGCTAGTCTAACCGCAGTCTCCATATGGTAGATCTGCTGGGACGCAGGTTTATGATGTCAGACGCTTGCTTGTTTTGGCAGCTGGCCAAGGCGCACCGGGCTTTCCCTCTCTCCATACCTCCTTCTGTCTTTACTTTATCCGACTTTTACTCGGCACTCTCTTATTTTCTCGTTTTCTCATCCCTCCCCCACCCCCCGGTTGATCCTGTCTCCTTCTTTCCTCTCTCCTTCTCTTTCTCTCTGTGGCTGGCATAATATGGAGTGTCTGTGGTTTTTGTGGGAGTGGGGGAATCCAGTGCCGAGGCACTTTTCCTGCAGTGTCCTCGGCAGCAGTGCAGCCGTGGTGTTTTAACAGCTGAGAGCCCTCACAATGCACAGGCGCTCAGGTTTTTTCGGCTGCGCAGGCAAAATGTGAGGGCCAACATGCTGCATTGCCCAGGCTATCTGCATCTATTACAACGACTCAGGGGCCAACACAACCGCTATGGGAAAGAAATGTTGAGAAGGAGGAGGGAAGAGAGAGGAAGCATATGTATGTGTGTGTTAGTCAGGAGGCAGTGACATGTGTTACGATGTGCATGAGTTCAACCCCCCTCTTCTTTCATCCCAATTATTTATCTTTTTGTCTACTTCTCACGCCAGGCCACACTCTGTGGTTACCCTTCTGTCTCTCATTTTGACGCTTTTTCTCCTTCTTCCTAGAAAATGTATCTGTAGCCTTTTTCACATCTGTGCATCTTCTTTCAGATGTTATCGCTCACCTCTCTTATTATCTGTCAGCCTTCTCTTGCTTCATCTCCCCTCTATTTATTCTGACATCACCTTCCTTCTCCCTATCCCTTTGTGTATCTCTCAGTTTATCTCTCTCTCTTCTCTTCACTATCTCCCTCTCTCAGCAGTGTGTATGTCTTTGCTTTGGCCCAGCTGTCAGCTGCCCGTTCCTCCTGTACGCACACATACACCATGCGCACATCTGCACATCTGTGTGCATGCCCATGACAGTGTGAAGGAGTCCCCCTGCTAACCCCAAACATAAAGGAAGATTGGAGGCAGGGAACGATAGGAGAAAGGTAGAGTGGACAGAAAGACCGGGAGGGAGAAGGTATAAAGTAGAGAGGAGATAGGGAGGAAAACAAGTCAGAGAATAAGAGTAGAGTACAAAGAGAGAGAGAAGAGGCATGCAGAGAGATAGAAGATGAGGTGGGGAAAGACACAATTCGTAGAATTGCTTTTCAGCCCACACACTTGGTTCTGAACTTCCTCATGTCTTCAGCCACTAATTCAGAACAGTTCAAGGACTGCCAGAGTAGATTTTGCGCAACACAATCACTCCCTTACTAAAGCTGTCAATAACATGATGCCTCCAAGGTCAAGGTCTAAATTTAATTGAAGCATTGTGAAGAAGTGAACATGTTTTATTGTAACTGGAACCAGCTGTTTCCATCATAAATGTCTGTGAAGGTACAGATCAGAAGGATAAGTAAGTAATAGGAAATAATACAGAAAAATTCCCCAATAAATAACCTTTCCACACGCTTTGGTAGCTCATATCACTCATTCATAGCCATTCTAAATGTGACCACTTTCTGCTGCTCTCCAAAACCACATCACAGCGTAGCATACACCTGTAGTCCAGCCCAGCTGTCTACATACACAGAGAAGCCAAATAAGCCAGCACAGTCCCTTAGATGTCCAAATCAAAACATGCTCTAGTTGTCTCGGTATGTTTGCCATTTCGCCACGGTCCAATCAGGTCATTTGGAGGCCAGATTTTGGTGTGGCGAAAGTCATGAACGGGTCAGAAAGTGGGTTTGGACTAAAGGCTGGTAGCGTAACAATAAACACTGCTCTGGGTGTTGTCTGTCTGTCGATCCCTGGACATCTGCCTGCCAGTCTGTATGTCATGTCTCTGTGCCAGCCACACACACAGCAATGTGAGTAATAACCCAATAAGGAAAAGAGATGTTGAACAGAAAGAATAGCAGAGATGAAAGAGATGGAAATGATGGTGTCACACATAACTCTTCCAATATTCAATGTTGCTTACATATTTCTAAATTCATCTGTTTCCACTTTTTCTAGATGTATCCAGATGTTGCTGGTGATGTGCAATCCATTACAGGTAAGTGTCTGAATGCTTGACAAAGAGAGTTCCAACAATACAAAGGAAATGTTGTATATTGATACTACGTGCAGTTTTATTAAGCCTGTTTATGATTTTCTGTATATGTATACATATGCCAACCTCTGGGTACGTGTCTGCCTTGGTGTGTGTGTGTGTGTGTGTGTGTGTGTGTGTGTGTTCTCAGCAGGTACTTGGTGTGGATGGGGTCAACTTCAGCGTGCATGTGGAGAACCAAACACAGGTGCGGGACACCATGAGTCGACGACACCACCGGGTCTACCAGCTCTACAGCCGCACCAGCGGCAAACACGTCCAGGTCCTGGGACGCAGAATCAGCGCTCGAGGAGAAGATGGAGACAAATTTGGTAAGACACACACACAGACACGCACACGCACACACACAGTAGAACTCAGGCACTTTGGTACGTGTGAGTCAGTGTATACATAGTTAGATGCTTCCCTGCACACACATGCACAGACTCACACAGACTAACGGCTGCGAGTACAAAGACTCGAGGGTTGACCAAGTGCATGCATGAACGGATACAGAATGCAACTGTGCCGGCACACTCACAAAAGCACACACACATGCCTCCCCAGGCTTTTGGCAGAGGGGCAGTGGAGCTTGTCTTGGGAGTACAAAGACCTCATCGACTGGCTGCTGACTCAATGATTCACTAGAGAGAGAGAGAGAGAGAGAGAGAGAGAGAGAGAGAGAGAGAGAGAGAGAGAGAGAGAGAGAGAAGGTGTTAGTGAAAACAAGTGTGAGTTAGTGGGAAAAGCCTGGCAGGTAGAGTGTTAGAAACTCATCTCCGTCATCGATCCCTCCATTGATTTCTCATCCTCCCTGTGGTCTCCTCTGGATTTAAAACAGCAGGCTTCCTCTCCGTCCCTCCCTCCATCCTCAAACACTCTGACTCTGTCCATCCCCCACTCCCTCCTCTTTTCAACCTTTCTCCATCTGTAATGATGTCTAACCCATTCTTAAACCACACACAATCAATGGGCAGAAGAAAGCCACGCCATAAAGCTGGAGTTCATATTTCTCCATGTGCTCAAATTGTCGCTCTTATTGCACATCCTATCGATTCACAAACATGTCACGCCACTTCAAGCCATAGATGGGACCATAGACACAAAAGCATGTCTGCTTGTAGACAAATACCACCCTAAACTGCACAATCCAACCCAAAACTGACCAACTATGGCAATGAGGCATTACACAGAGGAACCAGGAGCCGAGAGAGAAGAAATAACGCATAGACGAGGCGGGGGCATGAAGGTATAAACATGAAGTGAAAGAGCAGAAGGGAGACGAGAGGAGAGTTGGGGGAAGAGAGCGGAAGAGGGCAAGCGGGAGGGAGGTATTGATTTCTCTTGACCCCTTTGTTGACTAAGGTCATGTAGGAACCATTTTAGGGATTTATTTTTAAACAGGCACAAGCGCTCTCTGAAGATGTGTTGTTGGTGAAGCGGTATTGCCTGGAAGGATGAACATGCATGCACCTGCACACACACAAATACACAGAGGTGCACACACACATGCACTCACCTTAAAACAACAGTATCTCAGACACTCAGTCTGTTCGCCCGCTCCTCTCGGCCCACCGTGCTCTGTCTAGTTTTGGATGTTATCTTATTTACGAGCCCCATTTGTGGTCAGCAGCCTCACATCCATGTGTGTGACCGAGCTTATCTGACAACCATCTGTCCAGCCAGAGACATTCACATTGACCTGTGATTTATCAGCACATTTAATAGCAACGATGAATCCTAAAACTGGGATTTATTGTGAATGCCTTATCTGATTTAAAATCCCAAATCTGATTTAATGGTGGCTGGTAATCTGTGCCACACTTAGTCTGACACTACTTGCTGTGGGCTCGTTCGTGTTAATTTGAATGTTGTTCACTGCAATGGAATTATCTCAACATGAAACTAAGTGAGCTCTTAATCTGGGTTAGCGTTATCTTTATCCTCTAACATTTGTGTGGTACAACCCAATAAACCTCTGACATCCTGCAAACACAACATACTGTATTTTTCTGCGTTGCCTGCGGCTCTAATGTCTGTCTGTCCCTCTGTCTGTCCCTTCACAAGCCCAGCTCGTAGTGGAGGCTGATACCTTTGGTAGCCAGGTGAGAATCCGGGGCAAAGAAACCAATTTCTACCTGTGCATGAACCGCCGCGGGAAGCTGGTCGGAAAGGTGAGACTTCTTTCTTTCAGGGACATGTTTATCAAAAATCAAATTATATTAAAGTGTCCTGACCAGCCTCTCTTTGTTTCTCCCAATCTGTGCATCTGTGTGTGTATGTGTGTGTGTGTGTGTGTGTGTGTGTGTGTGTGTGTGTGTGTGTGTGTGTGTGTGTGTGTGTGTGTGTGTGTGTGTGTGTGTGTGTGTGGTACCTGTGGTTTCTCTGCTCTCTCAGAAGGCCAGTAACCGAAGCGATGACTGCGTTTTTGTGGAAAAGGTTCTGGAAAACCACTACACAGCTCTGATGTCAGCGCGCCACACAGGCTGGTATGTGGGCTTCACTAAAAGAGGACGTCCTCGCCGTGGTCCCCACACACTCCCCAACCAGCAGGACGTACACTTCATGAAGCGCTTCCCGCCTGGTGAGCAGCCCGACCTCACCACCCCCTTTCGCTTCACCACCGTCAGCAAGCGGGGCAAGCGGGTGCGCGCTACCGGGCCCCGCTAGTAGTGGCTAACACGAGTATCCACTGTCTTTTCATCCAGAGCCTTGACCTGAGCCTGCCAATAGCTAACCCAGTCATCTCCTCTGTCACACACGACTGAACACCTCTCTTTGTTGGGACAAACATTGACCAGAAACTTGATGAATCATTCATGGGGTTTAGCTTTACACCTACTAATTTGCCACTACAGCCCACTAGTTAGTGATCATTCCTCTTAGTTTTAGTTCCCTTACTGGGCCAACTGGACCATTACTGGGCTATCACTGGAAGCTTTATGGACCTGCTCTGCTTCCATTCATAGGCCAGAAATACTGACAGGGAAGCTGACGGGCAGCCAGAGTCCCATGCTCTACGAAGGCCTTTATTCCAATACCACAAAACCCACAAGGTCTTCGTGTCTCCTGTTCTGGACCAGCTGGACCATGTCATGTATGGGATTACAACTGGACCATACAGAGATAGAACAAGGGGTGGGAACAAGAGAGTGGGTGCTTAGCCTACGGATAAAGGGAAAACAGGAAGAACCGGATGGGAAAACAGCAGAGTGGACAAAGGGATAGAGTGATCTTCACAGATCCAATGGACCAACAATGGACTGCTGACATGTGACGCACTTATTTGTCTCACTGCTAAATTGGTGTGAACCTGTGAGACCGCTGACAAAATGATGAATGAGGGAACGATCGAGTGAGTGACTTACTGAATAAACGCATGTTTGTAAGAACGAGAAGACAAGAAATTGTATGTAGGATTGTGTGTGTTTGTTTGTGTGTGTGAGTGAGTGAGTGCACCAACAACCATGAGTGAAGCTGGATCACAAGGGACTCTGGAAAGGGACCATCCAGTCCCTGCATGAACCCGTGACAACTCACCGCGGGGACTGAAGCTTTAGGAACTGGAATGTATAAAAACCAAGCTGCACCAAAAACAGCAAGCCAATCACAGCAAACCAAACCAACAACCGACCAAAGACAACTGGAGACCTTCTTTGTGACTCCTCCCCCCACTCCCCCAGGGACACAACACCCTCAGCTTATAGGTGCAGAGGATGACAAGTGCAGGGGCGAGCATTGCGGGGAGGGTGCCTTGTCTATGAGCATTGCTATAGAAACGACCCAGGGGATGATGCTCCTGTGCGATACCGTGGATACAGAATGCTGCTACCAGGACATTCAGTGGAACAAACCAAAGTCTCAACATACACACAGGAGAAAAAATATTAAAGGGAACAATTTATTGAAAGTTATATATATATTATATATATAAAAGAAGACAGCAACCCTAAATAAGCAATCTTACTATGATGGTTATTATAATTATTACGATAAAATTATTTCATTTATTTATTTCAGCTCTGTGTGTAACTGTGTCTTTCTCGACTCAGTAAACAGAAAAATGTCCTGTGTCTCACAGCCTCTTTAAACTGCTTCTTAACATGCTTTCTTTTCTGTCAAAGAATATATTGTAGAAAGAGATTCAAGTGTGCCGAGCCTCCAGATGTGGCTGGCTTCAAAGCCACATCTGGAATAAGTGGATCGACAAAAAATATTTGGCAACTATTTTGTTAAGTAATAATTGTCATGTATTAAGCAACAATTACCAACATTTGCTTGTTCCAGCTACTGTAATATGAGGGTTTGGTTGTTTTCTCTGTATATCACTCTAAATTGAATATATTTGGGTTTTAAACTGTTGGTTGAACAAAACAAGCCAAGACATTTTTCTGGGCTCAAAGAAATAGTGATCGCGGTAGGGTTGGGTGATATGATGAGATATACCATGATACAGTATAGATTTGTCACTCATCAGAGATTGTGCCATACAGTTTAAATCGCTTTTTATCGCTCTAATATATCTGGTTGTACTTGATCATTCTTGGCAATATCGCAATCAATCAGTGCACAGGACTAATTTATTGAATTTACAATACTTGATATATAATTGCATCTACTGTGATAGATTGTATCCACATCGCCCACTCCTAATACAATTTCTTCACTATCTGTTGGCATTATATAGATGAAAAGAAAGACAGTTCATTCGATGACTTTAGTGCTTTAAAATCAAATCGGGAGATTTCTAATAGAGACAAGGGGCAGGAGCAGAAAGGCAGCAGAAGAACCGCTCTGTAGTTCACAGTTCTTGTCAGGTTGAAGTCACTGAAGCTCAAAACTCAGACATTACAATGCTTTAAAAAATACAAATCTAAGATGGACCCTCCTGAGCACTGACTGTTCAAAATCAATAGTGACCTCCACATTATAAAGTTTTGCCATAATTATACAACATCAGACAGGACAGTGGAGGGTAACATGCAGTAGTGAGTTATAATTTCATTGCTGCTGCTGCTCCTCTCCTCTATCCTGCCCCTATCCCTCCCATGCATCCCCTTCCTTCCTAGCGGGAGGTCATTGAAGAGATGTCGCTGCCAAAGGACCCAATCATGCCGGCAGACACAAACAGCTGACTCAGGGGGAAAAAGGGTTGTTCCAGAGGAATCCTATTGCAAGGCAACAGGAATCTGTGCTGGAGGGGGTGGTACAAGGGGGAGACAGTGGGGTGGGAGGGAAACAGGGTGTGGGGGTGGGATGAAGAAGAGTGAGTAGGGGGTGGTGGGGTGAGTTGTTCATTTCTGGAACGTTGCTCTAGTTCCACTCGGGAATGATGGAAATATTCCGCGTAGCCAAACCCAGAGTGGAAGGTGTATGGTAATCATGTCGGGGAAGGAATGCCAAATATGTGCGTGAGAAAGGAGCTGTGACCTGAGAGCTGCAGGAATTATGGGCCAAAATCCCACAGACCCAGAGGAAGCACACACACCCATATCCAACTCATACACACATCATATACTAATGGTGCTCCACCAAGCACAAATCCATCCCACATAACTTATTCCCAGAATTTTAAACATTCTGCTACACTAAACTAAACCCAGAAATGTTGGAAACCAAGTCCCCTCCCTCTACTAGTCGAAAGCAGACACACTTTACGCATTATAGAGCTCAATTACACTAGCCAGATCTTTGCTATGCAGGCACGACTTTAAGCATCTGAAATGCTCATTCCTCCTTCACAGTTACAGTATTTACAAGACTGAGTATGTGATCTACTGTAACAGGTTGTTTAGACTCTAAACTTGGCTACCAAACAGTCAGAGCTCAAGTCTCCAAAACAGATTACACTGCCGGAGATTGCTAAGTGTATACTCCCACCTGGTGGCCATCCTTGATACACTGTCATCCCACAATAGTTAAACCAACATTTGTTGATCGTTCAATTATTTAATGTCAGATTGTTAAAAAGTAACAATTATGAACATATTGGAAAGTCTTACTGACAGATACCTAGAACCAAATAAAGTAGTAACGCATATAAAATGTGGTTTCAAATTAAAGGAAGTTGCTTTTAATATTGTGACGTCTTTGTTGATGCAAATTTGCCTTCAGTTATTTTATTTTGTACAACTTTTGACGATTGAAAACCCGAGGAACTATACATACCGTCAATTACTTGTACTTACTTTGTTAAAGTAAAAAAGATCTAAATTAACTTTACCAAAGAAGGTCTGAGGACTGATACATTGTTATTAAAGAGAGTACAAGTGATTAGTGTGCAGGCTTCTTTGGTCAAATGTGTACAAAGTAAAATAAAATAAACTAAAGGTCAAAGTGTATCAATTAAGTCAGTTATACAATTTTGAGGAGCAACTTTGTTTCATTTGTACCTACATTTTTATAAAAAAAATAGTGCAGTGCCTACTTGGCCCCCAGAAGTGCTGCTTGCAGCGTTGTTAAAAACCCTTCATTGCCCATAGACTCCAAGGAGGTGAATTTGGATGCATCCTTACCTTGTACTGCAGACGGATTTTCACGATGTCACAAGACCACAGAAGGATCGCATATCATACACAATTCCATCTTATCAGGCTCCAAGTAATAAGGATATGTCCTGCAAGCCAGTGCTGGACCAATCAGCGTCTTCTGAAGAGCAACTGCAGCTACCGGTGTGCCTGTGTGCGAGAGGACCTGGAGGCGACTGGTCCTTCTAAAAAATAATGGCAGTTCCTAAAGAGGTCAGTGTAGATGCTGCAATAGCATCACTTATATCAGAGTTGGAAAGCATTTATTTACTGAAAGAAGAGCAAAGAACACCACTGAAGCTTTTTCTCAATAGAAAAGTCTTCACCCGACTGTCTGCGGCGAGAGCTTTGATTGACACATGGTTCATCCAATCACTTGCCATGCTTTAAAACAAATATATTTTTCTAACAGTTGTAAATTACTTTTTCTAAGATGGTTCTGTGTAACACCCCAAGTAAATTATACCTCGCTGCTGGACAGAACACTATCGCTCGAATATTCAAAGTGTATTAATATTGAACCGCGAGAATCCAAATTGCAATGAGTAACAGGCCAACATGTAAAGTGCATTGTTATAGCACCACATTCTTACCAAATAGCCCCAACTTGGACAATGCATGTCATTGGTTAGTGTAAAATATATTGGACACACAATTATTGGGATATCTGAAGGACACAATCACATATACATGTACAGACAAAACCTACATACATGTACAGATAGACTATGATTTTTGATAACATTTTATGACATACTGTGACTTTTTGATGAGTTTCTTTTTGTCTTCTAATAGCTAATTGATCTACCACTACACACACTACTGCTATGTACTTCTCGGTCGCTGCTCCGTGGCCTTAGACACGGGGGAGTGACTTTTTTTAATGAATAACCATCCTTTGACCGTTTCATTACAAACGATATTATATTATTATTATACTATATAATATTGTTACTTTTCTTTTTTTTAAATACAATAACCTTTTGATATTTTATGACTTTTTAACCATTTTGTTTAATGACATTTTATAAGTATTTTATGACATAATATAGTATTAGGTTTTATTACAATTGAATATGACTAGTTTATGACTATATACTGTACTATTACATTATATTACAATTGTATAATATGCTATATTACTATTTTTATGAGGGCTTGATGACATACCTCCCTAATATTTTTTTGACGTATACTATGACACTTTAAATAATATTTTAATTTAAAATAAATTAAATATATTTTTAATTACATACTTTATGACTTGTATTGACATTGCGTTCTTATGACGTTTTTTAAACATACTAAAATATGATATGTAGGAAGTAAGTCAGCTATGACTTTATTCATTGCATTTTATACAATTACTTTTTAATAAAAACATTATTTATTTTCATGAAAAAATAAATGTGATTTTTACCATGATCTTTTATTATATTTTTATGGCATATTATACTTTGAGATGTGGACGACGTTCTATACTATGACATCAATTACGATGACGTATTACTTATTATTATTTTCATAGTATAGCGTTTATTTGTAATCTATTCATATTACTTTTTACAACATACTATATTATTACTTTTTATGACATCATAGTACATGACATTCAAAAGGTGTTATTGACACTATATTATGATTATTTTAATGACATACTATCCCATGACGTTTAATGTTTTTTTTCAACAGCATTCTATACTTATTTTGTACCCATCAATCTTTTCCCCGGACAGATTTATTTTTTGACAATTGTTACAACCCAGCTCAAAGGCTACAACGTGAATGGGAGACCAGATGAGTGTAAACACATTTATTTAAAGAATATATAAACTAAACTAAACTAACAGAAATAAATAATATCAGTGGATGTGTAGAAATGTCTGCAACAAACCAGCAGCCATGTTCAGGTGGAGAGACTTTAGTCACGTCAGGCTCAGGTGTGGCTCATCAGCTGACGAGCAACATCCTGAAAGACAGAAAAGAGACAGCAAACAGGACACAGTCCCCTAGTGGAAGGGAGGGGTCATAACACAATATATACTAGGACGTTTATTAAAATACTATACTGTAGACTCAGACCTGAATTTCAGCTACATTAAGTCAGCCTACTACCACCGTAATAACTTATTTCAAAATACTACTGTTGTTTTATAAAGCACTGAGTGGTTTAGGACCAGAATACATTTGTGATCTTCCGCTACGTTATGAACCATCCAGACCTCTCAGATCATCTGGGACGGCTCTACTTTCTGTCCCCAGAGTCGGAACTATTACATACCCGTCTTATTCCATTTGAGCTTGTTTTAATTTTTCATTCTCTTGGCTCTTAAATGAAAGGGTCAGATTGTATTTACATTAATAAGTTTCAATCCCTTTTTGAAATGTGCTAGAACAAATAAATTTGCCTTGCCTAGTATTGCCTTTTTAAAAACTTTTTAATGATATATGGTATGACCTTTAAATGAATCTTTTTAACACATACTATACTATGATTTTTTTATGACATAGTACTCTCGTATGGCATTTTCTTACGTATCTTATAACCTTTTCGGATATACTATAATGTGATTTTGTTATGGATTTTTTTGACATACTAAACTATGATTTCTAATATACAATAACTTTTTTTTGGACATGGATTTTTTTGGACAAACATTTATCCAATAACAGTTTTTCCAACAAAGTACACAACGACATTTTAACAACCTTTTCAACATGCTATTCAATGATTTCTTCATGACGTTTTTGACAAACGACGATGACTCTAAGTAATACCTTTTTTCAACATGCTATACTATAAATCTTTAATGACTCTTTCAGACGTACTCAGTTGAGATGCTGATTGTTGAGTTGGTCAACTGAGACAGCTCAGTTTAAGACTGACCACAAGATGCTGTAATCTCCAGAAATATCTAGTAGCGAGATCTTGAAGTGTTTTCTTGAGAAAGGTCAGGAAATCCAAACATTACAAATACATTCTTTGTCAGTGGGACACACATCCACTGATTCCCTTATGTTTGTCTGAAGTACAAAAGGAACACATTAAGGCCTACGGAGTGTATTATCTACATGTTGATAGAGGGCTGCATAGCACAAATCCACCCACACATGCACACAGACAAGGACAGACAATCAGACTCATTCATGTTACAGTTGGCTCAACACTCCACCACTGTCAAGTACTTTATTCACAATAAGGTCATTTTCTTCTTTAAAAAATCATTTTTAATATACAACACAATTTTTGACAAGACAACTCCGTTTACAGCTAAATTTGAGCTCTTGAGTTCCAGCTTCTCTCATAACCAAAGCAAGCACGTAGATGATGGGGAGAGAAAGATGGAGTGAAAGGGACAGACGAACATGGGTCGAAGTTAGAAGAAAGAATGAGGAAAAGGCAGTAAGAGAGAGAGAAAGAGGGGGTAATAGAAAGAGGACTACGCTTAGTATGATTTTTTGTACTAAGAACCAAAATACGCAAATAAAATGAGAAAAATAACAGTAATAAAAAACAGTAAGAAAGTAAGAGTTAAAGAGAAAAAAAAGCAGAGGTCTACCAGGATGCTGTATCCAAGGCAACCTCACATGCATGTCTGTCTGTTTGACGCTTCTGCTCGTTCTGCCGTTTCACAAGTCCACATACACAAACACACACACTCACAAACTTGAGTGTGTGCGCCCCCATACTCCAAGCGAGTGTGCATCTCTGGGGGTTAGGGCTTGGGTGGGAGGAAGAGGGGGCTGGAGAGAGAGACACGGAGGAGTATGAGGGAGTGAGAGGGAGCAGGGAAGTCATCCTGACTCATTTCTCCCTCGTTCACTCCCTCCATCTCCCATCCTTCCCTCCTTTCCTAGAGCTGAGTAAAGAGTCTCTGTCTCCCGCGTCACAGCTCCAGTCATCCTCTGTCCAACTGTGCCACTGTATGCGTGTTTATACGCGTGTATGTATGTAAATATATACATACATATATATTTATGACACACACAGACACACAAACATACATACACACACACACACACACATATATATATATATATATATATATATATATGGAGCAAAAGCTGCTTTAAGTTTGTATCAAGGGGACAAAAAGGGAGCTTGTGACTTATATAAGGTCTAAGTTAATACTGTCATTAGTGTACTTTACAAAACATAAATTAGTAGTACAAGGTGAACTTCTTTGGAGAGTTGAGTTGGTTCTGTAGTCGGGAATCCTTATCGGTGTTGACCGGTTTGTGTGTGTGTGTGCATGTCACAGTACTGGCAGGCAATGGGAACAAGCTCAAGGGTCTGTCTGAACGGGCAGGGAGGTGGATGTGGCGGAGGCAGGGTGGGAGGTGGACAGAGAGATGACGAGGAGGAAGGAGAAGAGATGTGCTCTTTTCCATGACGGACACACCCATCAGCCAATCAGCCCTGGGCTCCTCCGAGAAAGGGTGCGGTGGTTGGCTCCACCTGAGGGGGTAGTACAGAGTCTGCAATCACACCAGTGTCTGCTCAGCAGGCGTCAACATACTGGCTGAATATGATGCTCTAACAATGCACACATACACAACATGTGTGAAGCAGGGCAGATTTCAAAGAAGGGTCTAATCAGCCAAGTGTGAATGTGTGTGGTCTTTGTACCTGCTATCTAGAAATGTAAGTGTAGGTGCGGGAGGGAGACCGTCCCTCTGACTGGCCATTGGTCGAGACGTTCAGGAAGTCCCAGATCAGAATGGTGTCGTCGTGAGAACTGCTGATGATCTGGAACTCATCAAACTGGAGACGAAACACACGGCCAGAGTGCTCCTGAAAAGACATAACGACATTATGTTAACATATTATTGATAAAGGCAGACCATGGATCTATGGACCATGGATGCAGACTCAAAAAACATGTTTACATGACATTAGTCATGCCACCGAGGAAACATAGGAGTCGCAGGCTGACCTACCAGTGTATAAATTAATTTGAGATTGATGGATTTGATATTAGAACATAACAGTTCAGTGCCGTTTAAACAACCCCAAACGAGACATCACAAATAAAGACTTTCAGGTTGGGAAACGCCGGACTTCTCCTGCAGATTGATATGAAAGGACATTCTGAAACCATATTGGCAGTCCAACCTCCGATGCCATTTATGAATTTGTTTTGAATACGCCGTCTACTCCATTTAGAGCAATGAGGGTAGACAACATATTGGAATTTCATCTCCGTTATAATTAAACAAGACCATTGATGATGAACTTAAATCCACAACTCCCTACACAGTTTAAAAAAAAAAACCTGAACATTATATGCATGGGAGAGTTTACTGCAGGGCTATTGTATTGGAAATAATCAGTTTTAGCTGATTGCATCTAAAACCCTCAAATGAGTGGTCTGCTCTTTAATGATTCTCAAAATAGTTAAATAGCATACCTCACTATGACTTTTATGATATACAATGACTTTATGATATATTAAACTATGGCTTTGACATAACAATATGTTTTTTTGTCATGGCAAACAATACTTTTTTATGATCTTCTTTATGGGGTATTGTATTAATTTTTTTAATGAAATACTACACTGACTTTTAGTATTTAGGTGTCATTCTGTGCTTACACAATTTTAATGAGATGCTATGACTTATTTGACTACTGTAACATGAAATACTGCCTTTTTGATGAGCTTTTCATTACATACTACACAATGACTTTTTATGAGACTATACTATGACGTTTTTATGGGATTGTATACAATCACTTTGACTTTTACATTTTTACGGCATACAACAGAAAAAAGTCATAGAACACTGACTTTTTTTCACTAACTACTTTATTTCTCATACTATACTTTGACATACTTTACTTTGTTTCTTTATGGCATGCTGTCCTACAATTTTTTAATGACATACTATTCCATGACATACTATATGTATATTTTTTGGCAAACTATAATGACAGACTTTTATGACATTCTATGCTATGAGGTCTATAATACTTCTAAATGGCATACAATTACTTTTTAATGTCATACAATATCACTTTATATTGCATACTGCGTTACTATTGGATTTTATGGCATTCTATACTATGACTTTGTTATGACACCCAATACTTTGAATCACATTTTAACAAACTATATTATAACATACTATACCACAACTTTTTATGGTAAAACAGGTACAAGGACTAAATATTTTTTTTTTTAGGCTAAATCATAAGGTCTCACCACTAGAGTGCGCAGACATAATGTGCTGGCTGGGGCTCTCGGGTCCAGGGCTGCCTGCAGGTCCCACACCTTGATCTTGCTGCAGAGAGAAATATGAGTCGACACCATCAGAAACAACAAAATGTGTCTCCGTGTACATCGGTGTGCGTGTGAGTGAGTGAGAGAGAAACTGACCCGTCGTAGGCACCGCTGACAATCCTTTTATTGTCAAAGCGAATGCAACGCACCAACTCCTCGTGACCTTCCAGCACTCGCAAACATGCCCCACACTCTATGTCCCATAACCTAGAGAAAGAGAAGCCTTAGTGGACACATAAGGCAAAATACTGTTCCTACACTGTGAACATATTTGAAACAATGACATTTGAGTACAGGTTTTTCTTTGCGTAATTTAAAATCATAGAAATTGTTTTCGATCAACCGGTCTGACTTGCATAACAAATACATTGTCAATCATCCTTATACATTTCGATCATTGTCACATAAACAGTTTAGTTTCAAGTGATATTAACATTTTATTTTTTTCTATAAATACTACATAAACCATATACATCTTCAATCTCGCACACTTACCGGATTGTGTTGTCAGATGAGCCGCTAACCACCAGACGATCTCTGTACTGTAGACAGGCAATGCCCCTCTTGTGACCGTTTAGTGTGCGCACAAACTCACAGGTGCTGGTGCTCCATACCTACAAAAAGGGCAACATAGAAGGCGTTGTGAAACGATGGCCTGGATTTATTCAGATGAGAGAATCTTATCAAACAGTTGGACATTTCTAGTTTGAAAGGATCTTAGATGAACAGATTAAACTGTAAATTCAAAGGTTTATGATAGACAACTCTTGGAATAATCTTCCCCCTGCACTACTCCGACTACTCTGCGGTCTTTAATGTATTTTCAATATTTATCTTGTTTATTGCATTTCATATGTACGACGAGAGCAACGTGAAACCAGAGTCAAATTCCATGCACGCACGCACGCAAGCACGCAACTCTACCCTGCAGCAACTATCAGAAATCACAAAATGTTACTCTAAAAACAACCACCTCAGCTCTCGTTACCTTTATGGTACGGTCCCCTGAGGCGGACACAATGTATTTGTCATCAAAATCGACCACATTGACAGCAGCCCGGTGTCCCACAAGGACACGACGTAGGCTGATGTCAGTCGGAGAGGCCATGTCCCAGACAGCGATTGAGCGGTCCTTGGAGCAGGTGACCATCAGTCCATTGGCGAAGCGTAGGTGGAGGACTGCCTCGTTGTGGTGGATCAGTGTGTTGAGTACCTCACCTGTAGTCACCTCCCACACCCTACAGAGGATGAAGGGTAGAAGGAGAACACATATGTGTCAGGAGTTGACACATATTGCATGTACACACTGGAAAAGCAGACCACAAATCCTACAAACCAAGTGCCTGTCAAGCTGTTGCTAAGGAAGTAAAGTCACATTTTCCTTGGATACCACCCAGCGAGTACGGCTGAAGTGGGAAGTAATAAGATAATTATATATAGTATAATAGAATAGAATTAATGTTGAGCTTCTGTTTGCAGCTGCCAAGCGGGCATCAACACACACATACACACACACACGGTCTTTAAATATCTGCAATAAAACGTATCCCACTATTTCCAGTAATGATATAAAATCTAACTCATCATGAAATAATAAACAACATGTATACATTTCTTGCCTCATTGTGAGCAGCAGCTGTCGGTTGGGTGGGAAATAGTCGTGAACTGGGGGCCGTAGTAGATATTTTTGGCTTGGGCCATTTAAAAATAGACTGTCAGCATTCAGAATTTGAAATGATGGACATTATGTCGACAGCAGTAGCGCCCTCATTTGAGCATTGCAACTTAAATATACATGATTACATTCCACCACAGCAAGAGCATAATAGTGTTTACAAGAGCATAACGTTCTTAATATATCTAGTTTCTGAAACTTGCTCTCAATGTGCACCAGACTGATTCATTTAACTTAAACTTCTTGAAAATCTTCTTCTGGGAGTACGTACACCCACCAGAGTCTCAAACTCCTGTGGGAAACATTGTTACTACTACTTATTTTTCTTCTTCTTTTAAAATACATTTCATGGTGTACTAAATCTGAATGCAGAAATCAGTTTATAGAGATCTTTGTGTATCCCATCTAACTGATCTCCACTGTGGAGTATTCCATTCAGGTTAAAATAAACTATTCTGCTTTAGTACACTTTAGTATATGAAACTAACATCTAATGTACTTGTTGCACACAAATACCGTCACCACTAATAATGATGTTAAGTTATCTTTACTAACATTACCAGTGGATAATAAATCCAATAAAAAAAGCTGCATTTGTTTTGACTTATAACCTGATTGTTATACCGTTTTTAGAGATTTTATTTATATATATATATATCTTGCCAACACTACTGTACACTACTAGTACAGTGTGTTCCCTCTGGAACTATATGTGTACCTGACAGTTGAGTCAGAAGACCCGGTGACGATGACCCTCTCATCATACTGAAGACACAACACTGATCCTGTGTGACCGGTCAGTATCTTCAGACACTCCAGAGACTGCTTATCCCAGATCTATCATGAGAAAGGACAGGAGTAGGAAGAGAAGGGAGAAAGATGAGTGATGCAGAGGGAAAAAGAAGAGGAGAAAATTAGTGGTTGCGAAAAGGTTGCAGATTTTGGTCATGCTAAGAATGCCCCTTTTCCCCACTGCTGAGTGTGTACGCTCGGAGCCATTTAGCTCACGCCTGGGTGGGCGTCAGCCTCCTCCAGGACAATAAGACAAATCCGCTATTCACCTCCCTCCATCCTCCCTTCTTCATCTTCTCCCAGGCCAGACAGATAAGTGAAACACACAACTGGTTTGGAGCTGAGCCCTGTTATCCTGTAATTCTCTTGTGTTCCGTCTCAGTGTCTGCCGATTTAGCTCAGCGCCATAGACAATAAGATGATAAGCCATAGCAAGCCAGAGGAAAATATTAAATTCATAAATACACAAACCAACACACACACACACACACACACACGAACACACACACACACACACGAACACACACACACACACACACACACACACACACACACACTTTAGTATCTCTCAACTGCAGTGGTTAACGATAGACTTGCTTGTCCATGATATTGAAGGATAGAGTTTAAAAAAGCATTTTTTGTGTTTGTATTCTAATAAAAAAGAAAAAAAAGGAAGATCTGTGATTCTAATCCAACACACTTTGTGTCAACTGCAGCAAATACTTCCTCATGGTCCACTAGCTGTCTGTTCTGTGTGTACAATGCAAACAAAGTATTGTGTTCATACACAGCCCTGGCTCTGTAAACAAAGTGGATTGAACCAAACTATGAATCACAGTCATGATTAAAAAAAACAGTGTCAGTTCAAATCAATAATTAATGGGCTTTGCAGTTGATGCTTACAGAGATTAATCTGGTTGTATTTTTATTTCCGCTACAATTTTTTACCAACGAGGAAATCTGGCGATGATGTTGATCAAAGCCGAGGTTGAAACTACTCTGCCCTTAAAAAGGACCAACACTTTGTATTTTGTAAGGAGGTTGTCGTTATCATTGGTATCCTGTGTGGGAGGAATGTGGAAAGATGCAGTGTGAAAGCCAATGAAGCAATAACATGTTTTAATCATCCGTTTCTAAACAACGCGAGTATGATCATAGAGAGCCGTCTGTATCCGTTCAGCCCCACATGGTCCATATGAATGCGTGTGCGCACATTTGCTCAGCTGACGTTGCATCCTTGCAGAGTTGAGACAAATATTAGAAAAAGTAAATGATGACCAAACACAGTAAGGGCTTATGTCTATATAGCGTTTTTTTCCTTCATTTTGCAACACATTGAAAAAACCCTTAACTTTTGAGAAAAGCGCAGATGAAGTCACTGTAGAAGTGGAGAAAAAGCTTGCTATGGGCCTGTTTGTCTCTCCTGACCTTTATATTTCAACCAGACATTATCATAATAAAGACCAAAAAGCCCATCTGTGGCAGCAGATTGGCCAACGCGTGCATGTTGCTGTTGAGCGTTGTGTTTTTATCCCCCTACACCTCGTCTCCGACAGATTGTTGCGGCTGCCAGATTGAGCTCATCCACAAAGTATGAAGCAACCATCCTCAGGTTGGTGCTCATGGTGATAAAAAACTATGTCAAACAAATGGAAAGTAGCCCTAATAGATTTATAAAAATTTAAAAAAGCAAAAGGTACAATGCTGGTCCATCACACAACGGTGGTTAGAGTGGTGAAATGTTGCCAAGATGTTGTTGTCATAGAAAAATAAATAAGCCCTCACGAGGAAACGCTGACGAAGCGATTTCAGCCAGAAAAGGCCACTTTATGGACACAGTCCCTAAGAACTGCAATCAGGTAGGCAGGCTCATTAAAATATGCATTAATTAGGATCAGTGTATACGATTGAAAAAATGCATTATAATGTGCCAAATACCACAAAATCAGCCAAAATGTGATTAGCTGGCTAATCTATATCCTTGTGGAAAACCCTGCCTGCTGCTCTGTTGTTGGAAACTACCAGCTGTAATTCCAGGCATTGCGTTTTTGTTTCCATGTTGCATGTTTATATACTGTCCGCTCAGACCATGAACACAGGAGTGATTTCACATTGGACGGATGGAAATGATAGAAATGATACAGTAGTTATGGAAGAGTTATGGAAGTGTAGAGCAACCACAGTGACAACAATAGAGTTAGCAAAGTCATAATTCAGATCTCAGATTGTCATCTATGTTCAATACACACCTTGATGGAATTGTCCCTAAGGCCACTGATGATTTTGTCATCGTCGTACTGGAGACAGTAAACCCCTTTACTATTTTCTGAGCGACACTGAATCCTCTGCAAGTTGTGTCTCCCACATCGCCAATTTGCCTCAATAGTCTGGAGAAAAGAGAGAGAAACAATTAGAAAGACAAACACAGAAGGCAACCATTAGAGAGAGAAAGAGAAGCTCTGTAGTTGAGCAGGTAGAGAAGTAGAGACAAATACGTAATGTGATCAAACCATGACTGTGGTCATGAGATTATTGCGATTAGAATAACACTAACACCAAGAAAATGTATATTAATTAGCTGTAATCAACATTTGCTTCGGCTTTCCCAATCTTTTTTCAAGGACAAAAGGAGAGAAAAGGTGTAGATAAGTGATGTTTATACTCCACAAAAACATAAAACAATAACATGTTATTTCAAATGTGTCCAAAGTCAATCCATGATTTATAGTTGAGATACCATTAGGCTTGTGCGATCATTTCTCTTTTCATATCATCTAATCATAGTTACTCAAGATCGCTGAGAGGCGATCTAATCGCCAGGAGGCGGCAGCATGGCTCCATGTCTGACGGAGCTTTAAAATAGAACCACTGAAGTCCGGGAAAGTCAAATCTGAGATTTGTTTCTAAACACATTATAAGTCAGAAAATAATGGCTGTATACCCAAAATGACTACATTGTACCGACGTGTGAAGTTAGACTGTTTTGGACCATTTTTTTGTTCAGGAAATTTTGGGCAGGCCATGAAGTTTTACGGACCAAATTTCAGTAAAATATGCAATCAGGACATCGGCATTTATGTTTTTCTAGTCACTGATAATGTTTCACTGTCAACAACTAATCCGTGTTTAAATAGATAGGAGAAAGTTTGGTGAACAATAACAGCACTTCTAAGCCAAGGTTCGGTTACATTATGATGCGTTCAGGCTCCATTCAGTGAAAATTAGAATTAAGCAAAAGGTACATTTTAACGTAAACGTGAAGTGTTCACATGTATTCTCGTAATATGTAGTGTTGATGAGAAACTTTAATAAATCCCGTTGTTTGAAAGAGATGTTTTTACAACATAAATAGATATTAGAGATGACTTATGAGCCGTTAACACTAAGCAGCTTATAATACATCATTAAATCTACCAATGACAAGATTTTACTTAATCCATAAAAATACAATCTTTTATTTCCTTATCATTTGAATTGTGTTATTAATGAAGAAAAAAACGCACTGGAGATGACTAACTATAAAAGTTAAAGTATAATATTCAGAATTTTTTTAAGGTTTACACTGACTTCAGAGCGGTTGAAATACATTTTTGGACGGTTGCAAAAAAATAAAAATAAATAAAATAGTCTGGAGCCTTGTAGACCAGCTGCTAAAATCAAGCAACAAAGAGATCTGCATCTGCCAATATGGATAATCAATGATCATCAATTAGTATTGGTGGCAAAGAAAATGTGATCAGGGATCTCTAAAAGTTATATTTGGTCCCCTTTTTCTTTTGTGCTGAACTGATCGTGACTGATCCGTGATCCGATCCTTGAGTTTTATGATCCATTGCACCACTACTGCCTACAGTTTGCTAGCTAGCAGTGGTGTAATGGCCATCTGGTGGTTAAGAACACATTTTTCTATGGTGTGATAAACTCAGACCACATATATTTTGCTTTCCCCTGACTTTAAGCTTGTTTTAAGCAAAAGAGTTTATATAAAATATAGAAACATATCTTTAATATCACAAGCCAAATTTTTATTTATATATATATATATATATATATATATATATATATATATATATATATATATATATATATATATATATATATATATAGTTAAAGCGGCACCAAATAGTTTGAAGGCTCATTATTATTATTAATAATTGTAATAAAGCCTTTTTTTTATTGCAGTCTCCCATATTCAGCAGTGGGGCACGCGACTGTATTAACGGGCCGGTCTCGCAGCAACACATCATGTTTTTCCCCATTTTTAAAAGGCAATGGGACATATGATGGACTTTCAAAGATTAATCTGAAAACCTGAAAGTTTTGAATGTAAAAAGAAACAAAAGACATTTGATACAGCTCTATCCCTAACAATTCTCCTATGAACTGCAAAGTTTTGGTGAGAAGGGTTTCAGACCCATGGAAAATAGAAGGCAAACTGATTTGTAACAAAGGATATAAAACTAATTCAACACTTGTGCCGTTTAGCAGGGCTCAGCAGGCGGACGTATTGCTCCATCAGAAACTTCTCAAAGTGCACAGTAGTGCACAGATTCTAGATATCATTTTATACAAACTTAGTTTTGCTCGTAAGTTATTTCAAATTGTTTTATATATTGGAATAAACAACCGTAGATCATCCCGTCAAAAGTCAATATAGATCCAATCGCCTATCAGCACAGGCCTAGATACCCCATTCTATCCCAACCAACAGCAAAGTGATATTCTCCACAACAGAAGAAAATCATGTCTGGTGCAAAAATGAAAGCTCCATCTCTTACCTCTATGTCTTGGATGATCTTGGGATAAAGGGAGTGATAGTAGGAGTTGGGTGGTACTTCTGATGTGCGGTTCTTGAACAAATATTTCTCCCTAAGGTAAAAAAAAAAAAAAGAACGACAACTGCTTTGTTAAAACTGAGATAATTTTCCATCTACAACAGACACTAAAGCCAAAACTTTTCTTCCTTTCTCCTAAATTATATAGCACAGGATTGCTAAGCCTGTACGTGTGTGTGTGTGTGTGTGTGTGTGTGTGTGTGTGTGTGTGTGTGTGTGTGTGTGTGTGTGTGTGTGTGTGTGTGTGTGTGTGTGTGTGTGTGTGTGTGTAAATGGGTCTATGTCCATTCTCACCACTGGTGTCTCTCAGACAGGCCTTTCCAAAGCGGGTCAGTGCGGACCATGCGTTCGATGAGCTTCTTCCACAACATACCCTCAGAGATGACCCTCTGCCACTCCTTACACACCAGCTCTGCCGAGCACAGCGAGCGTGCATCCAGGAAAGACAGGATGTTCTCCGCTATGTGATCCAAGCCTTGGGCTTAAGGGAGGAAGAAAAAAGGCTGAGCCAGTATTTGCTGCAAAATGACGAGTATTTCATCTGGTCGGTTTATCCGAAACTTGGGGTTCGTTATTTTCAAACGTAATCTGTGTTTATTAGTATTTAATTTAAATATTTGCCATAAAAAAAACAAATAAAGACAATCAACGATATAAAAACATTTAGGAATGTCATCTGTAATGCAAACTTTCTGTAGTTTTATCTTTTTTGTTGTGTTCATTAGAAGGCCTAATTTACTCCAAGCTACAATTATTGCAGCAGGACATTAATAAAAACCTCAAACTAATCTTCTCTTTTTATAAATTTAGGGCATTTTTCAAGAAAAGCTCTAAAAACATTTAAATGATGAGTCTTATGTGTGCCTAACTGTACAATGCGTATAAGGAAGGTGGAGGTCACACTGGAGTGGTTGCTTCTAAATCTATGCATGTACCTGGCAGCGCAGTGATGAAGTCCCTCTGCAGCATGGGTTTGAGGTAGGAGTTGATGTGGCCGTGCTGGTAGTGGCACATACGGGAGATCAGGCGCTCGACAAACTCCACCTGGTCGGCCTCCGACCACTGGTCAAACAGGGCGATGCAGTGTTCCTTCTCCTTCTCGTAGTTCCCCTCCGACGGGCGCTTGCGGGACACGACAATAGGACCATTACTAAGCTGTAAATGTTTTTAAAAAATACGTTTTTTAGTTTGAATCTAGTTAATACAGTAAAATAAACACAATATCACCACAATTAGTTTCCATCCTTAAAAACAGTCCGCAAAGTGAATCAAGAGGAGTTATACCGTTTTAAAAATCAATTAAACAAAAAAAATGCCATTGCAGAGGGTTAAAGCTCATTAAAACACTAGAAGTCTGCAGTGTTGCGGGTGTATGAGTCAATTTCATCAGTGTAATGTTTTTACTTTAACGCATGTAGGGAACTGCAGATCCGTGAATGAAATTTGATGTCATCGTATATATTATGAGTTGTTAAAATAAATCAAATTTAACATCATTAAAACTGTACTTTCTTAAAACAATTTTGAAGCATGTGAAAGCTTTAACTTCAATATTATCAGCCTTTATACGGGCGTTCCCTCTGCAATAGAATATTTAAAAGTTTATGAAAAATGTATACATTATATGCCATTCCTGAACATTTGAAATTATATAAATAAGCTGAGTGGCAGATCTTCACTTTTTACCATGCTGTGGTCGTGGGAACACACAAAAACAGATGGGCACACACACCTTGAGAACTGTGGTCTTCTTTGGCGACAGATCGTCCACGAGGTTCTGAGAGTCCATCCCTGACGTGTTCTGTAGAAGAGGGACAAAACAAAGACAAAGTGTGGGTTAGTTTTATACTCTTTGCATGTGTGTTAAAGGCACTGTAAGAGCCAGAGAAGCGGTGTGGACAGCGCTGGACACAAGAGTGCCACAAACACAGCCAAGGAAGGGTGTGCACGCACAAACAACCGTGCATATACACACATATGAAGTGAAAGAAACTAAGCACGGCAACAAAAATCTATTCGCTTGCTTGTCTGCGATGTGGACTAAGTAGTCTGGACAGGAAATTAAACTGCAGCATCTTGGGTATGTCACTGGCAGCAGCTCAGGCATGACAGTAATGAAACTAAAATCAGATAGTGGTCTTATAGCATATACACAATATAGAAAAAACTAAACAGGGAGATAACCGGATCTCACCCATTCCCAGGATCACTTAGGTCCCTTACATTGCATTATAAAGTAGCTGGAGACTTAACATAATAACAACAGCGTTATGGCAAAAATCACTTATTGAGAGTAATAGAGTGAGATGCTGACCATATAACCTGGCGCTTAACACTTAATAAATAATAACTTGTGAATAAATGACAAAGAGCAGGTTCCTTATACCATAAACACTTATCTGCGAGTCATGGTCAGTCAGGCAGCAAATTCAACCAACAAGGAGGCCTGCTATGATCTTAGGGAGCATCATGTGTATTGTTTTTGTTGTGACTGAAGATACACCGGATGTTAGGAGACCACCTTGAACCAACATTATTGCACACCTTTTCCCTCAAACGAACATGTTCATATTGAAGAACAAAGACAACGGATACACTGCAAACCCTCCAGAAATGAGCAGGAAGAGCACATCTATATATGAAACACATCAGAATGGGGCGGATACATAATTGCTATTATCCTAAAAAATATATATTCCCTCTTTGCAGATATGTTTAACTTATTTGGGGAAATGGGACGCACATGCCTTTTTTGCCTGGGAGAGGGTCAAGGCTCTCACAGGCATAACTGTGTAGGTGATGACTAGGTCAAAGTCTTTGAAAAGAGTTAAAAAGAGAGAATAGAGGCATGTCTATTTATTTTACGAGTCCGTTATTGCTTCTCCGGAAACCCAAGGGTTGCTATTTGTGGACCGAACCTGGGGCCCATCTTAAAAACAGGAATACTATTTACCTGGCTATTCTTCCTAAAGTAAAACCCACAACTGTTATATGTTTTGATCAGTGTAGTTATCCATTTAACTGTGACGCTGCTACTTGTGGAGGGCAAAACTAACGGAGAACATCAGTGGTTGGCTCTAACAACCATACCAAGACCAAAGCAGACAGGACAAGAAGCCAGAATGGGCTTGCTGGTGTTGATGATCATGCAGAGCAGAAGAAGAGAAGGAAAGAGAAATAAAAACAGACAGACCAGGTTTGGCCAGGCAGGCAGGCAAGCAAGCATGTAGCCTCTCAGAGTTTGAAGGAAGACCCCCCACCTCGGCCCTCACATCTCCAGGTAGAAGGCGAGAAAATGCTACTCCTCATTGTGGGGTTATTCTCTGGTACCCACTGAGTCCATCCTCCACTCACATCAGATTACTTTGGCAAAACTGTACTTGTCAAACTGATTGTAAAAGTTTTTTTTCATTCCATGGTACAATCACTTTTTGACTGTTTAAACATTCTGGGTGCTAATTTAGATGCAATAACTGTGATTTGACATGATTATAAGGAATTCAATTACAGTTTATAAAGCTAGAAATGCTGTGTCAAGCAGAGAGCGATTTAGGACACACCAGAGAAGAACCTGAGAGCAGTGTGCTTCAAACAGAGAGGAAAGGACAATGGAAGGTGAGGAGGTAGGAGGGTGAGTGGGCGCTGTCTGCACCAAGGTGGTATGAGGAGTCATGTGGAGTGGGCAAAGAAAAGTGAAGGGTGAGTAGATAGCAAGGGAGGAAGGGAGAGGAGGAGGAGGAGGAGGAGCAGCAGAATTAAGAGGAGAGAGGCAGAACCTGGTTGTGAGCCCGGGTGGAGGGGATGCTCTGCAGGCACCTGAGTGCACACAAACTCTCAGCCACCGAGGAGCAGCCCAGCCAGAGAGAGCGAGGCACAGAGCACTGTGTGAAAGAGAGAGGAAGGGAGGAGGAGAACGTGGTGGACAGGGTGAGGGAGGAAGATAAAGGGAAGAGCAAGAGACCAGAGATGAGAAGTAAAGGAAAAGAGAAGGGAAATTGATGAGCGAAGTTGGGAGGAGGAAACCAAAGAGGATGAGTGAATGGATGGATCAATGAATATGTATATGCATGGAAGTGGTCAAGGAATTTGGTGAGGAACAGGACAGGTGGAGTGTGGGAAAGTGTTGGGAATATCAAAATAATGGAAAAACAAATAAATAAGTTTGGTTTGAAATTGAGAGGAGGTAGGTGTGTAACCATCAAAGGTGAGGAGAGAAGAGGGGAGGAGGTGGGGGATAGTAAGGGGAAAAACCAGTATTAGAGCTACACACACATTGGCACAGTGAGCGCAGGAACACACACTCCTTCACACACAAGATACAGACTGATAAACATACACACAGGAGCATTATTAGACATGAACTGGGTGGGGAGGTAGAGGAGAGGGAGGGGCAATGGGAGTAATTGTCACTCTTGTTTTGACAGAAACCCCACCCACTGTTCTGCCATCCCCACTCTGATGAGTGGTTAGTGAATAACACTGGGACAAAACAAAACAAAAAGAGATCAAAATAAATACACAGACACAACACAGACACAATTCAAAATGTTTTGTAGCCCTGCCAGATTACGACCCCCAAACTCATCACAAATGTATATTTCCTCCATATGGAGAAGAAAGAGAGGTGATGTATAAACTAATTTATGTTGGCTACACACAACATGCCGTCTTGTCAGATATACTACTGTTCATATATATCAACACTAGTAATATATTGTCGTAGTCTGTGACAGAAAGCCTGGAAACAGAAATGTACCAATGGGCTTGCTCCAAGAATGTATTTGAACTTTTAGAAGAAAAAAGATAAACAACGTATCTATTACATTGTATCATTGCATTTCTTGTCTGTCGGTCTACTGTCTCCATTACTAGTTTGACTCTTTGCTGGCATTTCATTTCCCTCAACGAAGGTTATGCAGGGTCTATAAACGTCCGGAGTAGTTGTGGAGAGGATCCTTTCACAAGAATAGGTACAACCTGCTTACTCAAGACATCTGGTCCATGTAATCTACTAAACAATCTAGGATATTGACGTTACTTTCTTGGCCTAACTTCCCATGTCAATTGCAAACAGTACAATTGATTCGCTTGGTAAATAAACTGTACAGTATTTCAGATATGGAGTACGAGTGCCGGAAGAAATGCGAAACTACCGGCGTGTAAGTTCATTGACAATACACATGTGTGCCTTATCTTAATTGGAGTCTTCCTCGAGACCTCTTTGACCCCTGTAGTGTTAATGTTGGCTCTTACTAAGCTAACGTTAGCCTAGCCGGCTATCTCATCAAGAAAGCTAATCATTTCACAAGAAAACGATGCTACTTGTTGGTCAAATCTTACAAGTCTATCGAGGAAAGCGACATTATGGTGACAGCTCGTGCTCCTGGTGTCCAGACGAGCTTCTGCCAGCCTGCCCGACTGACTGTTTTTGTATGGTAATGCATGTCAAGTACACCTAGCACTTTTAGCACGCTAGCTATTCAGCTAATTGCTACCTCGCTAATCGTGGTATGAAAAAGCAATACACTTCCTTCTACGCACTTTGAAAATATAAACAGAGAACCAAAACGTAATTACGATTTTATCAACACCGCGTCGTATTATTAAACACACCCGACTGATCCAGACGACTATTGAGGTGTAGGTTCCCTTAATATAAACTACATACTATAACATACCCGTAAATGTACGTGGTTCATCGCCTTGTAGCCTGTTAGCTGGATGGCTAAGTCTCACACAGGGCCCAGTTAAAGTGGCGCAGCGTCACCGCAGTGAACGAGACCCCGACAACCCTCCGACGGCCGAACACAGCCGTACGATGTCCCCGCGGAGAGCCGGTTGTATCCTGAACAACACACGTTGTATCAGACGTGGAAGTAAAAAGGTCTTGGGTAATAATCCGGTCCAATACGCGGAGCAGTCATAAGAAAATGTATCGATGATTTCAGGCCCTCCCTCTGTTTTCTGGTCCCCCCTCCTTTCTCCTCCACCTCTCCCGACAAGCCGCTCCAGCCCGCTCCTGCCGTCGAGCGTCGGCGCTTCCCCCACCAGATATAAGAGTGATACTGAACACTTCGGATGTCCAGGATGCCGTAACGAAAATTATCTTACCATCAATTCCAACGTTTTGTCCTCCATCTCCGGCTCCATGTTGACGATCCCCCCCGAAACTCGCTCTGAAAATGGAAACCCAGCCCTGCGTCGGCGGCCCGCAAATGCAGAGACGTCATTCACTTCGCTCAACCACACAGCTTTGGTGGGGTAGTGTCAAAAGGGTGGGTGGGGGAAATGGTAACGCCCATGCCATGAAGAAACGCGCTGATTGGACAGATTTTGTCAAAAGGGGAGTGATTTGATAGCTTTGCTTTTTATTGATTGGCTCACCGTGCTACCAAGGCTTCCCCGGTGACTCCCCCAAACAAAAGGGCAAATGGATGAAGATGCTGTTGCCATCCTAAAGTGGAATACACTAAGGCAAAATCAATCATCCGCATAGCTTTGCTATAAGATACTGCAGGACGTTAGGTATTTTAATGTTGTGTCATTACAGGAAATGGTAATTTAAATCTGGCTCCATAAAACAGTAACATAAGTGATTTAAGGATTCAAGGTTGGTTCCCTTTAGTTGTGTGATAACATGGACAAATACAATTTTGAGGAGAGTTTTGGGTTGTTTCAGTTAATTCTCATCCAATTGCATATATATTACTAAAACCACACAGGCGTGAATAAGGAGAGGGATAAAAGTGACAATAGTTACACCAAAGGCCTCTTGCACAAAACGGGTCACAGACCAAACAGGTTAACTTTGGGGAGTAAAATATGGAACTTGGAACACTGATTGATTTCAGACGTTAATCAACAAAGTAATCCATGCGCGACTTCAGTTTCTGTTACACTTTAGCTAATAGTTCACACTAAAGGAAACCGGGCTGGTCAATTGAGTGTTAATGTTAGAATTATTCAAATTTCATTCTCAGAACTTGTATGGCATCTTCACAGGGCATGTTGTGCAGGATGAGTCGTTTCCTTCCTCAACAATCAGTGCCTACTATAACAATTAATCGACGCAGGCCCCTTAATACGGTTACCGTAAAACCTTTTTTTTTTTTTTATGAGAGAATGAATGAGTTTTTGGTGTATTCAACGGGCCATTCTTTTAACAGCTCCTTGGGTAGTTCCGTCTTCAACATTTTCCAGCATTATGAATACAAATCCATCCTCATCTTAACCCAATAGAGGCAAGCAAATACCAAACCTCATTTTCTAGATGACCAACATATTACATTTAAAATTGCACCAACAAGAATGCATTGACACATGGACTTTTTAAATGCATTTCTGTTCATAGGTGTCACAGATTAATTTACAAAAGCGATCATACATGTCATAGCTGGAATTGTGTGATTTGGACTCAGGTTGTTAAAAACTGGAGGATAATTTCAAACAGATCACGTCACCTTATGTCAAGCTAAAAAATAAATGAATACTAAGATAATGAGATCCAACCGAGATCTGATACTTCTGCTTCCTAAAATTAATTTTTAAAATAAATTAAACTTCAACATAATTGTTTCATCAGGATTCATCTTAAGGCAAAAAAACCAACTAAAAGCAGTCATGTATACTTATCACTCACGCAGGACTATAAAAATATTCATTTAAAATCAGAAAAGCAAAGAAAAGACCTGCCTTCCCAGAAAGAGGACAGACTTAGCACAATATTGAGACCACAGCAGAGGAGGAGGTAGCAATGGTTTTCAGCAGTTCAAATTTAATACTTTGTCCCCCTTTCTCTACAGAAACCCAGGTAAAAAAAATCCCCCACTCTCATAAAATACAACAGCAGCAGTTACCAGTAAAAAAATGAAATGCAAAAAAAGGGGGGGGAAAAAGAAGGAGAAAGCATTGAAGGGAGAAGAGAGAGCGGGTAGGGACATGAGGCAAGAAAGGAAAATATATTTTCTATATATGAGAAGTGAGTCCAAAGTTCATCTTCAGACCGGGTTAGGGGCAGCGAGGAATCTGGGAACTTGCTGTTGTGTTCATTCAAAATGGAGGGGAGGAGAACAAAATGAGTCGAGTCCAATCCAACTAGGGGAAGGAACCAGCACTCTAAGGCAGGGATTTATTCAGGAAGGGCTTTCTCCCTCTCTGGATGAAAGAAAATCTCACTCCTCTTCAGCCTGTGTGATGCATTTTGTTGTGTGTACAGATGAAATGTATGCGCAAGTTTGTGTATGCAACAGGTAAATTGGAAGGTGTGTCTTGTCATATATGGTCAACACGGTTGCACCTCTCACTTGCTGCAAGAGAGGTGGCATTTTTCTTTCCTCATTTCTTCATTCATTCCTTTTTTTCTCCAAATATCAGTCCCCGACTACCTAGTAGTCATCCAAATCAAAGAACTCATCGTCCTCTCCTTGGTACTCCATGCCCTGGAAATCCACCCTGTACCGCAAGATACCTGAGGAACACAAACATGACAAGTTATATGATGGCTGACCAGCTCATGTCATGTCACAGGAGCTAAGTTTGGTAACACCGCTAACGGCCAATGAAAGTAGGTTTTCATTCGATTACATTATGATGCGTTCAGTGAAAACTAGTATTAAGTGAAGGTAAATTATAACGTAATCATGTGTTTACATGTAATCTTGTAAAATAGTGTTGGTGAGGAACTTAAATAAATCCAGCTCACACTAAGCAGCTTACAACACATCATTAAAACAACTAGACAAGATTTGTTTTATCAATAAAAATACAATGTTTTGTTTCCAAATCATTTGAACTGTAGGTTTTTAATGAAGAAAATAAACACTATAACAAAGTAAAAGATAACTGTTCAAATGTTTTATGGTTTACACTGTCTTCAGAACAGTTGACTTTTTTGGGACGATGGCAAAAAAAAAAAATCGTGAGCCAGCTGTATGATCCAAAACAAAAAAGGGATCTCTTATCTGCCAATATGGATCATCAATGATCATTAATTAGAATCAACAGCAATTTTGTTTTAGTCAGGGATCTCTAAAAGTTATATTTGCCCCCCTTTTTCTTTTGTGCTGATCCAATCCGTGAGTTTTATGATCTGTTAAACCACTAACGCGCATGTACACTTACTTTTCACAAAAGCGGAGTTGGCATTTTTAAACCAGACTAGTCCTAGCCATAACCTACTATGTATATGTTAGTGTTGCGTTCATGGAGTTAAGCCAATAATTATTATTAGCCTGGGAAATTCTTGCAATCATATAGCCCTGGCTATCAATGTCTTGGTTGTTGCTGATTTCAGCATGAAATAACTGTTAGAGCAGCTTAAGCGGGTTATGTGGCCGATTATAGATAGGCTGGTTTCCTACACTATTCCAAGTTACAAAAGAAAGCACATCTCAGAAAAATATACTAACTGAAATACACATATCCTGCATTCATCCTAAAATTATATGTTGTACAAATCTCAAATTCCAGTCATGAACCCTATTGTAAACAATGTGCTCACCCCCAATGCCTCCAAAGCCCTTGACAAACTGGGACCCTTCTTGGCTTTTGTCTGTGACGATCTCCAGCGTGGCTCCAAATTTCTTGTAGTTGTTAGCAAACCACTCCAGCAGAGGCATGCTCTCTAACAGCTCATGTTCTTGCCCCGTCTAGAAACACAATCAAGAGTCAGGAACGCATTGCATGATGGGTAAAGGGTCTAAGTTAAGTCACAAGGCTGTCATTTCTTTGAAGAGCTCACCTCCTTGTCTGTGAAGTGAGACTTGTCTTTCTCCTGCTCTGGCGTCAAGTACAAAGTCTTCTCATCTGAAAACCAAGAGAGACATGAAGATTATAGCATTGCAGAGAGAGAGAGAGAGAGAGAGAGAGAGAGAGAGAGAGAGAGAGAGAGAGAGAGAGAGAGAGAGAGAGAGAGAGAGAGAGAGATATTTTTTTTTTTAATATCCTTTTTTTCTTGGCAAAGGTAGATGTGATGTGTCTTTTTTTTACCGTTCTCTAACCCGATGGTCTCTGCCCCATGTACACGTAGAATGTAACGCATGGTGTCTAAGTTTTCGTAGACTATGAGGATCTCCACTGCTCCCATCTCCAGGGCTTTGAGTGTGTCTTCCACACCAAAACAGTACTTCCCCGTGTCCTGGCTGATCTCATCGAAGTACCTTCCTATAGAGAGGGACCACCATTAAGAACATCTCTACCACAATAAAAGCTCTGGTTTTTTAATAAGCCGTCACTGGAGACACCTAAAACCTGTTGTTCCAATCCGTCAGTAGGACTACTCACCTATGAGCTTCTTCTCTTGGATGAACTTGACATTAGAGAGAACCTCCGCTGAGAGCTCAATGGCCTGGTTGAAACCATTCTCTCCTCCATAAGAGATGTCCACCAGCTTTAAAACCTTGGCCTGTAACCTCTGTAGAACAGACACAGACACACACACACACAGGTTAAACAAACTATAGAGTAAGCATACCATGATATAACTAAAAGCACACTTTATATCTCGGCAGTTAGATATTGGTACTTTTACCATGTCTCTAACATGGGAGAGATAGTAAAGCAGGGTTCATACACATTTTGACCAATGTATTGCCATGACTGTAAACCAAATTTTTGTAATAATCAAAATACAAAGACTTACAGGGTCGAACATGTCCGACTGGCTGAGCTCGGTCTTGAAGTCCGCAGAGCCAGCCAAGACCATTCCTGCCACATTAACTTTGTCGTTGGATACGAAGAGCTGGACCGCTGTCTCGGCCACCTTTCTCACATAGTTGTGTCTCTTTTCCATTCTGAGACGAGCAAAACGTAGAGCAGACTGCCCTCCTCTGCCTGAAAGAAGGATTGACAATAAGAGACAATCTTTACAGGCAAAACCACTATGGCCTAGTATGCAATACATTATCTATTGAAAATATCAAAAGTTCAGCATTTTATGAGTATTGTAGGTCAGTACCGTGCTTCTTGGGTAGGTCCACAGTGAACTTGTGCAGCACCTCTCTGGTGTTGCCCTGCAGTGTGCCAAACAGTGCCCCACTACCGTCGATCACAATAAAGCCAAATTTACTGTCATCGGAGAGCAGGGCTGTCAATGCCTGTGTAAGTTTGGGGAAAATGGATGATGAGAATGTGACAGAACTTAAGTGTAATATAAATACTGCGATAACATGTGCAGACACAGAAACCAAGGGAAGGCTCTCACCTCGGTATGGAACTTGTTGTCGCATAGGTACAGGGAGGTGTTAATTGGCTTAAAAGGCTCAAAGTCGATATTGACTTTCTTCTCCTTGCCTTCTTCGGTCACAATGGTGCCACAGTACACAACCAAACCATTGGGTGGCACTGGCAAGACAGAAAGGTCAGAGTATAGATGAGACAAATATCCGTTTTTTCCATACAGATTAATTAACAATGTAGAGTTTCTAGAGGGGAGGCTAGCATCGTCAAGTTTTCTCAGACATGTCACTGATATGTTCCACTCGAGGTTCTGAAAATTCACAACATACTGTGACAAAATGTGTCAGTGTTTTCCCGGCCATGTTTTTCTCTTATGAGATGCATGCACTGAACCGATAGGTAATGCACACTCTTATCTCGTGCTAACAGCAGCCTATTTTACAATTCAATGCTATACTCACCACATCTCATTCTAGAAACATTGCACTCTCATTTACTAGGTGGTCAGAAGCTGCATAGTACATGCTAAAGATATTGGACGATTAAATTTCTCCAATTTTCAACATCCCGACAGGAGTTAATTCTGTAAAGCTGCCCCTGAAAAAGTAACTCACATGGAACTCAGAAGGATTTTATTTGTTTTATATTTTATTGGAACACATACCCTTGTTGTAGAGTTTTAGTCTTTGCTGTACAGAAGTGATGGCCCCGAGTACAGATAGCCTGTTAACTCGGCTCTTAATGTTGGAAGCTGTGCCAAACTCATCAGCTAGCATCTTGGCCACTCTAGATATCTGGTCCTTGGGAGGGATGATCAGTGAGATCATACTGGTGCCATTACTAGAAAGAGAGCAAGGATTTAATGTTAGTGCTTACATTAACACTTTGTACACACACGTGTCTGACAACTCACTATAAACATAATTGCTTTCCATGGGAATCTATGTTACAATGACACTGCTTATAGAAAGTATGGATAACACTTACCATGTAAATTGTAATGATTTGGAACTAGAACTTTAATCTGTTTGTTTTATTACCTTCATGATAACGCAGACTCTCACTCATAATTTTGTAAACACACAACCTTCCCTTGCAAAATATTACCTTGACAAGGTCTGAAAGGTTGAGGGACAAACAGGATGGGCTTTCAGTTACACAGCATACAATATCTGCCCTTGAAGTCGAGGTCTATCAGTCCCACCACTCCACGCTCTCGCTCTCCTTTCAATGCCAGTCAAAAGACAAAGCTTAACAGTACAGGCTGACACTGCACACAGGCAGGTAGCAGCAGCTGGATGAATGTGGGGCAAACGGTCAACTGTGTGCCATGGCAGGCGGTGGAGCACAGGGCGGCAGATTCTGCGCAACACTACACGGAAAGCTGTCGCAGAGCAAGCGACCGGCAAGTGTAGCAACACCCACATTTACATGTCGCGTTTGATTATTCAAGAAGGCCACAACGTCCCGAACCGGCAAGCAACTAGTCTGAGATTCTTTACAACTCACGGTTTAGTAGCCCGCCTGCCATGAGGCTCCCCACATATGGGACTCTTTGAGGAATTAAGAAGCTCTGTCATATAATCAACGTGAAAAAAGGCCACGCTGACGCCATTTGAAGTTGTGGAATGAGCCTATTGAAAAGTGCAACAGTAAGCTAGCCGGCCTTCGTCTCTCATCAACGTGCTTTTTCGTCAGAAGATAACCATGGCGGCCTCTTACCAGATATGACGTCTATTAGCAGGGCTCGTTAGCAACACAGCCACAATGACCGTTACTCGCTTTAAACGCTTTAAGACAGTCATGGCAACATTCTCCGCAATGTCACACTTGACAGACACATCGACACATTCATTCCTCCAAATAACCGAAACGTGTCCAGCAGCTAGGCGGGCTAAATGCGACAGCAATAACGCTAGGGTTTTAGCATTTAGCAAGCTAGCTAGCAGCCGGAGCTATGGTAAGCTAATCTAGCTATGCTATGCTAAACTAAGCTAAGCTACCCCTCCCAAATTCGGCTTCATTCGTCCGATCTCCAGCTGTTGCGGCGGTCAACATTCACACCGTCACCGCACACAGTCGGCTCCGTGGCTCCATTAGCTCACAGCGGAATAAAATTTCTTACCCACGGGCGGCTTCCAAACTTTTGATCAGCTTCTTGATTTTCCATATCTCCACGTTCCTGTCCGCCGCGCTGGGGTCGTCCGCCATCTTTCTGCTGTAATCGCTTCAGCACCTGAAAAGAAAAAGAAAAACATATGAGTCTAGTGAATAGATTCACCGATAGTCACTGTCCTACTAGGCGGGCAGAATATTTGACCTAGCGGTTAACCAGCGGGACTCGGTACCTCTCCAACCTAGCGGCGCGGTGTCCGTTAAGGCACCTGACCAGTAGTGGCAACCGGGCTGACCGCGAGGAAAATACTCTAACCGGGCTGTTGCTCTCACTACAGCGCGCGGATAATGACGGGCCTACCTCTGCCAGGCCCTAGCGTCCACCCTGTTCTTATCTAAGACGACCTACTTTCCCCTGTTGTCCTGTAAACCAACTGTCAGCTTTTTCGGCGTTGCGCGTGTATCGGCAAAAAAGAAACAGGTACGGTACCTGCCTCGGACAACGCCGCTCTGCTATCTGTCCGCTGCGCTACGTCGAGTCGGTGGTCCGAGGAGTGACGTTGCCTTCCCGACCGGTTTCTCTCTCCTCCACACGCTGCGCGTGGTACTAACGACGGGGCTCACATGTGGGAGGTGGTTTGAATTGTGGCGTTCACTTCCTGGAAACCACATAGAAACCAATAAAAGCTCTTGGCTAGTACGTCAATCATGAAGCTCAAACAACGATTGAACGAAAGATAATACACGTCATCGAAGCTGGCTAAACTGTGGATCATGGGATGTGTAGTTTGTTAGTGTGATGTGACGCCAGGACTTCAGTTGAATTAACAGGTTGGGCAAAACTGGCATATATATTTTGTACACCATTTTATATCCATATTTCTTTACTTGCTGGTTGCTGATGGGCTTGTTCTGGTTCTGGGGCTCGTCTTCATTTTGGAACTTGTTGGGGTCAAAGCATAGAACCCTGAGGTCAGCATAGAACCGTGAGGTCAGCATAGAACCCTGAGATCAGAGCATAGAACCTTGAGGTCTGAGTATAGAACCCTGAGATCAGAGAACCCTGAGGTCAGAGCATAGAACCCTGGTATCAGAGAACCCCAAATCAGAGCATAGAACCCTGCGGTCAGAGCATAACCTTGAGGTCAGAGCATCTAACCCTGAGGTCAGAGCATAGAACCTTGAGGTCAGAGCATAGGACCCTGAGGTTAGAACATATAACCTTGAGGTCAGATTATAGAACCCTGAGGTCAGAACATAGAAGCTTGAGGTTAGAGCATAGAATCCTGAGATCAGCGCATAGAACCCTGCGGTCAGAGCATAGAAGCTTGAGGCCAGAGCATAGAACCCTGAGGTTAGAGCATCCACATGTCTTCACTTGCTAGCTGCTGACGGGCTGGTCCTGGTGCTCGTCTTCATTTTGGAACTAGCTGATGCTCAATCTCATCCTCTTCTTCAATGTCACTGTCAGACTCTGAATTTTCATAAATGTGATCCTCACATTCTGAAACCTCTTCCTCTCCATCATCATCGAAAGCTTCTCTCTCTTCCAAAATTAATTGCAAGGCCCTCTGAGCAGAGCATCTTTTGGCCACCTTGATCAGTTGTGATAAGGAACCTTATGGACAAAGCTATATTTAATGTGTCAATTTGCAGCTGGGATAGAGTATGAGCAAATAAAGATTGGTTCCCAAGACAGAGGCTAAAATGAGCGGGAAAGTGAGAGCAGACAGGTGTTGGTCCTTGAATGTATCAACAATGTTGCAATCTTGTGTGGGAACGGCAGGGGCATGAAAACCAAACTAACACACAACCACGCACGCACGCAGGCCCGCACACGCACGCACACACTCTAAGCAGTGAAGGTGGACAGGACCCATCATTTCCACACTCTTATTAGCCCTGTTTGACCCAAACATCCTGTATGTAATATAAGTGGGGGGTGTACAGTGTGTGGTCATTGAAAATGTGTTCTGATGTATGTTCTTTACAGAAAATGAGCTAAGGCCAACGAGTCTGAGTTTGAAAAAAAACTCAGACAGTCCCGAACACCACACAAGGGTAAAAAATGAATATCGCAGGGTGTTTCAAGCCAGGCCGCTCAGTAATGCAATTACCTTCTGTTGCTGAGGTTGATGATGCAGGTGCAAATGATTTGGTGGGATGCTGGGCGAGCTCTGTGGCAGCCTGAGATTGTAGTGTGAGTGCTGTGTAATATAGTGCAGTTCTTATCAAGGGTTATAGGTCACTCTGTAACACAGGCATTAATTACTGAGCCTTCTGTATGGTAGGTCATATTCAGTAAAATATATCAGTTTGTCCTTTTTGCTCTTCATGTTTTGTGTACAATGACATTTGGTACAAATGGTGACAAACAAAAACACATTACAAGTACAGACTTTGAATTCATAAAATCACAACAATAGAAAATAAAACAACAATATTTTCAACTAAAAGGTCTCTGTTCACTGTATATGTTAATTATAAAATGCATGCTTTATATGTGTTGTGGTTGTCTGATCTGACTATTAGAAACATAAAAAAGCAAATGTGAATATTGTTTTTTGCTTGGTCAATTTGTCAGGAGTGTGGACATATGCAAGCACTCTGAACATCAAATGCTTATTGTATTTCTTATGAACACAGAGCAAGGTTTGAGCTCTGATGTGTCACTTTTCCTGATATGTTCATGATGCATTTGTTCAGTATTTTTAGGTATATGTTAAAGCTAAATTTACTGAAAATGTTTACCGGAGTCGGGTGGCAGTGAGAGCCAGAATCAGAAGTAAACGTGGTAGAAAAAAGTGACAAGACACTAAGTCTGATGTTTTCCCTCTTCAATAGAAGATCTACACAGAAGCAACCTGCATTTTTCTTTTATATGGAGCAGTGGAAGAATATTATGACCTGTACACATTTACACCACTAGATGGCAGCATTGATTTAAGGACAAATGAAAGGCTTCTTCAATGCCTGGCTTGTTTTGATTAGTTGATGAAGGAGCATTGTATCCCCGGAGCTTCTGTTTTTTGCATCGCTCATTGGGACACTCATAAGTCAGGTTGTGTTGTGTGTATTTGTTGTACTAATTGTGGAATTCACTTTATTAGGTTGCCATATGCTGGATATTAGTCATCGTCTTTAGTGAATTGTGATTGTTTCTTTCAGAACAAACATCTGTTCAGGCATGAAGCAACAAGCCCAAGAATAATCTCTGTTGTATTACCCATCTTTGGCGAACTGGGGGAGTGGGAGGAGGTGGTTGGAGCGTCTGGATCTGACACTCGCAGGATAGCTTTATCATTAGTGAAAAAGTGATATAGCAGTTTGTGCAAGCGACTGCCTCCAAAATTGTCCAGCACCGGTATCAGCGCCAATACATCACCATCTGTCGACCATCAGAGCTGTAATGATCTGTCGTTTGGAAATGAATGGTGCTCGCTGCACTATGGATGGGAGCTGTCCTGTGCCAGGGCCGCTATTCCTCATTTCACCTGGTCGTCACACATGAGCATTCAGATGAGCAGAGAAGGTTGACAGGTTGTTGAATTATCAGCATTCTAAAGAGCTAAATAAGACGCTGGCATGGAATATAATCAGCATATGAGGTTAAATCAGGGTTTTCAATCTGATTTCTTTGGGCCTGTGGCCCAAATTTCAGGTCCAAAATATTCTCACGATCCCTGCAGTTTGAGAGATGTTTAGTTGTTGTGTGAATTTGATTAAGATATCCTTTAGTATTCTGTTTTCAAGAGCTTTGAGAGAGCATCAAGTATCCTAGAGGCCTACATTGAAACAACTATATTTCAAACCTATTTAGTATTTTTTAATTCAAAATAGAACAGACAAACAAACAAATCACAAATTTGCTCATGATACCAACTTCAATTCTTCATTATTTGCCCATCAATTGAAACTGTTTCTTTTGTGTATGTCTAGCATAATTAAGTAATTGATTATGCTATTCAGTTTGTATACTCTCGACCAAAATAAACAATAATGTATGTAAACTGTATTTTTTTGTATATTAACATGATATACTGTACATACAACAATATAACACAATAGACTCAAACATCTTCAAACACACTCAAGACTGTAACCTCTAAATCAAATTGTATACTTTTATAACCTGTGAAGGTAATGATGTCATGAGTGACTGATAGTCAGCATTAAGAAGGAAGCGCTTTGTGTATGCGTTGTGTACGTAGGTATTAACGTGCAAGACTTATGGACTTATGGAAAGTTTGACTCAAAACAGATGCCACCAGGTTCACAGGGCTCTACTTCCCCATCTGTGGCCATCTGCCTAAGTAGCGTTGAGGGGAGAGAGGGATGAGTGAAGATGTGACTCTCAGGGGTATTCAAGGACACTGTCCTGCGTGTCATTACAAAGACATGTGAGTGGGGTAAAAAGACAGAGGGAGTGAAGATGCATCCAATCAGACACAAATAAGCAGCTATTTACATAATCAAAGACACAAAAACACATTGACATGGAAGTTATCTTGGCTGTATTTCAGAGGGCCAACATCCCGGACCAATAACAGTTAGTTAGAAGCAAATAACAAAAAATGAAACATTAAACAAATCAAAGCTATGTTACCTATTTCCCTGACTCTTGCAACCTGAACAGCCACATCAAGACAATTATAAAATCAGCCTACTATCACCTGAAGAATATATCAAGGGTTAGAGGACTTATGTCTCAAAAGGATTTGGAGAAACTTGTCTATGCATTTATCTTCAGTAGACTTGACTACTGTAACGGTGTGTTCACAGGCCTCTGTAAAAAGTAAATCTGAAAGCTGCAGCTGATTCAGAACGCTGCAGCTCGAGTCCTTACTAAGACCAGGAAAGTGGATCACATCACTCCAGTTCTGAGGTCTTTGCACTGGCTCCCTGTCAAACAAAGAATTGACTTTAAAATCCTGCTGCTGGTTTATAAAGCACTGAATGGTTTAGGGCCTAAGTATGTTTGTGATCTGCTGCTACCTTATGAACCATCCAGACCACTCAGGTCGTCTGGGACGGGTCTACTTTCTGTTCCAAGAGTCAGAACTAAACATGGAGAAGCAGCGTTCAGCTTTTCTGCTCCACATATCTGGAACAAGGTCCCTGAAAGCTGCAGGTCTGCTGAGACCCTCAGCTCCTTTAAGTCCACATTTAAGACTTTTCTGTTTGCTGCTGCCTTTAAGTGAACCAGATTCAATTACTGCATCTCACTACTGCATTTTATTTCTTAAACTGCACTGCAACTTTTATTCAACTTTTATTATTTTTTATTTTGCCTTTTCAACTTTTATTTTGCTTTTTGACTGTTTTAATGTTTTCTTAACTGTTTTTAAATCTGGATTATGTTTTGATGCTTTTAGTGGTTTTATGTGAAGCACTTTGAATCGCCTTGTTGTTGAAATGTGCTATACAAATAAACTTGCCTTGCCTTGCCTTGCCTTGCGGCCACTGAGATGTAAAAGACTTGATGCTTCCCCTCCCACAAAAACAACATTTGCCCCTCAATGTGTGCAGCACAGCTCTTAACACAGCGGAGGAAAACTTTTAACTCCTCCAAGGGAATTAGGCCGCACGTATCCTCTGCTGACGAGATAATCTGTGACTCAGTATGCGTCTATCTCTCAGGCTCTCTTTCTCTGTCCGACCCAGTAAAAAAGAGGATCATAATCGTCAGCACTTCAATAGCTTGCTTATGACTTAAACCGAAATCTTCTTAGGACGTGCTGTAGGGTATGAGAATGTACAACTGTTGATGTCTGCCAGCCATCTGCTGCACCACTGCTGCACCAGTTCTGGTACAAGTGCAAATATATAGGATTGTAGCAGCAGGGGTGTTTGGGTGTATGTTTTTTTTTGTGTGCAAATGTCAGAGTTGACATTCTTGTCACATCTTGGCTGAATTACTTCTCTCCACCGAGGCAGAGGGAGATTTACAGATCTGCGTCCTAATATTAAGTGGATTAATCAGGAATGAAGAGTCGAGGTTGTCATAAATATAAATGAGGTCTTTTGAGGCATAGGGTGAGACACGCTTCATGTCCACACAGTGTAGGCTATTAGGAGTTTATCAGCGCAGTGGATTAAGACCAATAACCTCAATTTAAAGGCCAAGACACTCAGTCAATCTTAATGATGCATTGGAAAGGGGTTAAACCCAAAGGTAACATGGACCAGCAGGCCTGCCTTCAGCACTCATGGACTCGAGGCATAATCCAATTGTCTTTCACGCCTCATGAAGCAAGACGTTCAGTGTATTTTTCAGTTTAAGTTAGAACTTAAAACTATTTGTTGCCACATTTTGTATTACTGTAATGCAGACTAATAAATATAAAAATGTGCTACGTGTAAATGTTGAAGGATAGTGCTGTGTTGCAGTCAGCACATCCAGTTGATGAATCCTGGATCACTCCCCCAAGGAGAGATTACCAGATGCTCCCATCAATCTCCCATCTTTCCCAGGGCCTGATGGTATATCCTCTTTGCCAGAAATCTATATAGGAGGAACAAAATAAATGTACAGATTTGTACATGCAGAAAAACCCATATTTGTGTAAACTAAAACTTTCCACAGCTGTTCTGCAACATCTGTTCCATCAGTGCCTGGCACACACATTAACACTGCGGTTCTCCATCAGATGTCTCCGTTCTTTTGGCTCTTAGCAGAATTAACAAAAATGAAAAATGAAGAGAATCATGTTAGTTGCGCTAAATTATAAAATAATTGACATGGTGCTGTTTTCAGATGAATCTATACCATTTATTGTGGTGGTATCTCGGTCTTGGTTGTTACGCTGTTGTCACACCCCAGGAAAAGTTTTCATACCAATGAGTCCAGTACATGTAATCCATGCTATCACTCATGCAGCACCGCTCTAAACCAGTCTGAAATCATTATATTGGAGTCCCCACCATGACAACCTCACAGATAGACTGATAGGGAAAGGACGGTGGGATGAAACAGGGGAGAAATATGGTGGAAAATTGATTTTCTTTGAGCTGCATTAATCAAGTTGACTACAGAAAGGGCATTATCCGTACAATGGATTTAATACCGCATATTAAATGAAGACAAAGGCGTGTCTGGCAAGGCGAGTTTACTGTGAGGGATGATGATGGGAATGATCAAAAGTCAATGCCATTCTGATGACATGCATACATCACAGAGTGAAAATACTACTACTCTCCTAAATGCATTACTTAGACTAATATAAATATATATATATATATATATATATATATATATATATATATATATATATATATATATATATATATATAAGTGTGTGTGTGTGTGTGTGTATTGTATATGTTGTATTTGTTTTAACTGTAGCTGTTTTCTGCAGGAATATGCTCATGTCAGTCAATGTATGCTATGTTCATGTAGAACTGCATTTAAAAGACAAAACTGTCAAATGTTTTTATGTTTGCGTATCATTGTGAATGTTCACATCTGTGCGTTTATATCCCCAGGCAGCAGCACTCCATAGCCGAAGGGTAAGACAATAGCCAGGCAGGATATGACACTCGCTAACAACATACTGTGAGGGCAGCAGGTATCGGGCCACTATTGGAGCAAAGCTATCTGCGGATGCGTGCAAAGAGTTGTGTAACTGTATCTCAATCCGTGTGGCCGTAATCACATTTGTAAAAGTGTAAAAAGAAATAACTGATACTTAATACCAATATTTAGAACATGTAAATTAAGAAAAACTGATGGAACTGAAACATCATTGACATCATTGGGGATGGGTGGATTTGCTGGCTCTTTATTGTCCTCAATAGCTCATCTGGGGTGGATCACCTCGCTCATTCTGTGATGACTCCTTCTCTTGGTAAAAAAAAAAAAAAAGGGAATGACATAATCCCAGCTGACTAAATCCCCTGATTTGTCCTGCCTGCTCCTCCTCTGCAAAAAGATAAACACAGACAATAACACCTGAACATAAGAAAAGAGGCTGGCAAATTGTATTCTTTGTTTTTAGCCCAAATATGAAAATAAAGACATGACACTTCATTTTCAACGTCTAACTCAATTAGACATTGAAAGAGGAGAATACATTTGCTTGTTTGCTTAGTTTTTCATGTTTTAGTACCCTACTCCTCCCTGACACGATGGCAACATAAATTCAATATCGTAATGCCTCTAGGCTATTATGTATTTAATTACATTATAATATAAAGGGTACATGCTGTTTTGTTTACCCTCGAGTTAGGAGGCACCTCTTTACTATTAGTACAAGATTTAATATGCTTTATGGTGAATTGTTACTGAAAATTAGCATACCTCTAAACAAGCATATGCTCAAAATATTCCCCCTGTGGATGAATATAGTTTTATTTAACACTGAATCAAAAGGCTGCTTGTAATGTGAATGTGCACACGGCAGCCTTATGCAGTTTCCGGCCATAGTTCACCTTACCAGCTACCCTCTACAATTTAAAGCGTAATACTCTCAGCCCACACACGCAGACTGAATACTAGATACACAGCATGAGATTGTTGGGCACCAAAGTAAATGTATGCCTAGCAGCGAAACTATAATCTATTAAGCCAAAGAGGCCCAGGTTTGTCTTCAGCAGCTGACAGGGCGAAAAGTGAGTCAACACTGGACTTACATTCAGCTGGCGAAGGATAACTCTCTTCAGGATGTTCATGCTTTGACTGGATGTGCAAGCCAACTGCATGTAGTCTAGTTCTCTGAGTTTTAACACATTGAACAGTGAAGGATCAAATGTGTGTTTGTGCACGTATCTTCAACCTGTGGCCAAAGGTATAATACCCAGCAATCACGTATCAGTGCAAAGGCTGCAGGAAAGCATAACTGCCTACTTAAAGGCAGCCAGTCACCTCAACTACTCAGCTAAAGTGACCCGTGGGTCTCTTCCTTTCGAGTCTGGATCATATATTTCCTGCTTTGTTAAGACAATTGAACACACGTTTTAAAATACAGATTCATCAACAAACACAGAAGATATTTTGACTTATTTCTCTTCCCTTTTTTGCTGTTTCCACCTCATTTGTCCTCTCCATCCTTTTGTCAATCAAATCATTGATTTGAATCACCAACAACCTTTCAAATGTAATAATATCTATCCATACTTATTTATTCTGTTTCACTGCCTCCCTCCTCTTTCCATGTTGGACCTCTTTCTATTTTATTCATCATTCTTTCTGCATCAGGCTGTAGGAGGCAGTACAACCACTCACATTTTCATTACCTTCTTTCCAACTTCTGGACCCCCACGCCCTTACCACATATGAACAAAAGTTGTCCATTACAATGTTCTAATGTTGGCTGGTAAGAAATGTTATCCCAATTCATGGTCTGTTTATTTTATTTGGGGGGGGGGGGGGGGGGCAAGGCAAGGCTGAGAGTGACACTATAATTTATTTTCCTAGCCTTTACATTTTTTCATTTAAACTCTCCTTTCTATGTAACACAGAAAACACACAACGCGTTGCAAAGTCTTCACTGTTACCATAGGAACGCAATCTGATAATTATATCTGACCTGCATATTCGGTTTGTGTGCGAGTCTTTCCTTTGATCGGCAGCATCTGAAGAAAAAGAGTTACACCAGGAAGAGAGAAGGGATGTGTGTGTGTGTGTGTGTGTGTGTGTGTGTGTGTGTGTGTGTGTGTGTGTGTATTTGTGTGTGTGTGTGTGCGCGCAACACAAAAATACTTTTACAGATTAGCTTGAGAAAACATGCACAGAACCATTCTCTCTCTCTCTCAGTCATACAAACACAGGCTCACACACATTTGATGATTTGGCAGTTTGGCAGTCACCTCGGTCACTGAGCCATGTATAGCAACAGCAGTAACTGATTACAATACGACTATATAGTTAATACATACGTAGATGTTTATTTCTTTTATATTGGCAAACTGTTATTTCTTGCCACTGATATTCAGATATTTGTTTTAATTATTTGAACAACAAAAATGTATGAATAAAAACACGGCTCATAATTGAAACTTTTCATACTTTTCTCAAATACAACTGAGAATTATGATTCAACAAGAAGTGGATCCAATCAGAATGAATAAAATGATAACTAACCCTGCAGTTATTCACTGCTTGCCGCTAAGTTTTTTATCTCAAAATATAATTGAAGTTGAAACACTAATTTTCTCCTCACTCAAGAACAGAGGTACGTGTCTTTATCACTTTAATGCTCCTTTTCACAATTTTTCCATTTTCTCCCCATAACAGTTTTCGGTGTCTGGACACAAACTTAATTTCTTTCACTTCACACTCCTCCATATTCTCCTGCTTGCTGTTCTGACTTCTCCCTCTCTCCATCTTTGCCTCTCCACTATCTTTAGTCTTTGCACTGCGGCCCACGATGAGTCTCGAAGGAACCCTCTTTCCTGTTTCACTTGGTGTGACCCAAATTGTTTTAGACAGGAACGGCACTGCTGCCTGTGATGGAAGTCCTTTTGCTGGGCAGTGAGTCTGAAAACCGGAGCAGAAAACGTTTGTAGTCCGGGAGGCACAAATACAAAGGGACAAGATACACAGAGACAACATGTCCTGTTAACTGTTTCTTTCAGCAACACAGCAGGGTCAAGCCGGCTTAAAGATGTCAGAGTCTGACACACAACTGACATCAAAGTTGTTCCACGGGGAATACATGGTGAGCACTTGTACATTCGGATCACACGGGGGCTCAGTGGTTAGGAGAGACCTTCAATAGACGGCTCTGTGAGGGGAAGCATTCACCAAGCTGAAGTCATCTTGAATGAGACACTGTGTGCCAAATGGCCCGAGGGGACCAGACTGTGGCTGATCGTGCACTATTGCAGATGATAGAGCAAAAATAGGTTTCTGTTCACAGTCCATGAATATATTAGATTACGAACAGATTAAAGTACAGCAATGGATCAGAGATAGAGTAACACAACACTATACTGCAGCTAGTGGAACTTATCAAAGGGTGGACAACCAAGTTTACATTGATATTTGAGTGTTTAAAAAAAATCAATAACAATATATTAGCCACAATTTGCTTTCTAACGTATAACACATAGCAGAGACAAACATTACATTAGCTTTTTTTAAAGAATTGACTTGTGACTAAGCAGTACCCTTGTTGAAAAAATAAATGTGTAGGCTCTGATAAACAAAATATAAATCCAATACAGCCTTGGAAATTGTGAAGGTTATTCTGTCCATTACTTTTATCATCATTTATGAAGTTCTTGCTTCATGTAGTAAAAAATTGGCCGTCCTATGTTGGACAATCATTCACATCCATACAGGTACAGGTACAATACATTATGTTGTACCTTTCTTTTCCTGCAGAATTACAGAGACCAGACCGATCACTTATTACTTAAGGTTGTAAACAATTTGAATAGGATATGGTTATATGTCTTCCTTGGTAAAGGCATGGGTAAAAGTAAGGGTTTGGCATGCCAGCAGTAGAGCAGATGACAAACACCCTTTATGAAATATATTTCATAAAACAGGAGAAGAGAGAAATGGTGAGGCGAGTAATTCATCTTTTTCAAGATGGGTAGGTTATCCATTCGCCCTTTCTCCCGAAGTGTCAACATAAAATATAAGACTGGAACGGAGAAAGGGAGAGGGGAGGATGACATGGAGATAGATAGAGCGATAGAGAGAGCGAAAAGGAGTAAGGGGAGATTTAAACAATCATAAGGACAGAGAGAAGTGGTTGCTGATTCCAACTATGCGTATTGATTCTGTTCCTCACAAAATCCTGGATTCAATTCTTGTCATTTTTTTAAATTATAGTTTGAAAAAGAAAACCCCAAAAAAACTACAGATATTAACAGATACTGGGGCCTTTCAACTACAACTACACCATACCAGCCAGACGTAATGGAAACACTGTAAGTTTAATTTAGGACAGGTTCCTATGTGGTCAGGTTCCTGAATTGAATCATGCAAGGATGATCCATTGTTTGAATGTTCCACGGTCCGGTTTGCGTTGACAAAGGCAAAGCTCAAACGGAGCAGGAATGGTAAACAACAGTCATGTTGGAAATGCCATTCACCTATTATTGGTCATACAGCGGTCTCCTCAGCGCATGTGACGTGTCCTTCTACACTATGAAAAGAGTGTGCGGATGAAACAACGTTTTTAAATTGTACTCATTTAGCAGCTATGTGGTTAGCGAGCTAGCTTGCTAATTCCGCCACGCTTTCATGGTATATCGGCTTCATCAAATTAGCTGAAAAGCTAATTGTTTCTGGCCATCTGATGAGTCCAACATTCACTTTCATTTAGCTTCATTTTGATTGAAATAAAGTAACTGTGACTAAAATAAATGAAAGAAGATGATGAGAGTGGTAAAGTGGGGCGAGAGTAGACATGGAGAAAGAGGGGAAGACTGTATATGGACTGTATAGTGAGGGTGATTGTTTGTGTGTGAAAGCCTGTGTGTGTCTCAGGGCTTCATATGCACCTGGGAGGAAGCTCTGGTAAACAGTAAGGCAGGAAGGTTGTGTGTATCTCATCAAACACACACTATTGATCTGAGCCACAAGTCAGATATCAAACACAGAATCATGGCTGGGAATTAACCTCCTGCCTTTCCTTTTTTCTCTCTTCCCACCAGCTGCCTTGCACCCTCACTCCTCGGTCTTTCATGCAGTATTTGTTAACATATCAATAGGGAATGGCAACAAACACAGCAAAGGAAACACAATAACCATTATTTCTCACTAAGCATATATTTCTCACTAACCATATGTTTCTCACTAACTCATACACTCGTACATGCAGATAAACGATCATATATTTGTTTTGGAAATGTGTTAAGGCATACATGCATGTGTTGACTCACATAAATAACTGCAATGTAATACCAATAAATAAAGAAAACACCCAAACCGTCTTGGTTTCTATGACTCTTCCCTCTTCACAGGGACAAAGCTACTTGAAACTCTTTCCAAAGCATTTCTATATTCCACTCCGCGGCTTTGAAGTTCATCTTTTATCAGCCCATACCAAAGCTGTCAATAACAAAATATGAATTATGAATTTAAAGACTTAAACTGGACCTGCCAATAAGTATGAGCCCATCAGGGATTTCTTTCGTTTATCCCTGCCCCCCGGTTTGCTACTAAAACTATTCCACACTCAGTTAACCACTCAGAAGAACATGCCCCATAAAGGACAACAGTGGCCAGGAACTTGAATAGATGCACATGCACATACATACATGTATACATAGGTACCACTGTCCTTACACCATCATTTTTGTCACAGTGAAGATGACGTGGACAGAGAAGGACAATGAAAGCAGTGAACAGCACGGAAGCGAAACCAAGGAATGAATATCCACTATGCCTGTGTCTTTTGAAAATAAACATATTGATTTTTTAAAGACATGACATGAGAAAAAAATAATTAGAAAAATAGAAAACAGTTTAAGACTGACGGGAAGAATACTTTTGAACACACCAGACCCATAGCAGAGCGTACATTTCCCATGAGCCCCAGGGAGAAACACTGGGGGAATCTGGATAACAACCACCAGCACCATGGTGGGAATAGATACAGTCACCAATAAAGTTCTTCAAATATACACATAATCAATTGTGCAATTGTGTGTCTGAAAATGTTATTGAACAAAAGTCTTAGTCTCTCAGGATGTTGGTGGAAATAAATGCTGTCTTTTGAACATTCTGTGCTTTCTTATTTTAAACCTGCACTAGATATTTTTTTGACCATTAAGGGGCAGAAATAACCCCAAAACAATACAGTTTAAAGTAGCTTTAAAAGCACAACCCATGATCCAAATACAAATAAAAGGGTTATTCTATCACCAGAATGTAAACACATTTGTCTGTTTCAAACTCTATCTGTGGTGTGTTATACAAAGCACAGAAACTGTCCATGAAGGAGTCCGCATGTCTTACTTTGAAGGTACATCTGAATGGTACAAACAAGAATAAAGGTAAGAGCTGACATGAGGACCTAATATAGCAAAACAAGAGTAAATTGAAACATTTTATCTGCCGTGTGTTTTCAATGTTACATCTGGTATATCTGCTTAAAGCCCACCAAAACATAAAGAGAAAAAAGTGATAAAGTAAGAATAATGACGACGTCTTTTGGAACATCAACGCCATTTTCCAGCACATCAATCTCCATGGTGACGTTATCCTTGTGACATCGAGGCACAGCTGGCTGGCGTTCAAGGCGACAGAGATCATAACAGCTCATTGACTCTGAACATTATATAATTTCATACTAGGCTAACAGCACAACCCACTTTCAGGTGTCGACGGAGGAAGTTTTAGGCAGAGACAGTGGTTGTAAAGCAGAAGCAAGAGGAGGACTAAAAAGAGACATGGCTGTTTCAATGCACAAAACCTGAGTGAGTGTAACAGCTACAAGACCAGAGAGGAACATGGACAAGAGAGGAAGCCAAGGCCCGACACTGGACAGGACAGTGGTGGAAAATGTGGAAGGGAGACATGTCCACCATACCATTACGTTTGCATTTACAAAGAAAATACAGGGAGTTGCTGCCATAATGTGAGTGGTATGGCAATATTTGTTTTTCTTTTTTCTGTCCTGTTTTTACTTCTGTTAATACATAAAGCCACTGTGTACATGCATTTTTGCACTGCTCTATTGTAATACTTTGCATTTTTGCACTGCTCTATTGTTTAAGTTTAATTTAATTTCCTAAATGAATACTCTCTGCAAAATAAAAAGCTGTACATATCTTTCATCCCAGCTATTTTGTTTTAATATATATATCTTTCATCCCTGTTTTATTTTGTGTTTGTAAGTAAGTTGCTGCTACTCCGACAACAAATTTCCCCTTGGGGATTAATAAAGTATATATTCATGTGGTTGAAAACCTCATAAGAACAGAACACTGTTAACACTGTTAACGCTGTTAACGCGGCAGGTTATTACTGTTAATCACACTATTATGTCTGCCAGGGACATGGCATCTGTTTTTCCTGATCCTGTCAGAATCTCTTTCTTTCCACCTTTTCTGGGTTTCTGAATCTTAACCTGGTTGAATAAATAAGATAATATGCATCATCAAGTCAAATCTTGTAAACATAATATATGTCTGCATCACAGTTCACATATTTCTGGTCACCAATAGGTATTGGGTTTCACACAGGGCCTTTAAGAAATAGACTAGTATTGCAGAACATAGGTGGACAAAATGAAAAGAAGAAATGACAGAAGGAAAATGAGAACCACACATGTACAATAAAGTTGTCAAATATTATATGAACAATCAAACAAACCGATCAATTGCGAAGGAACACTGTTATTTCCAGTGAGTCAAACTGTCTCGGTTGTAGGAAGTCAAAACTTCACACAAGCAAAACACATTTTCTAGAGTGAGGGAAAGTGACATGACAACCTTTCTCCTCATGGTTTGGTTTATTAATTTGTTCAATCTTTCAGTACTCGAGGGAGCCTGTCTGACTTCTTGCCACTTTAAAATGACATTTTCACTGTGAGGAAACAGGCATGAGAGAACAAGAGAGAGTATGTACAAACACATACTGTACATGCACAGTCACATTGACAAATACCAACAGATCAAAAACATTACATGAGATTCAGTGAAATTCTGAATGCAAACAGTCTTCTTATGCCGCATATTGAGTGATGTCTGCAGACATATGGGGAATAAAGTAAGCTAGGACAAGACAAATAATCAAAAAGGACGACTGAGAAGAGAAATGACCGCTTGACTGGCCCACCATCCAGTGGGGACAGAAGAACGATTTAGTGACACTGATAAGAAGAGAAGAGGTACAGGGGAGGTCAGGAGAGTAGCATGAAAGAAGTGTCTCTGAAAATGATGAAATGATAACAGAGAGAGGACAGTTTGACCCAGTTAAAACTGGAACTCAATTATAATGCAGGATCAGGATCACTTCATCACACTTCCTGTATTTCCTCATTCGCCTTCTTCAATCATCTCTTTGTTCCTTCCATTAACTCTTCTTTTCTTTTTTTCTTAAAAAGATTAAAACAATAACAGTTTCATTAAAAATAAATTACAATGTAATGACATTGTTTAATTGGTTTTGGCATTGGGAAATATGGAACCATAGTATTACAATTCTAAAAGCTGCACAATAAAAGTGGAAATGATGCAAGTGTTAAATGAGTGTGATGACTCTTTGCCAAATGCTTGTTGTTAAAATAAATGGACTGCACTGACATGCCAGTGATACTGACTTAAAGAGTGTTGTATATGTGAGTGTGGATTACATTGGTAAAATGCCTTGGATTTGCAATAGTGTGCTGCAGGAATAAGTCCTAAAACCCAGAAACGAGTTAGCATTTTTGTTAACTCGTCTCAAAGTCAATGGGGTTTTGTTTAGATGCCTGAAATAAAGTCTGCGTTTAAAACAAGCTTCAAGGTGCAAGATCTGAGATTGGGAGCATTTAGTTTGCCTCTCCACGCCTCTCAACATAGCATGGGCTCATAGCTAACGGTGCTAATAAGTGCAAATCACAACAACACTGCTGACAGAGCTAACAGTGTTACCTGTCTAAAAAAATACAGTTACTAACAAGAAGCCAAATGAGACTACAGAGGTTGTCAGGGACATAAAACAACATCACGCAGAACAGGGAAACTCATTTTCTCTCTCGTGCGCTTTTACAGCCTCGTTGTGTTCGTACTCACGCTCAGATCAGGCCAGGACACGATTTGTAATCAAAAATAAGAGGAAAGGATTTCATAGAAGAGGTAAGTGCGCAAAATCAAATTACAAGTTGGGATCTCCGTGGTGGTGATGTTGAAGTTATGTAACCGTGGTGTAGTTTGTTGATCGGGTAACATTATACTAAATTATAAAATAAAATATAGTCTCTACTTCTGTAGAAAACGTGCAGTGTAGCGCTGTGTCATTAAAGAGGGGAAAATGCCGTTGACCTAAATTTATCAAAACTTCTTCATAGACTAGAGTCTAACAGTTTGTGTAAATTCAGTAAAAGGTCCCTATGGGCACTATCAATATGGGCTGCACATGCATCTCCTATGACACACTGAACGCCTTTATTAGTGCGAGTTCATGATACAGTTTTTAAAGAAGTTAACTGTCACCAATTATGCATTCATTAACTTACAATTTGCTTGTAATTGTTTAGTGTTATAGGTTTCTACTACTTTTGTGCTGGCAAATATGTTTGTATGTGTTACATCTTAAAGTTGTTTTTGGTGTAATGCATGATATATTTTGGGGAGTTGCAGGTCCATTAATATAGGGGGTGGGAATGGAGATTTATGCAAATTGTAAGTAATTACTCATGGTCAATTAACTGCAGCAGTGGGGGTAATTACATCTGTGATTTACTGTCTCCAAAAACAACTAAGAAAAAAAAACACATTACATTTTAGGCCCTGTTGAAGCCTTGGGGGCCATGAGAAGGATCATCAGAATAACTTAATCTGACAGCAGTCTAGGAGATTTCACCTGGAAGGCAGTGGTGGGGGGCACAATGTATATAACTTCAATAACTGTTACAGGTATATTGTTCACATAAAAAGAGAGGGATGGACAGAAGAGATTTTATTAAGAGTTAAACTACACGGTAACATGAAAATGACAGCAGAAAAGAAAAATGCATAAAGTGCACTTCATGGCAGTTTTTTGTTCAGATCCACACAAAAAAACAGCAACGCAATACATTTTATTTTTCACATTATGTTTCTGCCTTATTGCTGTCCCTCAGTTGCTTTCTGTGTGATTATGTATTTCCCCCTGACATTAAGTATCTCACCGCAGACACCCTGTTCAGTGTGCTATGATTGAATCTGCCAATCATGCATTTTTTATAAACTGCATTTCTTTCACGGTAGCAGGCTGAATTTGAAGCCATATTCACCATGGTTTTATGTAGACAATGGAAGCAGAAGTAGGAGCAGGCAATGGCACAGAAAAAGTCTGCAGTCATGATAGTGTAATGTGAAGCAGTATCACATGGGAGACGCTTGCCTTCAGGGCGTTCTGCCAGCAATCTCCTGAGGCAAAAAAGCTACTTGGTTAGGAAAATGGATGTATAGACAATCATTTCAAGCTATGATTCAATCTTCCCTTCTTTTTAGTTGCAGCAACACTCCCACTGGGGCTTCTGGCAGAAAAAAGCACTGCAGCACAGGCTTAAAACATCTAATAACTAGAGAGGTTAAGTGTGAAACACCTTTCCCTGCCTGGAAAGTGAAGTCATGTCTAAAAGGGGAGTTTTGATGAAAAACTCGTCCAGGGTCCTGGACGGACACCAGCACTGATTGGATAATAAAGATAGTCGAAGTGCAAGACAACAGGCCACTTTGCCAACAAGCCTTCTCAGAGAGAAGAAGGTGGCCTCTAATTGATTGCTACAGAGCTGGACTCGGGTCAGAGAGATGCTTCTTTACACTGTGTATTTCATTTATTTTTGTATCTACTGAGAAGCAGCTTTAGTTAGTTTGGTTTTAGACTTCACAGTGAGGATATTTTTGTGATTAGAAGTGACCTTGTTGCCTTAAATTTCCAACCGTTAGCCTTAAGGTAAATAAACAAATGTTGCCAGGAAAGTCTACATAAGGGTTGGTAGGTTGATGTTGTGTTTGCTTATTGCTCTACAGTGTTTGTTTGCCCAGCTCTTAACAGCAAATACACTAGTTTAAAATTGAATAAACAAGGCAACCATTCCAAATGATGCATTATTGCCTTTTTTATTTTTGATCTCTTTCAGACTTTAATAAGCTAATTAAAAATTGGATTTTCTCTCTTTTACGAGGGGAGGCTAGAGAGAAAAACGAGAGATGCAGAGAGAAAGAAAACAGAAAGACTTTGTGAACCGGTCTGACTGTTTGGCCTGTGAAAGGCACTGTTATAACAGCTAGGAATGATGGAGGAATTAAAGCGCAGAGAGAGCCTCTGGGAAGATAACGTGATCGAACAAATTCAGTATCTAGAAAATGAATCGAACTTGGCAACCTGTGTTGGTTCCTGTGGCCATCAGAAACATTGTCAAATATTCACTTGGATGGAATTGAGTATTGCTAAACGAAAAGGCTATTTTCAATTTGATTAAAGAATGAGGCAGAGTAAGAGAATTAAGGTTTTCCTCTCAGCTACTATGTATGTTGTAGTGCTTTGTTAAGGGATGCACAGATAAGAAGTGAAGACCTCTGAACCTAATGATAAAAAGTCTCTACATGGGTTACTACTAGATGAGTTTTACACAGTGTCGAAATATCACATTCATGCACAAGAAAGAGGTGTCCACTTTTTCTTTTTATATTTGCCATCACATTTGAATCACTTGTCTCTGGAATATGTATTAATATCAGGCATTAATAAGCAGGAATGAAAAGCATAATCAGCTTTTACACATGGATGCCATATTATTGGTCTCAAGCATCTCACAAATTGCTGTTCTAGCAATATGTTCTCTAATCAATAGTTTCTTTCAGACACCCAGCTACAAAATAAACTGGACTAAATCTAAAGCAATGCCTTAGTCAATAAATTGTCCCCCAATAGTCAGGATCAGTTTAAACAGATTCCTTCAAGCGTGGTATTAATCTCGTAACACACTGAGAAATAACAGCCAACCTACAAACAAAAGCATTCCTTGCATGCAGAGTCCATTACGCGATTGAAGGAAATTGAATGTATCCCTATATATCATTTTAACATATTAAACATTTTAACCACCAAAAGTCATCAATATGACCCACATAATCTGCTGCCACTTACCCTCCTGCCACCAAGAGTACAATCTTTGATTTGGCAGGAAACCGCCTCTTTTGAATTGCACATTGCTGTACTTTACCAAGGAGAGCATGAGGCTCTCTTAGTAGATCAGACTCGGGTCACCGGACATTTTCACTCTGACAGCGAAAACAAAATGACTACATACATACAATTTGACATACAACTGTCAAGAAGGGCATCTAAAATAAAGCAAATTATTACTTTTGGCACACACACCAGTGAAAGTAGTAAATGGATCGGTTTTCTACCGAGCAGTCAAAGTCTAATCACATGACTCTAACACCCATTCAAAAATCCATCCTTGTAATAACAAATGTGTTCATCAAATTATTGAAATAATGATCCTATTTCCACTCTAAGCTAATGCAGCTCAATGCATGATTAAGAGTAAGAGTAAACTCATCAGATCAATAATTAAGTACACATTCATTTCACATTACACAGCACTGAGATGATCAAACTCATACACCACTGAAGTGAGAGTGCAGGCATATGACTCCAAAATCCGGCCTGAATTTCAACCACACAGGGTCAAAGAGAAGGACACACGACCATCAGCACATTGTATTTGTGAACAAATTTAAAGGCAAGCATTAGCCGTTCTATTCAACAGGAGGCCTGTCAAGGTTGTGTGAATGTGTAAAAACGAGCTGAACTTGTCATTCTGTGTGGTATGTGAGCTAAAGACGGATGCCTAAGGCAGGTTAAACCTTTTGTGCATTTCAGAGTGTGTGTATGAGTGTTGTCAATCATGTGTCTGAGTAAAATTCCTATCACACAGCCACCTGTTACATCAGCTATACTCCAAATCCCAAAGAGACACAACTGACTCTCAGATGGACAAGGTGCTACTTTTACCTTACGTTCAATGACGATGAAACGTTCATTGATAGATTACAAATTACTGATTATACGATGGAGACTGCTCATCTGTGTTCCTGGCAAACATTTGAAATACCTGTATGTTACCAACATGCAGCTGGTCAGGCTTTGTCCTTTGTCCTTGTCGTGACCGTAATTCATATTCCACGTTCATATCTAGTTTATCTCCTGCTTATGTGAACACTACTTTTTAGTACGTTTATATCCAATCCGTTGTGTTAGAGCCTCTTTTGCTCCTGTGATGACAGCTGAAAATCTGAAATCACACATTATTCCGCTGATGTTTGGTTCAGTGTGAAAGCAAAGTGGGCTCCACTGGATCTTGTTTACTGGAGTATTGAGGAATCTCTATGTGAAAACAGGCGTCCGTTTTCTGCAGGTTTTTCTTTGTGGAGAAAGTCTTTTAAAGAACTGTTGATTAAATCAACTTATTGCTTAGAGAACAATATTGTATGAGTGTTAGTCGATTTCTTTGGTCGAGGACAGCCCTAGTTGTCTGGCTGCAATAATCTGCACTGTGTCCCTGATTTAACATAATGCTAATCAGCAGAAACACAATGCCAATGGTTCAAAAGATTGCTTCTTTGGCACTGATGTAATGCTTCTTTGGCTGCTGGAATTTAACACAGCTAGAGACCATGCTTCAACCCAGCCCTCTGTTAATTAAGGCACAACAGTGTGACCAGGAAGCCATTCTGGCTGCAGGCTCTATATTTCCTCCAGAGATGGTGCAGGGCTTCAGGGCTAGCTTCCAAACTTACTAGTTACATAACTGACTGAAAATATCTGTGCTTATCAGTACTAGTCTGCATTTTTGCTTTCAGTGCTGCAATTTTTTCTTCCACCTCATTTTGCAATAATGCAATACCGATCTTCCCAAGACACACATACCATTTCCTCCTCAATCTATGCATGTACAGTATGTGTACCATCTCTGCCCCCGTATACCCCCCTCACACACACACACACACACACACACACACACACACACACACACACACACACACACACACACACACACACACACACACACACACACACACACGCGGTTCTACACTGCCATAGGCAAATGCATGCATGACTTTATCTCTCTTGAGCAGTCTCTTTGCTCAATTCCCGATGCCTTCTTTTTTTAATTATCCCGTCATTGTTATATTGTTTCAATAGAGTCCACACCACTGATTATATGTTTGACAGGGTAATGTACACTGGCCCTGAGGTTCAAAACACAACAACATTTCACAAAACACAACAACATTTCACAAAACACAACGACATTTCACATACAATACAATAGCAAACGAGAAAACACCTCGATGTTAAGGTGAGACACAAACCGGGAAAAAAGTGTGATGCCAGAAAAAAAAGTTGCAAATTGTCAAGACATTGCAAAAATGGGATATATTCGTTCTCGCTTCATTTGATATTTCTGGCTGTTAGGTCTGGTTTAGACTGAGAGGCTGAACTCTATTGAGTCAGACAGTCAGTACAACAATGTGCAGAACAGTTTTAAACACTGTGAAAATGCATGTACAAATCAAGCAACATCATTTCTCCTTGACATGAACTTAATGCAGTCATACCACATCAGTTCTTGTGCAATTGGATTGTTACAGACAATACCATAGTGGTCTTTCTGCCATCAGGCAGAGTACCGATGAATTAAGAAAAAGCATGAACCACATTAAATATATCTTCCGAAGACGGGGCGTTTTTGGAGTCGACTATTTGGAGCGCCGACTTTGAGTCGACTCTAAAAGTCCAGATTCGGGGACAGCGACCAGACACTGTGTACTGTGTGTACTGCGCCAGTTTGACTCTCTTGTGCACCTCTGGAATGGCTGTGATAAAGGGGCACTCCCTGCTATTTGTCAGCCTCCCTTTGACTGACTTCACCAGATAATGCATTTCAATCACAACCTCACAAATCTGTTGGGCATACCGATAGACAAGACCCCAAAATTAAATTGGCCTTGCTGAGAGCTTAACCCTCATCTGCTCCCAAGGATTCTTCTTTTCGCTCTGTCTGTTTACTCAGACTTAAAGGGCTTTTCAGGGCAACTCTCCAGAAATTTCAGAAGGGACCGAGCAGAAAATAATGCAGATGATGAAAACAAATAAAAAGAAAACACAGATGACTGAGCAAACATAGAGGACATCATAAGCTGGCCACTGGAATCCCTCCAACATGGGATCTCGTATCGGACAAAGAGTTGTACAGAATAAGGGACTTCTTACGTGTCACCAGTGGTGGGCCGTCAGGGCCTTCTAAGCCTTCACTGCTGGCCTAAACAGAATCACAAAGTTATATCTATTTTATCGTGACTATTAACATGCGCTGTGATTGATCAGTGGGGCACGGAGCTACTAGAAACGTATAGCTTCTACGTAGAACCAAAAAGCTACCTTGCAGGTGGATTTTACTGATGACGCCTTTCGCACAAAGGATTACGGGCATGTGGTGAGTGAAATGCTGGTTGTGTTAGTTTCTTTTTACATCTGCAGTCGTATTTAATCATACACAGCGCTGTTGTTGCTGTTGGCCGAGCCTGGGGCCGCGCCTCTCCCCTCCACGGTGCAGCAGCTGCTGAAGATGTCTTGTGTGTGTGCACTGTGCAGTGTTTTAATTTAGTTGGATTGTTTTGTTATTACTAAATGTGACTGGTTGTTTGGTGGTTGGACAACATGCATTGTTGTTGACCCGATGGGGTTGGGCTGGTCAAGTCGGTCAGCCAGGATGCACAACATCGTGAGGCGAGCGTTGCGTAAAGGCTCAAAGTGGTTATAATAGCTCCGCAGGTCGGTCCACACACACACACCGTGTGACCTCCCTCCATGCTCATAATAGTGAGATCGCGCTGTGTTTGCCCCGAGGCAGCGATCTGTAGATCTCCCCGAGGAGTCCAGACACTGGTGGTGCTGGCTGGAGGTTCTGCTGGAGTTGCTGTAGATGCAGATGGGGTGCTGGATCTCAGAAGGCGGATGGTGCTGGGGAGGCGGAGGGTCGCATGAGACACGCAGCAGGACGCTATGGATGCAGCATATTTAAAGGAGACTGCAACTGTTTAACAGCTGATAGAGTGATTTAAATGTGCAGGTAGGAAATGCACAGCCCGCCACTGTGTGTCACTACATTTCTCTCTTAGCAATGAGTATACGAGCTGGTTTTAGGATGAGGCTGTTTTCCTCGCCCACGTAAATGGGAAATGAAGTAAATGTCAGTACACGGCTGACATTTTAATGACTACAAGGCAGCTACTTCAACCTGAGATTGCTAAGTCAGTCACACCTCGGGGGCCGAGACCAAGGACAATCACTTGTGTTTGATTGCATGTGTGTGTGTGTGTGTGTGTGTGTGTGTGTGTGTGTGTGTGTGTGTGTGTGTAAGAATTGTGTATAAATATGTATGTTACACTTAACATTTGTATATGTAATGTTCGTCTCAGTTAATCCACCAAAAAAAAGGAGACTTTTGATCCCACCATTCAAAACAACATCCTCTGCCATATGACCTTCCTCATTTGGCTCAGTGACAGTCTGTCTACCCAGTTACTGATCTAGAAGCTGTCTTCAAGATCAATCTTGTGATAACCTCCAAGGTTTGGAGACCTTATCTGAAATCAGTTTCTCACACAAGCGCTCCCCACTCCCATCGAACGCTCTCTCTCTCTCCCTCTGCACACACATAGAGGCAGAGCTGCCCTGTGCCTGAGTGTAAAGTATTACATTCATTAACAGTCTGTCACAACCAAAAACGTACAACAACCAGCTGTAGTTGCTACAGGCACCCTCCGTGAATGTCAAATCAAATCTGCTGGCCAATAGACCATCTCCATGGCAACACGATGACATTTAGCGGCAACATAATGAAGTATCGCATATAGCAGAGACTGTATACAAATACAGTTTAACATTTCAAATATTCTATATCACATTCCAAGACTCAGTGGAAGTCAGTGAGTTTAGCCAGATTAACTCAGCTTTTGGTTCCCAACCTGGTGTCAGAGGGGTTGGGAAAAGGTGAACAGGCAAGAAAAGAGGACATCAAGCATATGTCAGACTTTTCTTTCTCTGAATTACTAGAATTAGAACAGGAGCATTTGTCTGCTCCCAGCAGTGAGCTATAATTAAGCATTGTACTATTTGAATCTGGACTACACAAACACTGAATCAATTCAAATCATTGTTTAATTTTGGACAAGCCAAAAATCCCACCAACAGACACTAAATGTGCCTGAAACGTTCAAAATCCTTCATTTCATGGGAAAAAAGTGTGTTTTTTTTCAGAACATTTTATATTTGGGGGTGAATACATCTTCTTTGCTGGTGTCAACTGTTAATGCGTACTAATTATTGGATGCCTGGTGTAGCGCCCGGAAGAACTTAGTCAAACAACCATCACATGACCTTGAAGATACCAGGTACGGTCCAAACAAGTTGACCCTGTGCGAGTGGAACCAGACACAGGAACATTTGGGCATAACACTAAACATGCTAAAAGTTTAATACAAATGGAAAACACCACCATGGGCCTGAAAGTGTTTTCATTCTCAGCACTGACTTTAGACTGACACTATGACATATACAAGTTAAACGTCTGTTCTGATAATTATCACTTAAAATGGCCACAGCTGTCAGATGGTGTGGCTCTACACAGGATAGCCACATCTGGTTATTTCATGGAGTCGCAAACACACTGTAATATATAAGATCTCTGCGCTATGCTTTTTGATTGCAGTTAAGAAAAAAGGATCAGATTATGCACAAATATTGGGCCAAGAACTTAATAAACGCTCTGAAATTGTGTTTGGGCTTCAATTCAAACGATAAAAGAGAAAATGGGCAGATGGTTCCAGCACGTGTTTGGTCTAATGGAGATTGAAAGCAGCGCATAAGGGAAAACGTTGAGCTAAAGAAAAAACTGTTGAGCTAATAATGAGAAAGCATCTTTGTTCAAGTATGTGTGAAATACATGCAAATAATTATGAGAAAATCCCAGAGCTCTTTGGTATCTTGATTCATTGTCATCCATCTTGTGGAAAATAATATAAGATTCATCTAAGGGGCTCAACGCATAAAACCTGTGAGTTTCTCAAAGAAAAGAAGAGAAGAGGTATGTGGGAGATAACAAGCATGACAGGAGAGAGAGATGAATACACCTGAATAATAATCAGAGAGGAGTTAAGCAGATATGCAAGCTAGGTGAGAGAGAGAGAGAGAGAATCCAAGTATATAAACATTTAAATGTTGAAAGATAAAAACGTAAGTGCAGAAAGCGTTCAAAAGCAACATTTTCGTTTGTTATGATTTATTTCTCATAATTTCCAAAAGAAAGAAAAAAATAAGCGTAAACGGGTCTTTTTGGTAATTTCACTGTAAAACCTTAGATAAGCAGCAGGAGCCATCATCACACACTCATTGGAGTCACTAAACACCTCATTGTGAACCACGCTAAGGACATGAGGTTGTGCTTTGAATGTACTGTGGGTTTGATTCATTGCCTGCTTTGTGTCTACTGACAATAACATTGTGGAACAAAGCTGAGGCAGAAAATGAATCAGATGTGCAAACAAGAAAAATTACTTGTTTAGTTAAACAAACTGACTGACAGAAGATTCCTGTTTCAACAGGAACCGCATAGATTAAAAATTAGGGGAAGATTTAGCTAAGATTATAATGAAATGATACTACAAAGAAACACACAATCCTGACATGTAAATGGAACAAATACCCTGATGAGATTGTGCAGATGTTATGTAAGATTACAATTTTATTTAAAGCACTATCTAAACTACTGTTTGTTTTTTTGCCACCTATGGCTAATACAACACTGATATATCAACATATAAATCTGACATATGAAATGTTTTCACACATTTACACGTCCAGCAGATACAGAGCAACATTAGCATTCATTTGGAGACGTTCCTCCAGTCCAATAATCCCTCCCCTTTAAGCTCTGCTTTGATCTCTACCAACTCCTGAGGGAAATATCTGCCTCTTATGAATATGTAGATGCTAAAAGCTCCATGCTTTCACCAGTTAGATGCTAACCTTTTCTTATTATATCTCCCATATTCTTTACTCTCACTGAACACTGCTTTGATGGGAGAGACTCGTAAGATCTGCCATACATCAACTATAGAGGCATTATGGGAAGGGTCTAAAGGGCCTATCCATAATGTCACAAATGGTCCCCTACCCTTAATTATTTCTCTTCTGTAGCTCTGTTCATTTGCCACTTTCCTGACTTCAGCAGAAACTGTAAAGGTGAACAATGACACATTCCTTCAGCTGCTGGAGTCTTACAAAGGAGCTCAAAAGACTTTACCTTATAATGACCTTCTTCACATGCCAGTACTTTCTCCTCACTGAATCATACCCCCTGCTCCTCAAATTACTGTCTCTGCTCTTTTCTATATTTATGCCATTTTTTAGAGGAACTACTAATTTAATAATAATTTTAATTATGTATATCCATATATATGGGTATACATAATTCTTAGTATTATTAAATAATAAATAGGCCTTGATGCTAGTCACTAGGAACTTTATCAGACAGTATGTTTCTGATCAGTTGAGAAAGACTCTCTTCGTCTCTATAACTCAAATACTCACCTGCAGAATTGATTTAATCCTCATGTGCTCACTTTGTCCCATTATTGAACAATCGTTCCTTTTCCAGCCCAAGTAACCCGAAAGCGAGACAGAGGGGTCTTACCTCGGTCTACGGACTTGGAAGGAGTGAAGCTCTTAAAGTAGTCATCCTAAGAACAAAACACTGTGGAAAACAATTAATTGAATGCACACAAAGCACAAAGTAAGAAAGACAGAGAAAATATGCCGAACTATTTACACATTTCCTTTTGATGTTCAATTTGACAACTGGGCTCCTGAACATGTAAATAAAATAATGTCAGAGAAATGACAGGATTAGTGCGGCTCCTTTGTTACTCTGTAATTTCTTAGCCTTCCCTCTCTGTTAAGAAAATGAAAGCATTTAAAGAGCCATTGCTACCATTTGTGGGTCTTCATGAAGTATTCAGCCCAACAAACTACACCACAAGAAAAATTGGACGCCAAGAGGCATTGTGTTATAAGGTTTAAGAGCTTAAGATAAAATAGAACTTTATTAATCCCGAAGGAAAATCTTGTACCTGACTTTCAACAAAGATTACAACAGAAGAATAGCAAAAAAACAATAGAATACAAATACATACATACACATATGAAAAAATAAAATACCAATTGTAAAGTGTTAAAGAAGTAAAACTGACACCATTGCAAAATAGAATACAATAGCAATAAGTGTAAGGTAAAACAATTAAGTAAAAGTCTCTGCGTTAGTCCAGTTCATCTTATTGTCTATGTGGACGTCCAGGTATTTTTAGTCCTCGGCGACGTCCACCTCTGTTCCCCTGATGTCGACTGGTTTCGGAGGAACAAGCTCTTTAGTCTTTATGATGTTGAGTTGCATGTGATTCAATTCACACCACTCAACAAAACTGCCCACCACACACCTGGGCCCTATTCCTCGTACATGGTTCAACAAAGTCGATCAAATGTCCTATTATCCAACTTAAATTACCGAGATGATTGACGTCAGGCTATGTTTGTTCCTCAAAGGCGGATCCTCCCTCAAACAGTGTTGTTAATTCGAACAAGACGTCACTAATCTGGATAAGTGCGTGTGCACGCTCCTCTTCAAAAGGGGGAGGAGTCGAACACAGATTCCATGATCTTCAAACGCTACAATGGCAAATAAGATCAGAGAAAGAGCCTCTTATTTCTGCCCTGACGAGCAGGAGATGATCATGAACGCATATGAGGAATTTAAATCCATAATCATGGCAAAGTCTAATGGTGCGTTCACATCCAAAGAGTTGCGAATATTCGCAACGCTTCTGTTGTGAATGCAACATAACACTGCCTCCGCTGCGACGGCTAGACATAAGCATCACAAAATATCAGACAAGTTAAATGTGTAAGCGTTGGGAAAATGTATCGGCTAATTTTAAGCGCCTCATCACCCAAATCAATCAGATTATACTTATTTAAATGTGCCTGCTGGCAGTAGTATACACATTAATATATACTTATGAGGATAAATGTACTGTATGCGGGCATGTATCATGTACTATATATGTATGTGTAGATTACCATATAAATAGGAATTTGAATATTTGTATGGGCGGATCAGTATGTATGTATTATTTATAATCAGAAATCCAATCAATTGAAGCAGTGAAAATAAATTGTGTGTGATTCTCTGTATTCTTATCACAATCACCTTAATCATGTTCTACAATAATGATATGTATGGTGTACTAATAACATAATTATGAGTGCTTTCAACACATCCATAAGTTTCTTAAGCGCTAAATAAACGTTACGAACAGCACGCCATGCAGGGGATTTCCCGATGTTCTCCACATCGCCGTCACATACGTACCAGTCGCAAAAAAGCTCAAGGCTGTGATCCAGTCTGCATACACTATGTGATCCAGGCTATGCATACAGTATGTGATCCAGTCTGCATACGGTATGTGAGACAGTCAATGCTTGGCTGGGCGTGTGGTGTTCAATGTACGGCTCGAGAAGGTCTCGTAAATGATTCCTTTTCGGCAGAATCGATAGCGCTCGTACAAGAAGTCATCATGATGTGAGAACGGATCTTGGCGATCTCGAAGAACTCGCTCCCTATAAAACTAATATAACTAATATTGCTCCTTCATCAATGAGGAAGGGAGCTGCCTTTTTTGTCCAGTGGGAGTGGCCAACTTATCCAGCGAATTGAAGTAAGCCTGCGCTGGAGCAGGTTAAGGGATTTGGATGTGTTGCTATGGTGATTTTTCCAAACTGGCTTTGTGGAACCGAAAAGCCTGACCTGCGTCATCTTATCCTGAAAAGTATCCAGCCAACTCAGTAAGCCAGGTACGAGGAATAGGGCCCTGTTCTCTGCCTCCTGTTCCCTACTGATACAGCCAACAAATCACCTGCAAATGTCTGCAGGTGGCAGAACTGTGAGCAGTATCTGAAGTCTGAAGGGTCACAGGTGTTAACAGGAAGGGAGACAGGACAGTTCACTGAGCTGCCCCCGTGCTACTCACTAATTTGTTTGACATGTTGCTCTGCAGCCTCACAAACTGTGGCCGACCTGTGAGCTAGTTGGTGATTCAGGCCACTAGGAGCACCCACGTAGCTTAGTCCCAAGCAGGGTAGGTCTTACGGGGTTAAAGCACTGGAAAAATCAAAGAACATGACTCACAGTGCTGCCTGCCTCTTCCAGGTGAGTATAAACTCTTTCACTCCAATGAGGGGATGGTAGGCCAACTGCAAAGGGTCCAGTGATGGCTTGAGTGATGGACACAGGTGCTTCTGGACCAGACTCTCCAACGACTTGTTGACATGGAAGTCACTGGTCTGTAGTCACTGAAGCTTTTTCTTGGGGACAAGAACCAGGCATGATGTCTTCCACAGGACAAGGTTGGCCATACGGCTCAGGCTAAGGTTGAAGATGTGCTGAAAGACCATGGACAGCTGAGCAGCACATCCTTTGAGCACTCTGGAGCTGAGGCTGTCAGCCCTGCCGGGGCTTAGTCTACTGGATGCACTGTATGCACGCTGAAGAGTACACATGACTGCTCAAACAAGAACACAACTTCCGCAGCATAGAGTGTATCTCACAGGGCATAATAATTGTGTTTGCCTGACTGAGATGGCTTTTGATTAAACACACACACACACACACACACACACACACACACACACACACACACACACACACACACACACACACACACACACACACACACACACACACACACACACACGCACACACACAGTTGCAGCATGTGGTGATGTTGCCCTGTTCTCATCTATACTCAGCTTGGCTTATCAGGACCAGAAGTTCAACAGGAATTTAGAGACAGACTGCAGTGATTTGTTCACCTGATTATCTCCCCTCCCCAGATCTGTCCCATTGAGATGAGACAAATCACAGAGAATTAGCCTCCAATTACACTCTGCAAGCAGGCTAGCCTCTCTTCATCCGTCATCCTCAATTAGCCCAACAAGCAAATGTTTGAAGTTAAATACTGAATAGAGGGTTGTACTCTGAAAATGGTTCCCCATCTCTACCCACCTACACAGCAACCCTCTGATGTAGCTTCCAATACTGTTTTCCCTCCAAGGGCATGGCGTTGGCGGAATTACCATCGAACTGGAGTATGATCAAAGTGTGTGTGTCAGCCCCGGAATATTGGTAATAAATCACAGTTGCATGTGCGACAGATGGGAGTTTGGCAGACAGAAGTGTGATGTGTGTGGGGATGTACTGCAGAGTGTGGGACTAAAGCGGGTGAAAATAAAGGCATGTTTTGTTTCCAACATATTTACTTTTATTCTCACTCACACAACAATGCTTGCATACAGTGGTGGTGCTTCCTGCATAGCGGTTTTGATCAAGCAATGTGACAGCTAGCTCAAAAGACACTTTGAGAACCGTGTGTCAAAATTCAGAGCCAGTGCTTTGTTTTTCACAATGTTGCCGGGCAGATGCTTCAGGGGAGAAACTTCTTCATCCACAGCTGGATCCAAATCATTACCCACAGCTAAAAGCCCCCCACCCAGTTCATCAAAGTGACTCTGTTGGCTTGAGCCTAGTAAAAAAGCTCTCTCTCCCACTGAGACAGCTCTGTCAGCCCCGAGTTCTGCCTTTTCGCAGTGTCTTTCACAGTGTCACAGTGTCTTTGTTTCTTTTCACAGTACCCAAAACTGCTTCAACTCTTCGGGATGTTCTGGCTATTTTTTAACCAACAATTTGTCTTTGCCTCCCAACCTCTCTATCTTAAGGCTTCTGTCTCTTACCTTAAATATTCCCACTCTCCTTCCTCAAGCACGTTTCACTATCCCAACCTTTAACATGCACATTTACACTGACGGCCATGCAAATAGCACCCCCTGAACACACATGAAGCACAAGATGGGAACTGAATCACCCGTTTACCCTGGAGCTAGTATTAGACACATACAGAAACTCACAGACACAGACAGGTCTAGTGGCGGTGTCTACTCTTCAAGTGGCACGTTAAAAGTCATATCTGTGTAAGCGGGGAGTAACATGTTATTGACCCTTTCCCATTTGCTCAATATTATACACTTCAGTCGCACCACGCTGAGCTGAGATCAGGCGTTGCCACGTTATAGATAACTGAGCTGACCTGTGATACTATGGACCTGCTTATGAACTCAGGATGATCCTCTAGGGCAAATTTCCCTGACATTTAAACAGAATTTAGACAAGTCTAAATGTAAGATAAGGACGGATGGACAACCCAAAACATATTGCCTCAGGCCACGACTGTCGCCGGAAATGGAAGCATAAAATGGTTAAATATAGCACCAAATCTTTGTAACAAATGCAGAAAATGCTGCAACAACATATGAGACATAGGCTAAGTGAGAATGGGAATGGAATCATAAACAACCATCACAATGTCCTAAGCCCTTTACACTTTCACAATGTGTCTAATCAATTATTATTACACCTTTAAGATTACACCTCACAATCCCATGATCATACATTATAAGCTGTTTATGATTTAGATACCTCTTCCCTGATATAATATTACAACATTTATGCTTTATGTACATTCATAAGCACCAAATTATGGCTGACCAACTACTAAAACTTGTTTGTGCTGTGTATTTAAATCAACAATATTTCTCTTGCGCTGCAGTAAATTATAACGATTCCACTTTGAGAGGGTAATTTGTATACTGTAACTATAACACCAAATATAAGTGTGCTTATGTACCAATGCCTCCTTCAAATGGTTGCAGAATCAAGAGGGATGAAGGCCACACAGATGGAAAAAGGTCAGCCAAAATAATATACTGTATGTCTATCAAATTAATAACATCCCCTTGCTACTCAGTCTGAACTCTTAAGTCAACCCAGAGATTCTTTAATGGGAATCTGGGTCTGAGGGTGGAAGTGGTGTCACTGCATTGCTGGACGAACAAACACGCAGGCACACAAGCATGCATGCGCACACACTATGGCTGAAGAAACCACGCAGCCTTATTTGATGTGACATGTAATTCCAGACACATCAAGGGTAAATTATACAGGCTGAAAGGGAGAGTATCATAGAGGCAGAGTATAGAAAGAGATGAGAAACATACGGCTTCCTGTCTCAAATATGTCTTTAGTGGAACAGTAACACAAAGCTATGAGCACCATGTCAATTAAGCTGCTATTTAAGAGCAAGCTACTGTGCATGTATTATTATCTGGATGTTCTCCCAACTTGTACAATGTTAGAAATACATTGTTCAATCCCTCTCCAAACAAACAGACTTAGTTATCAAAATAAGTATGGTCAAAATTGATGCAAAAAAGGCTCAAATTTCCTGACTTTTTCTCCCTATAATATAGGTAATATAATATATAATAAGACCCTCTCTGCTTGATAAACACACCAAGTTTATAAACCAGACTTACCTTCAACAATAATATAATTATAGTATAATAGTATAATTAAAATCACTCATGACAGGACTGCGGTTATTTTCTTTCAAAGCTGCCTTCAGAGTGACAGGCAACAATACTCAATGGAGTTTCCCTCTAATATGAAACTCCCATCCAGAACAGGAATGCAGCTGCAGTGCTATTGTTTGAGATGTTGGTGCAGCTTTTTCAACTACTGCATGTTACAATCAGCTCTCTTATTATTCTGCCTTAGTCTGAGGAATGACCTTTCTTTTCCCAGAACCTCATTAATATTTAAGTATGCTCATTTCAAAAGCATTAACTTAGCCTTCCCTGACTTTGCCCTAGTGTCACTCAAACTCTTCAAAGTGATTACAAGACTATAAAACTGTCTTTTGTGATCATATCATCTTTTTATTGCAACTGTCTGTTTCCTCTTTCACAACTAATAAATAACAGAGTTATGTCCGTGTATTTCATCCATCTCCCTTCAAAGCCTGGACAGGGAGGTGTGAGACAGATGTAAAATGCCATCAAAATGAATGATGCATTTGCTATCTTGTGTTACATTACAGTAGAAGGAGAGCCAGATTGTGGTAAAGACAAAAATTATCAAACACAAGATACATAGCCGCGTCACACACTTGCAGTTATAGTCTTTGTTCTAATGGTTCTGGAAATTAACACAAAGAATTGACTACAAAATGTGTGCAGTAGTGTACTATATATTGTGCTAACTAACTAAGAGTTTGGCAACACATTCATATCCCCGTGTCATCTGTCTTGTCTGGCCATACAGGAAAAATATATAGAGTTACATAAGCTCAAATAAAATGAATTATATTGCAGAATGCGCTTGACTGCTCTGTAAATAATGAGAATGGTATTTAAAGCAATTAACCAACTTTCCAAAAGTAAGAAAGAAAGTTGGTACTGAGCCTGTGCCGAGTTTTTTTTACAGAGACAGGGCTTCAATCATTGAGTTGCGCCCCTGATATGTATAACCCAGATGGCATAGCTGACATCCTTCCTGCGGTTCTGCAGGTAACATGTATCCGTTACATTCTGGCAACAGCTGCTGCATCAGCTGGACAGGGTGTTCAGGGATATTGTTGGGAATATTTCAGTCCTCTGTATCCATTAGGTGATGGACTGGTATGAGCCATTAAGTTGTAGCTCATTCGCTGCCGCTATGCCACAGCCATTAGGCAGATTTAATTTGGAGATGTGACTGCATGGATTCGGTCAGACAGATGACTGAACTGCACAGCTGCTGGAACATCACGATCAAAACCAGAAACCAAGCCTGTAGACGCTGAATAGTTTGAGGCTCTATAGATGGTATTTATGTTGTATTTTATAAATATATCATGTACAAATACATTAAAAGGGGAGCAATATACGCCATTCAGAGCAGAGAGCTTTGCTGACATAGCCAGGCCTTTTAGTGCACGTTCTTGCATCTTAGCGTGCTCCGCAGCTTATGGTCTCTGCTCTCAAATGGCGGTTAAAGCTGAAAGTGGTGTCACTGCCGTCCAGAACGACAGCACCCACTCAGTAGTTTTCTCTTAGGTAAACTAGCTCTGTCAGCACGTTTGCCGTAGTCTGTACTGTTAGTCAGGATGAGAGCCGTTCAGAGGCAACTGAAATGCTCCCAATCTCATATATTGCATCTTTGAAGTGTGCTCTGGAACCAGCTGAGATATGATGTTGTTGTTCTGGGTGTGTGTCGGATGCTGCTATTTGACACCGTCTTGGTATGTCAAATTTGTCTGGGTTCTATTCTAAGTATAAGAGACTATATACGTGTTTGTTTGTACCAGTTTGTGGTGTGTGTTTATGTCTGTGTGTCTTTGTTTCTTTGCTTGTGGCAAAAAAAGGGGAGGAAAGACAGTGAAAGACAAAATCAGGGTGACGCTGTGATGAATTTTAATGATTGGAGGCTTAAATTGCTTCAGAGCTAGATAATTATGATAACACACACACAAGCACACACACTCTCTCCTTAGCTTAAGGAGGCCACTAGTGTGTCATTACAGTCAACTATGACTCCCACTAAGTAGGTTACTTACTCTGCAAGTACACAGTACAAATTAGGTCTCTGACAAGAGATGTTAATCATACTGTTGAGTTTGAATACAGGCACTGTAGTTAGAAAGTATTTGCAGAGAAAGAGATATATTACTGGTGGAAGAAAATGCACTTGATAAAATCTAGAATTCCAATTCCACAGCGCAGCATTAGTTGTGCCACTGTGGCAAATTGGTTGTTGGTTAATTTTGTAGGAATGTGTGTGTGTGTGTGTGTGTGTGTGTGTGTGTGTGTGTGTGTGTGTGTGTGTGCTTTCATTAGTCGTTACACAATATTATCAGTATCATGTGCTGAGGCATTCTAAGTCTCTGGTTATTAAAACTTCCCACAGTACAAACGTCTTCTATGTATCGGCATATGAATTGTGCACGGCATCTAAAGTTGCACAAAACAAGTTGTGTAAATTTTGCAACACCAACCGACTGTTATGTATGTCCTGTACTACAGTTGCCATTATCTGAACTACAACTTGTTGGCAGTTTTCTGTATTCCGTAGTTGTTGCATTCTACATGATGCAAGACACCGATTAACATGGAATTAGTACCAAATGTACTATTTGTGAGGGAAAACATGCACTTGTTTTATTCATAGGTCTGCTGCGTAGCCCAACTCCTTCCTTCACTCCTTTTCCCCACTCTCTCCCCCACACCTCCTCCCACTATTCTATTCCTCTTCCTTTCTACACTGTGTAGATAGCACAGGTCTGAGATGGTTCAGATGTATCCCATGGAGTGAAAGAATGAAATGGAGTCTGATGTGGCGGAAAGATACCTTTGTAAATTGAGCAAAGGTAGGATGTACAGAGTGAAGACGGTGAAAGGAAACAGGAGAGGAGAAATACTGGTTAAAAAAAAAGGACAGACAAATTGAATATCCAAATGTACATTAAAGGAAATAATGATGGAGAAATTATTGCTAAAGGAAGAGATTCACCACAGATGTCCACAATTCACAAATCCTGTTGCATTTAGAAACATTTCTCAACGTTTTCTGTAATGATCAACTTGTTAAAAGCTCTCTTCTACTATCAGTCTTCTACCTGTGCTTCAAGTCGCAATATGTTTCTTGTGGATTTTGTTAAAATTGCTTCTACAATACAGAAGAGCAAGGTTGAGGGAAGCATAGCTATAAAAGGCAAATAAATGGTCATAGCCTACTGATCATAGTTGTTCATGTAAATCAGAGTATGATTTTGTTTTTTACTATTATAAAGTCATTTTACAGTGCATTTAAAATAAAGAAAAAAAACATGGCCACTGAACTCCTGAATGGAATTCCTTCATGTTAACATTTAGTTGTAAGACAAAAAATATCAAATTTTGTGTTTTCACTCACAGACTGTACATTTTCTAGAACATTCTGACCCACGGTGTTCTATGGCAGGAGATCGGTGTGAGGTCACCTTATAGCTGGCTTTGGCATGTTATGAATGATATATATATATAAGACAACATGCCTCTGAATTAGCAGTACACTGTGAAAACCCTGCTGCCAATAAGATGGTGGGAAGAATATAGAGCAAGGGAAGAAAGAAGAGAGATGGGAAGGTGAGAAAGGGTAAATAGATACAGAGGAAGACAGATAATGAGAAAGCAATAAAGGAAGGAAAACAAGGTATATTTTAGTGACTAAAACACCGGCAAACAATAATACAAATAGGAAAAAAAGGGGTATTTCACCTACTGTTACTAGATTGCATTCAGCAAACAGAAACAAATCAAATTGAAATTTGTACAAGTGAGAAAACAAATGAAAATAGTGAGTGAAGGTACAACGCAAAATTCTAAAATATTAATTTACAATATGACAATGTTAATTTCCTAAAATGTTAAGAGAGGGCTTTAAAATGTTATCTGACAGCTCTACAATGTTTTTTTATTTGAAATTGCAGTTCTGGAATTTGAAGTCAAAACATAAGAATGTTTAGTTACAGTTCTAAAATGTTAGGTTTGAATTCTAGAGCGTTATGTTGCAATTATAGCATGCCAAGTTGTAGTTTTAGAATATTAAATAACAATTTCAGAATGTTTAGTTACACTTCTAGATTGTTACTTTACAGTAGAATGTTGAATTATAATTGTAATGTTCGCCTTGAGTTCTAGAATATAAATGAACAATCCTAAAATGTTGAGTTGCATTCAAGCTTGAGTCTGAGCCAGAAGGTTGAATTGAGTTTGATGCTGCTGATGCTTATTTGAACCACTGCTAACAGTCTCAGCTCTCTGCTCCAGTTCTCCCACATTGCGTATATGGATGTGATGCTTCCATAACCTCTCCATGGTGTGAAAAACAAAAGATGTAACAGTCTGTCTTTCTGCTCCTGAAAGAACTCAACAGCTTGCTCTGAACATTTGTTTTATCTTCACACTCTCTCCTCTAACTGACAGATGTTCGTATACCATCACTGCCGAGCATGATATAGAAGATCTTTGGAGTACACATTACACGTTGGTAGTAGCCCACCTGTTTCTTCTGAGAGTGATTGTATGTGTGTGTGAAAGCGAGAGACAGGGACAAACACACACACAGAGAAAATGTGTGTATACCTGTCTGCCAGGTATTTTACAAAGAGAAAATCTAAGAAAGTCAGACACAAAATGTAGTCTAGTCAAGGCCAAGTGTCACACTTAACTCCTTACAAAGCAGTTTTCCACACAGGGAGAGGGAGGAAGACAGAGAGAGAGAGAGAGAGAGAGAGAGAGAGAGAGAGAGAGAGAGAGAGAGAGAGAGAGAGAGAGAGAGACTATTTTCAACTTAAATAAAAAAAATACTGTGTGGGCTTTTCTGGAGGTCAAAGAAATTGTATTTGCAGTAAATGCTGAGCTCAGCCTGAATCCCTCCCAGACAATATATGTCCGTCCCTTTAGGAACTGTTAAATAAATAATTGAATTGATTGATTTAGCCTACAGTACTCTAAATGATCAATAACTCACTGCAAGTTTAGAACTGTGTAACAACAAATACAGAATTAATTCTATAAATCCTTCTATTTCAATGTATGGCCCCCAGAGCATGAGAGCAACAGAAAGAGATGATATTAATATAACATCTTTGCTGATAGCTATGCTTGTTGAACACAAAAGGGTCAAATGGCAATATCTTTATAATCGCAAACTGAAGACAACATTACATTTTACAACAGAAGGTAACTACGATTTCCGAAGCAAACCAAACTCAAGAGTGTATATATATATATATATATATACATATGCATAGACTAAAATAATGAAAGAGTACATCCATAAAGAATGGCAATAGTTATCTGTAATATCTTCTAATTAGTCTTAATGAATTCCTTAACCTTTAAAATGTAGGTTTATCCCTCAGAATTATGATTCCCAGACATCTTTAAGATGGGATATTGAAAATCCTCATTTAACAGTTGCCATTTCTAACATTCCAAAATTGCAGCGATGTTGACATCTGGCAAAATGTCAACTCGTTTCAGTAATATTTCTCCACAGCCAAATCCTTGGGAGATGACTTTTACAGCGTGTAATTTTAATTATTTATAACATTTAATAGAAGCACACCAGTATACTTTCTTTGTGAGTAGCCTACCTTTTTATCAGTCCATCCATCATTCTAACGATCCATTATTTCTGACCCTCAACTCTAATGGTCTCACTGTTGCTGTCTTTCTAATGTACAATCACCACTGAGATACAAAAGAACGCTTCTGTGATGTCATAAGAAGCTTCAGGCACCTGCACACTGAGGCCTCCACACACACGCATGTTTGCTAACAGGACAGCACCGAGATTGATTCATTGGAAAATGTCAAAGAAGTCCTGATCAATTAATAGATTCATTTGGCTCGTCGTAAACTGGACACTCCATTCACACAGACGTAGTCGTCGTACAGTATCCTGGATGCGATGCAAAGGAATGTGATAAAATTGTTGCTTTTCATCAATATTTGCCAAGTCTTTTCATCAATATTTGCAGGTGGAAGATTAAACAAGGGTCGATGTATGCTGGCAATCAGTTGAGAGTGGTGTTCAATTCAATTCAATTCAGTTTATTTTGTATAGCCCAACATCACAAATACAAGTTTGCCTCGGAGGGCTTTACAATCTGTACACATGACTTCTCTGTCCCGGGACCTCACATCGGATCAGGAAAAACTCCCCCAACGTGTATGTGTTGACATACATAGCAAACTGTTTACTGGTAGTTCCGTTCGCTGTTCACCAAACACAGTGTCCAAAACACTTACGGTGACACTGTTTTCCCCCACTTTAGAGTAGCGGCAGGGGGTTGGTGCTGCCCTCAAATGTGTTATCACTATCGGCCCGGGGGCCAGTTAAGAGGGGTGAGTGAGGAGTCAGCAGGCGGTCTAAAACCGACGGTATAAAACGAGCAGCAAAAGGTGTTTTGAATGTGAGTCAACACAAACCACGAGAGGTCCTTGAGCAAGCAACCATAACTGGCAACCCCACAAATTATATAGTTTGCTGCAGCAGAATGAGGCAGAGGTGCTTTTTCAAAAACTAACTAATTCATAATAATTAGATTATGTATATACTCTAATTGCTGCTTTTCTGCAGTCAGTGCAACAAGACATTGCAGGCTTGTCATGGGAACAAGTTGTCATTAAGTAAGTAAGTATGAGTCTTACATATTGAGAGTGAGTGCAAAATAGGTGAGAGTAGAGGAAGTAGTGAGGAGCGTGGCATGCTGCTAAAAGCGCCTGTATCTTTTCATTTTTGAGAGGCAAGGAATTTGGCTTGAGTGTGGCCTGTTAATATCAGCAAATAAAACCCTCTAGATTGAACAACAAAATATTTTACCAGTACTGACTGCGCTTTGGCAGGGCTTAAGTGGAAGAAAATGAGTTCAGGTGTTTTCACGCATCATACGCCACTCATGTGGGTTCCCCTTTAGGGATATACTAGTGTACATCATTTTGGTCCAGAGATAAAAACAAATTAAATCATGAAAAGCTATAGCATAATAATTTCAGGATTAACCGAAGCAAAGCTGCAAATATACCTAAGAGGATTAAACTCTAGTACCTCATTCCACATTCACATAATACAATCCTTGGGTTAATGTATTAATTAGGAAAAACAGTCCTCTTCACTCGCGGTGGAATTTAATGGACAGTTTGGGTTCCTCTTTGCAGCTTTTGACATCAGCATTTTGCTAACCTCATGGTGATGGAATCCAATCAAAATGCTGTCAAATACTCGACACAACTGCCAATAATCAAATCTGGCAAGACAATCTCTTTGTTTAAGTCAATAAACATTCATACCACTAATGCAGGCTGCAGTTTGCGCATAATGGAGTCATCAACTCTTTTGTTTTGATCGAACTTCATTGTCTGTGAACAAGAATGAATTATCTGTACATCAATAACTATGCAGCTATGCAGCACTCACACACATGTTTTCTGACACTACGTCTTCTTATAATGTGTCAACAAGGAGCAAATGACTGTGTGAGGCCATATTTCCTTCTAATTTACACACAGCTGCTCACAGTTTTCAATACACATACTTCAGGCTTTCTATTCTCTGTCCACAAAACAACCGTCATCATTGTTTTGTGTCTTTCCCTCACTCCATCCGTTATTCTCTCTCCAGTGGGTAATGGTAGAGTGTGTAAATCACAAGATTAAAATCGGCAAAGAATTATTTTAGCGAGCCTGTAATGCTTTGTGAGCAGCAAACAAACAGTTTATGTGCTTTGGGGAGTGATGCTCTGCAGTGGGGATGGGTGTATTGCTTGTAGTAGGTATAAAACACATCATCCTGTTGTCAATGGTAACACAATCACGCCGTTTTACAGATACTATTGACACCAAAATAATCTGAGGTTTTATGGCAATTAAATAAAATTGAAGAATTTCCAGAGCAGACGCAGGGAAGATCAATGCTCTTCTCAGCCATATCTTTCCTCAGTCTTCTGGCTCAATAGTCGTCAACAGCACCTCTGTATTTTACCCTACAACGATAGATGTAAACTCAATAAACTAAATCTCTGGTCCTGTGAATGGAGTGAATTATGTTCGACTGAATTACTTAGTGTTTCAACAATGCTGGATCTACACCACCTGAACAATTGTGCTATCAGACCAACTTTAAGGCATCGACTTGCTTGTTACTTGCTTCTGAACATAAAAGCCAGCACTCCCTCTTATGGACATTTTCTACATGGTCGTAATAGCCCCAAAAAATAAAAAACATTTCAGAGCCTGGGGACAATTCGCAATTATAATTGAAAAAAAATAATTTGTAATTCATAAAATGTGATATATTGCCCAGCCCCAATGTTTATTGCAGAAAGAAAGTCACACAGTTTAGATGAGTCAGAAACACTGTTTACTTAACTGGTATAACAACATGTCTGAACCAAATCTCTTCTCTAGGGCTGCAACTAAAGGTTAATTACATTGACAATTAAGCTACCTTTTATTTTTTTTGATTATTTGATTAATCCGTTGGTCCATAAAATGGAAGAGAATAATTAAGAATAAAGTCTACACTGACATCATGTCTCAGGTGACCTGTTTTGTCAGACCAACAGTCTTAAAGCTAGTGAGTTTAATATCAGATAAGAAAAAAAAACAGCTAATACCTACATTCAATAAAGTGGAAGAGATAAATGTTTGACATATTTGCTTGAAAGGTGAGTCAAGCAATTAATAGATTTTTTAAATACTTGCCAATTAGTTTTCTGTCGACTGACAATTCTTTTACCAAGCTCTGTCAGCATCGTAAAGATGACAAAAGTGAAATAGTAAAGGGCATGAAGGGTTATTGGAAAGTACAGTCAGGAAAGACACCATGGGGAACAATGCCACCTCCCTCTTTTGTGTATGTGCCCTGTGCGTGCTTCCAGGACCGTCGATGGGATCACCAGTGAGGTCTGGGATTTTATGAACCTAATTCCAGCATGTTAGTGTGAGCCAGTCAGCTCTTTTACAACAACCTCTCTGAAACTGATTGCTTCTCTCCGGTCCTGGCTGAATTATCACTAACCCATCAGAGAGAGTAAGTCTGAGGAGGTTACAAATACCAGGATGACAAATAAAAAGGGAAAACCAGCTGCTACGATGGAAGAAGCTAAGTAATAGAAGTAAATTCAAATATGTGGCGCTGATGTAGTTCTTTGATGATCTTGACATTGTGTAATCTTAATATGAAACATTCCAAGAGAGCAGACACGTCATCATAGCTGCCTCAGACTGGACATGTTCTGGGCTCCTGTAATGTTTTATTCTTAACACTAAAGTACACACATTTCATGAATAGTGATCCGATTTAACCTAAATTGAAAGAAAGAGCAGAGAAAAAGTGAATGAAAGGCACCATTTTTTTTTTAGCCATTTATGGGGGAAATCACTGCAGTCTTAAAACAGAAAAGAGCAAGGAGAACACGCAGACATGTTTAAAAAATGCATACACATCCAGAGAAAATGTCAAGATGATGTTTTTAAGAGCGATTATTTGTTGAACTATTTTTTATTTAGTCTCTTCCTCGCTGTAAGATTGGCAGGCAATGGCATTGATCTTCTTAACTAACACTCAACAGGGATGGAAAAGGCATATTTTCCAAAATGTTGAATTATTCTTTTAAATGCACAAGGTAAACCAAGATGAACCGACACTCTATTATTAAGCAAATAAACACCGAAGTGTGGCATTATCACACCTAATGTTGGCGTTGACACACACACACACACACACACACACACACACACACACACACACACACACACACACACACACACACACACACACACACACACACACACACACACACACACATCTACAGACACTTTTCATTCAAAACAGCTCCTTCTAAAATAAATGCAACAAGAACACCATGACGGATGATCCCACATCCCACTAGCTCTAAAACCATAACAATGTTTTTGGCCAGAGAGAAAAATTCACCAGTGACATTCAGGCTGCAGGCCAAACAGTTAGGCGCAACCCTGCTTATCAGTATACTGCACTGTTCGCCAGCCCACACTCCCTTCTTTTATGACTCCAAGCCCAGAGTGAACCTCCCTCTCCTGCTTAGAGTTGAGAGCTTTACAATTTAAGCCAGTTAAGCGCTGTATTGTTGTTAATAAGGAGGAAGAGGAAGGTTTGGGAGGAAGAGTCTACGGTCTAGAAGTCAATTCAGGACTCATGATGAATTTTGTATGCATGTGTACATATTATAACTGAGAACCTGAATGCTTGGCTAAGCTACGAGCTTCAGTTCAAAAATGCAATTACACAGCAATTCAGAACTCCACCTGTGCATCTAAACCTGCATGAATGCACAGAGCGCCAACTGGATCTGTGTGTGTGTGTGTGTGTGTGTGTGTGTGTGTGTGTGTGTGTGTCTGTGTGTGTGTCTGTGTGTGTGTCTGTGTGTGTGTCTGTGACTGTTTTGGACTTCATGAAGAAGAGGACAGAACAAATATACCTTTTTCTATGTACATGTCTGAGTATAATATCAAATGTACTTCCTGAAGATGACCTCAAGTTTAGGAACGTTCCACCAGCTAGTTTTCTAAATTGAAGAGTTGTCCTTGTGAACTAGTTATTTAACTAAGAATGTTGTCTCGAATTTGTCAAATGAGCCACATCTCTAATGAATTAGGTTCTGCTCGTGTGGTGGAAGGCGACGGTTAATTCATACTTTAAGCAGTTGACCCGGTGGACCAGGCCATAGTATACCCCCAGTCTGGACTATACCTGGGGTTAAAAGGGGCATAGGCTAAATTATACCCCAGGTATATTATGGCCTAGGCCTAGATCAATTCAAACCCCTCAAGCCAGATTAAACCTCCATGATATCAGTAGTGTTGAGTGATATACACAAAAATTAGTCTGGCATAGGCTATTTTACACCCCCGGGTATAGTTTTGCCTCGGACAGTTTATTCCCGGGGTATACTCTGGCCTGGGTCAAAGTATTCCCCGGTTTAATCTGGGTGGGGGTTAATTTGGCCTGTTCCACCGGCATGAGCACGCTTCCTCGCTTTTGCCATCTGGGATTTTTATCACGATCCTAACTGGGCTGCCTTTATCTCAAACTAATCTGAGAAAAGTAAGAATGATGAGTGTTATCAGAGTGTTGCCTGTTTTAGTCTTACACCTCTCCCTTTCAGATGGATGCAAATAACAATATATTAATTACAAAGAAATATGATGGGTTTCAACTTTGAGGAAAAAGCAACCTGAAAATACCAGTTTTGAGAAAATCTAAAATGTTCAGTGAAAAATAAAAAATAAAAAATAATCCCCATATAAAGTACCTATATGGAATATTATTAAATGTCATTGCAAGTTCCTCCCAAAAACAAATCAAACATAATAAATGTAATCAAACTGTTCACCGAGGTGCTGATTGGCCTTCATGTTGAGGCAGAGAAAACCCTGTCATCTGTAATCAGGCACATGCCAGTGACTGTTCATACGGTAGCATCTCATCTTCTGTTCATATAAAACAAGGAGGTAGGAAAGGAAGAGTAGTTGAACATTTGAGAAAAGAAAGGAGAAGACAGTGAAGTGTACGATTAGTGAGATATTGGAGGGAATTAAAAAACAAGCGTCTGCTCAATAAAAATATTAATAAATGAATCGACGGCGGAAATGATGCAGCGACAGCACACAGAGGACCGACCACAGGCATTCGTCTCCCTCCCTCTCTGTCACCAACACAGTTGGATGATCATTTATTACAAACGTCACGTGGATGGTGATTGACAGGCTGTGTGAGGCCTGAGATCAGCACTGTGTTTTGTTTGTCTCTCTGCAGGAGGACTCATTTCTAGCATTAATGACTTCGCTGGCTCTTAATGGATGATAGAAATAAAGGAGCTGTCACTGTCAACACTCAAACAAAGTCCTCTAATAAGAGACGTAGCAAAAATAACTATTTAGTAATGCCTTCAAGCTCCCCTGTGTCTCTCTCCAGATCCAGATATTCTTACAACAGCAAGTGATGTTTGGAAGTTCATTATTGATTTGGGAAACAGTCCGTGATACAATATGATCTCAGACGAAAAGAGCTGCTGCTTAAAGGGATATTGAATACTGAATTCTGATGAAGTTCATAGAATGAGGTTAAACCTTGGATGAAGCTACACAGTGGACCTTTGACTTGAGATAATTTAGTTGCACAGGATATGACGCGGTTACAACTACAATTTACAACATAGGATAAACTCTGTAATTTGTGGATGTCTATAAAAAATGTCTCTTAAAGTGCAGCCATTTCCTTGAAATTGTAATTCAGTGTTACTGGCAAAATAATTGCTTGCTTCAAAAGGAAAGCAATGCAGGAAAGCATGCATTGCTCTAATGTGAAAAACCGCCGTTTGCATTTCAGGTTTTATGAGAACACTAACTTTAAAGAGCTGCATCATAATCTATGGACATTTTACTGAACATAATGCTCTGTTAACCGGCTGGCCCAGTAAATCATGATGCAGTTGTGGAATTAAACTGAATAACACACCATGATTGGAAATTGCGCAAAGAAGGATGAACTACAACTTGCTCCTGCTCATGTAGAGTATTAACTGAGGCTGTGTGTTTATATAATTCATGTGATGGATACATATTAACTATAATGAACAGATATTTGATAATTGTTCAAGTAAATCAAGTTGCAGTGCACCAATAGAAAGCAACACAACAGGCACCGATTCCTAAGCACAATAGACATTGGTGCTTAAAGTAAACTAAGGTGAAAGAATTTAAGTGAACTCAAACCAAACTACGATCATGAACTGTCATTCTTCCAATAGAAAACACACACATAATGTAAAATGCAAACCCTCCATTTTAGATGAGTTCAGAAAAGATACAGCCTTCCCATTTTGAAAACAAATCCGTCTTGTGCGTGTCCTTGCGAAAAAATAAACCATTCATCAATCTGTGAGGTAGAAGCAACTCTGGGCCACAGCTGTCCATCAATCAAACCACTGGCCAGCTGTCCAATGGAAGGCAAAGTGACAGCGATGACCCCGCCACCTGGTCGACTAGCTGACCTTTGAATCATCCTGACAAGGTGATGGATATCCTGCGTCACAGGAAGTGAAACATTTCCCCTCCAGACTGCAGGTGAGCTGACAGAGTTACAATTGATAAAAAACTACACTCACTGCTACAACCACACACGTCTTTACATGTCAGAGTATATTATGGAAATTTATATAAATAGATGTATACAACCTGAGAGCATATTTACAGGTTTTTAAAGACCTGAAGAAGAGTCATAAAATTAACCTTAAAAACAGCAACTGGCCAGATGGTAAGTTTCCCTTACCCGGATCATCTGGGTCGGATCGCTAGTTGGTGGATTCAAAGTGCTTCTATTGAGTAGCAGTTTCCCTCTGTGAAGAAGGGAGATACTGGCTGCGGTCGAATATTAAAAAAAAAAAAAAATGGTTGCCTAACCTCTAACCCTAACCACTTTTCCTTGACCTCTGTAGAAAATGCCACAGGGCAAGGAAAGATGGGACGGACAATTCATGAGCAGTTAGGAAAAGACAACCGCTGTGTTAAGAGGATCCGACTCCACTTTCACTAAGCCACGTAGTTATGATGCGATGGCAGGCGCATGTTAGTGACGTCGGTCTGCAGCGGTGAAACTACAATGTTCAGGAGATGGACTACAAAAAAGGAAATCTTAGATACTTTGTTCGTGTTCTTACAGTGTTGTGTCATAACGAAATAAACAACGCTGTTCAAAGTATTACTTTATTAACGAGGTTGGAATAGAAATGAAAGAAGGAATATGAAAGTGAAACCAAGGTATTTTTCACAGAGAGTACAAAGCAACTAAAACTGTCTCATTGTTCAGTTTCAAACCTGCTGAAATAAAAACGTTCTCCCACTAACAATGTCTAATATCCCTCTATTGTGGTTCATATGCAGAATATAATCTTATCATAAGAATATGCAGACAACAGTTTATGAAACACCTTATTTACATAATCTGCGTTTGTCGGTCATGATCATTTGTTCTCATGAACGGCCGAATGGTGCGTTACTTTAAACGTTGCCGTCGCAAGGAATTGTGGGGCGGCATTAACTCCTTTTGTAAAGGAAGGTTCAGTGTTTCCTATGCTAAAGGAGCTAAGTAAGGAAGCATTGAAGCGGGTTTCCTTTGCATTTAGAGAATTCGATCAGCACTTATATATGGTGGCCACTTAGATACTTACGGGTCATTTCACTCAGTTAGGAACCTTCCTAACCAAAAAGGACTATTCGACCGCAGCCATAATCTATCCCCATACAGATACACACAAAGACAGCTGCTACACACACCAAACAACACTAAATTCTACCTGAAGGCCACACCACTAACATTTAGTAGTGAGGAAGAATATGTGCTGCTTTCTAGGAGGTTTACTTAGCATTAGTGAAGAAATGAAAACTACTTTTACAAATAAACATAGCCAACACAAACACCAAAAAAAGCTTTAAATATTATATTTTCTTGGAGCTGCTCTCCACACCACCAAGACCTATAGCCATTTACCACTGACACACAAACACAAACCCGCAGTGTCAGGTATTATGCAGTCCATATTGTTTGGCGAGAAGAACGTTTTCCAGCCTCATTAATGATCTTTTACCGAAGACCTCTCTGCTTCTACATTTAAGTCTCTCTCACACACACAAACACACACACACACACACACACACACACACACACACACACACACACACACACACACACACACACACACACACACAGGAAGACATGTTTTATTGGAAAGTTGGTATGCCGGATAGTTTAAGTAAGTCTTTTCCATCTTCCATCATCATAGGTGTGAAAAGTAATGACACCGCAAAGTAGCTACTCAGCAAATTCCCAGATTAAACATAATTTTCTGAAATAAGTATGTGAGGATGTATCCCTCACATACTTATTACACACAGTAAATTAAAGTACACTATTCAATAGGCTGATGGCCACAGAGCGGCTAGAGTAACAGTACATGTTCTGCTTCTCTTGGTGTGAAAAATTAAAATGAACCTCAACCTTAGACATAGTTCATAGTTGAATGTATCCCTTAAGCACATTTCAAAATGAAAAAAATGGATAGTTAAAAAAGATAATAGTTCAAACCAGGGCCACATATTTGGACATTTAATGACCTTTAAAGGGTTTCTTCTCCTTGACACATTGCTATATGAGTTACATCCAACAGTTTTTACAAGCAGGGGATCAAACACCATCTGCTTCAGGTCCACAACAGTTATCAGCAACTCGTTCACACACACATATAAAAACACAGAGGGCTGGAAGGTCAGCCAGAAACATGACATCCAGCAAGCTGTTACCACATCATATAGTGCCATCTAAGTGGGGGAGGAGCCATTAACTCTGATTAAAAAGGTTAGTGTGAGCCGTGAGAATATGGTGAATATTAATGTTGAAATCATCAAACCCAATGACAGTGGATGAGATTTGTTGACAGGGTTTCCAACAGGTTAATAGTGTAAATTACTCATAATAATAATAAGTCATTTTTTTGCATTTGCTCTTCAATCAAATGTCATTGGCTGTGCAACAGAGTTAAGAAGCCATCCTTCGGGAGCCATCGTCAGCTTAAGAACCACTGATAGGCAACAGAAATGATCTTGCATCTTTACGAGTCTGTCAAACAATTCTGTATCCAGACTGGGGTGTGACGCTGATAATGGTACTGACATGTAATGTAGATCAGGCACATCAGGATTAAAAAAGGGATTTACTCTTTGTAGTACACTTCAGTTGTTGTTATTTGTTCTTTTTATCTTGTGGGCCAATGACTAATTCGGACAACTGATTAAAGTATACATCTACTATTAGGTAGCCAGTTGTATTGGTCCTCTACAGTCTAAAAGCCTGCTTTAAAATTACCACTTTAGAGGTGTCTCTAAAGCACAGAAGCTTCAGTCTACAGGGGCAATGCAGAGTAACTTTAAACACTAACACATTTAGATGTGGTAAATCAACAAGAAGTTTAGCACCATTTAAACATGCTGTAGAATATTACTTCTCCTTTCTCCAGCTTTGGTTCCAGCACACACACACACACACACACACACACACACACACACACACACACACACACACACACACAGATTAAATCAAGGCTCTAATCAAGGTCTGGGGCTAGGTAGTTTTTCTAATTACTTATGGCTTTCACTAAAATTTCATCCCAGGAACCTCAGGGTGCTTAACCCGCTGTGTGTGTGTGTGTGTGTGTGTGTGTGTGTGTGTGTGTGTGTGTGTGTGTGTGTGTGTGTGTGTGTGTGTGTGTGTGTGCGTAGATATGAGGCTTTTCCACATGTCTGCTCAAAAAAGTATTACAGCACAGACACAAACACAGTTGGAACCAGAAATACTATCTTCCCCTTCTCTCTCTCTGTCTCTCGCTCACCTTCCAAGCACATGATAATTGTATTAACTTATTACAGCTGACACAGTCGTGAAAGAGAAAGAAGGAAAGACAGGAAACAGAAGAAAACGAGGCAGATAATAAGATTTGAGAGATGGGGACAGAGGGAGAGGGAGAAATAGAGCATGAGAGAAATAACAAGGCTGTATAATATGGCAGCAAGGATTAGTGAAGCATAAAACTAGAGAGGGAAGAGCTTCGAGATTTAGAAGACGGAAGAGGTGGAAAAAGAAAGACAGTGAGAGGAATGATGCTGAGGTGTCTTTACTGGCCAGAATCAGGGAAGGTGCGTGTGTGTTTTAGCATGTGTATTCTGACTGACTGGTTGTATGGCCCAAAGGGACGAGCTGAAAAAACCCTGTGAGATCTGAGAATCACACGGAGTCAAAAGTTTGCTACTTGCACCTTCCCATGCATGTCACCTAGTGTGTTTTCATCTGCGCTAAGTAAGATGTGTGGTTCCCAGAATGGGGGTGCCCAGGCCCCTTCCACTTCCTGGTTGGCTTCTGAAGGAGCAGCAACCAGTCCAAATCTAATTTGTAGAGACCCCCTGTAATTATTTGGCCAGCTTGTTAATCATGGCAGCTCGCCACTGTGTCTCCCGTTTGTGTTTCATATCTAATAGTTGTACTGAGGATTAGTTTAGGCAATTGTCAATTATCTGGAGACTGGGGCCAAATATAGTTTTCGCATGTTACTACTGATGACACAGTAATAAGAGTATTATTATTTTTGAGACACAACATTTTGTTGTGGAGTGCACAATCTGGTGTTATAATACCCAAAGTGGATTTACACACTAAGTACAGGAAGGCTGTTCTCACGATTGAGTGTTTCTTCTTGTTAAAGATTCTAAGTTTCTTGCTAATAATTATTTTCCTTTTATAAATTCCAACTGGTTTCATGTTGCTTCCCCTTCCCCAGGAGAGCTGGGTAATAACAGTTTGTAAAATAGACGACAAAAGAACAAGAAACCACAATTGCAGATACACCGTTAGCAGACCAAATACAGAAACAAGTGTGGCATATTGTTCTTTTCCATAAACATTGTATTGTTGCATTATGACTTAAAAAATTGGGAAATCTTTCCATCAGCATGAGGAGAAGTATAAAATCCATGGGAAGAAACAACCACAAAAGAGCTTTACCACCTCTCGAGGATCAAGTCAGCCGTACTTGTTCAGCAACAACAAGCTTTCTGTCAGTTTCCACACTGAGAATGTGAGAATGAGAGAGAAGATGCTGAAAAAGCAGAAGAAGGGAGACTGTGGTCCATTTAGTCCAAATCTGGTTTTCCAGAAGTGCACATTCAAAGACAGACACTACACAGTAACCACAACACACATTTATGCAGTATCTCTTTTCTAAATGAGCAAAAGCACCAGAGGAACATTTATAATTACATTGCACAAAAAAAAAGCTCCACTAGCTGCAATCCCAGCTGCTCTGGGTGGGGACATACTACCTATTTTTAGGCTCATGCATGAGCTGTGAAAGATTGACCCAGCTCACTTTGCTGCTTACAGCACAGCAGGCATCCGTAATAAGATTCTTCCCAAGCTGAAAGCTGTACTTGCCTTAAGTTTATTGGGTCAATGCACAGCAGCTGGGCCACACAGGTATTCATTACCCCAACTTATAAAAACGTTGTGTTAGCGCTGGACAGTAAGTAAATAACTATGACAGATAAAAGGGCATTTCTAAGGTGCAATATACCAGTTATAAACACACACACACACGGCGTGGTAACAGTTAGGTCTTCATTGAGATGGAGGGGATTGAGGGGAGGGAGTGAGAGCTTACAGAACGGCCATGACTATTTAGTATACTGCTGGCATCTCTTCACATATGCTATGAGATTCCTGTCTTAAAGTGAGCTAAAGACTTACGTTCTGTATTTAGTTGTTGAAACTCACATTTCTGAATCCGTTTCAGGATCTGCCCTTGTTGTTCGGAGCCACGTCAAGAGAGACACAGTTCAGGTCGCAGGATAAACGTCTTCTGGAAGAAGTTTGCAAATAGAGAAAAAGATTGGCAAAAAAAAGAAGTAATTGACGCAAGTTAGACCAACCTAGACAAATTGGTAACAGCTTGTGATAATATCTATTTCAATCTGCACTGCATACCTACAACCAGCTCACACTGAAGACAAATTGCACGATACGTTTTCTCTGAATCACATGACTGCGTCGATCATGAGCTGACTGTTGAATGAAAATTGTTTATCACAAATGTAAATCAATAACTGAATAAAATATTGTGTTACACAAGTGTTAAAAACATTGTATACAGTATATTGTATATGTGATGCAGAGGCGGGCCGTGGATTTTCTGGGCGGGATTTAACCAGCTACGAAAGCCAGACGCTGAGGAACAGACAAGACAGGAGCTTGTGCAATAATAGGGAAAAATCATTATAATACATTTAGTGTATTTGTGAAAAGCAATTAAATTATAAAATATATATAATTTTTCGTTATTAAAAAAAATAAAAACATAAAAGAAGTGATTCTGTTTAGGCCAGCAGAGAAGGTTTGCAGGCCCTGACGGCCCGACACTGATGTGATGCAAACCACGTCAGGTCTTGCATGAAGAGTGTGTGTGCATCTGTTCGTGTGAGATCCACCAGGTTCAACATGCCACCACAATTCATTCACTTTTATAAAAACAGAAACTCTTCACATTATGCTGTTCTCGTTAACACATCGTCTGTAATAGCAGCCGGAGGCACACCTGCAATCTCACTCAATTACTGAGAGCGGTCCCATTTAAAATGAACCAAACGAGACACGGTACACAGGGTTCCAGCGGCTTCACTGCTGGTGGCGGCTGATGAATTTAATTGCAAATTCTAGTTTATTATTACTCCAATGCATTTCTCAGCTTTCTCTACCTGTGCTCCATTTTTCTTGTTTTCTTTGTTGGCTATATTCCCCATTCTTCTTTTTACAGAACACACTTTAACGTTGTTTTTTTTCCAACTTAACTTAAAATATGCTCACAATTTGTACTACTGTTTAAGCGAATAATGTGTCCTTGTTGATTGAAATTAACTTAAAGAAGAAGAAATAAACTGAGCATGAAATGTACCTGCTGAGCAAGTTAGTTAATGTTACTCCTTACAAGCGGTTTTACACAATCCTGCTGCTGCATTTGTGTCCTCTTTTCAAAGCCAAGAGCATTTTCTGCTTTTTCCCTTTTATGTGTGTATCTTAAGAGAGCCAATATTTAGAAAAGGTCAATGATAAGATGTGTTTTGTATTATTGACACAGTCTTGCGATAATAGCATTAGAGGAGAATATGACTTGGGCAATTTTACTAACAGAGGAAAAATGGCAAATCAAATAACAAGAGTTGCTTCCTGTCACTTAGTGTGAGTCCAAGTAAAGTCTATTTAGGGCTGAATATTGTATGCTTAAAATTACGCATGCTTTAACCCTTTTTTTTATCAGCACCTTCTGTTCACACAACGTAGCTAAATTCAGGTCTTTTTTTTATCCTTGGCTGATGGAGAGATCCTAATTCCTGTCTTTGTAGATTATTGTAGAATCGGCATGTTCTAGTACCAGAAGTCGTCAGATGGTTCTGAACTGCAGGATTTGAACTAAAACCAGAACAGGTTGCTTCTTATGTTTTGTGTAGCCTGTCCTCATTCCAGGTCACATGGTGTAGAGGAGGTCGTGTTGCTCAGGCTCATCAGTTTAGCGACACCTGGGAGCTTTTGATATCTTACAGAATCCACATGGGAATTTATTTACATTTTCTATCCTGGGCATCATCTCATAATTGAGGTATTTGACAGTTTAGAAGGGATGTTAATGCGAGAGCAAAATATACTTTCATTGTGAAAGAAAAATATGGATGTTTCTTTAAAAACCTGATTATGAAGTACTATTTTAGTCCATTAGGAATCAGTATGAGTCATAAACAATCAGACAAAGTTTGAATAGTCAAGTTGTTCTAAATAATCATCACACATCACATTTACACCCTCACTTCTTGGTGTGGGCGTCGTGTCTCTCATAGAGTGCACTTGTTACTCTGATCTCCAGAATTTAATATAAAGAGAGGCTCTGCAGGCGGTCTTCTGGCGGAGAAAAGACAATCACACAGCAGTCCAACTGGATCAAAGTACTAACTGTGAAAGACAGCCAGACAAATGGGAGCCAATGTAGCCAAAGAAGACAACAACAACAAAGGAAAACCTTGCCAGACTTGACTGCGTAGAAAGAGGTCTGGTTTGTGGTCAGTATTCTTTCCGTATTTGTGTAAACAAACAATGCTGTTATAAAAGAAAGAAAGAAAACACAAAGGATGACAACAAGGAACAAAATCAAGGCTGATGGGATAGAGCAAGAATTTTAGCTAAAAGAAAGTAAATGTTTGAGACAAAATTAAAACAGTCGAACAAAATCAACATCAACCACTCTATCACCGCTTTCACTGTATATACTATATTTATTTACACTTCATATATTTTGCATTTTTATTATTTAATTTTCTTAAATTTCTTATATGTAACTCTAATTGCTGCTGCCACAACCACATTTCCCCTTGGTGATGAATAAAGTATACATTCTATCCTATCCTATTCTAAATACTATAAAAACAATAATTTGTGACTGTAAAAGTTCCATTTGATCCTCTATATTTCAGGTCAACGATTGATTACAACTGTGAAGGTGACAGGATAACAGCCCCACATCCTGCATACCGTGGACTTTTTCAGTTTCATGCACTCCAAATGACACAGATCTGTTTTTGTCTGGGCATGTGACAGCTGTCACTCAATCTGATTGACCCTTGTTATCCAATGACCTTGATCGAATCCTGACAGGGCCAACTGGGACCAAAGAACACACAAGGTTAGATGATTTATTCCTTTCATCCATTACAACAACCTATTCGGTGACCATAAACTCTGTCAATCTATCCCTGAGTACCAAACGTCCCTCTATCCCTCCATTCTTCTCTCACTCCCTTGTTTTTCTGCACCCTCTCCCCTTCGCTTTCCTTGTTTTAGTACCTCTTCTCCTCCTTTTCCCCTCCCTCTTTCCATCAATCTCACTTCAAGTCTCGACATTGATATTCTGAAAACTGTAGCACCACAACGCATTTCCATCGATTTAACTTGCACTTGCATGGTCCTAATTTCTCATTTTACCTTCCACTCCCTTTTCAGCAGCTGGAGTCAACAACACAACTCGGTTTTTTGTACATGTCGTCCTTCTTTACTCAACTATTCCTGCCTTGATCTCCCCTGTGCTCCCTCACCCCAAGTAGGATGGAAAAGATAAGTTTGGTTGCATCATTTTGACATTGAAGAAACATATTAGGGTCGCTGTTCACATCACATCACGTTGTCCACGGCGATGTGCTACTCACTCACTGGGGAGAGAAAAAGGCTAAATATCACTCACACTGTCAGCGAGAATTGGTGATAAACAGCTGGAAACGGCAAGGGGGGAAGAAAATACGGGAGGAAAGAAAGAGAAATAAAAGAGAGAGGGAGGGAGGGAGAGATACCGTGACTGTGTTGTGATGGCTTTAGAAGTGTGTCCTCAGCTGGAGGTCACCAGGTGAAAATAAAGAATCAACCATTGTTCTGTTGGAGGCATCTTGAGGATTAAAGTAACAGAAAAGAGAGCTAGGAAAGTAAATGATACCACACTTTTTTTTTTTTTAAATGTCTCGTTCAATTCTTTGCTCTCTCTTTATAAGGAGGGGCTGCATATGACTGCCAATGTCTTCCTCTTGTTGCTTTGTGAAGGTCGTAACAAAGCTAGAAGCAAAAGCAGCATTCTCTTACTCATACAGAGACAACCACAAATCAATAATTCTTGGCAAACCAGATAGATGGTGTTATTTGTATATTCCATAAGGATATTTGGATAGGAGGGGGAATACAGCCGTACCGGTGTTATTTCAAATCTTTGCCTGTTTTGTGAAAAAGTCCGTCTTTCTACATGCAATCTGACAGACAGGTACGCACAACCACATACACACTGTGTGAACAAACAGTATTTCATGATTATAGTTTGAGAATGTCACGTCATTTCAGCCGTTAATAGTGGAGTCCAGGTAAAGGATGGGAACTGAGGAGAAGACAAATAACTATTATCTGGGTGGCTGTCCCAGCTGACATTTCTACTTAAATCACAAGCTGATTTGTGTGTGCGTGTGGCAAGCCCTTTGGCGATCGTAGACGGATAACATTTCAGCTTTTCTCCATTTCAGCAGGTCTGGCGCAGAAAAAGAAAGATCAGGATCACAACAGCTAAACATTATCTGCCTTCACCTCCTAAATATCATTCTTCCTCGAGCAGAAGTGGATCTGTAGCAAGTTGCCCTTTTCCAAACAAAATCGTCTGCCATTTCTTCAGTCATCTGACTCTTCTCTTTCATCCCTCCATCCAGTGTTTCTTCCCACCATAACCAATCCCCCTCTCCCTCAGTCACTCTCACTCTTTGTCATTCCGCGGTTGATTCTGAGGACTTATTCATTTCCCCTTGTATTGCCTGTCCACTTCTCCATTTCTCTTTCCTCCAACAGTCAATCTCCTGCTAGTCAATAGAGACCACTTATCCCAACTCTACCTATCCCATTTTCTCTTAGATCATTACACTATATCTCTTGAGCACTCTCTCTTCTTTTATTTCTTCTTTTGATGGCCCGGGGATACTCTGAGTGCTTCCTCTCTCATTTCTCTCTTCACTCCCTCTATAGCTTTAAAGTGTTAAAATACATCTCTTGTTACTTTACTCACTGCCTGCACCATCCAATTTATCTTGTCCTGACTCCCACTCATCTCTCTTTATTTTGCTGCGAGGCCCAAAGTGAGTGTAGAGTGACTATCTCTCGATCACTTCTCTGACCAAAACTGTTGTGGAAGGACTCCAGGTCTGGTTTAACCATCTGGCATGGCTTCTGAATATAAATCACAGTAAAATAAAATGAGATATTAACAATGAGGCGTTGTATTAGTATCAGAAATGACCAACAGTAGCAAGAGTTTTGTGTCTACTTATCACTAAGTGTACCTTTACATATATATTGTTTAGACTTTCTCTGAATTCCAGCGCCACTTCCAAATCTGACCCTGTATGAATTGTTTCTACAGAGCTGTAGCTGAAAAATCAATCATGCATTGTGAGACACAGACACAAAAAGAGAATACAAAGGGAAAAGAGCAGTAATGCAGGATGAAGGTATTTTCTTCAGGCAGTGGAGAGAACTAAGGCCGAGTTGGATTTAATGTGGAACCTAATAAGAGATACAACCAGCAATAAACAACCATTATGGTGTTTGGAAATAAAGTGCATACAACCCTATTGATTCAACTTGAAAGATCCCTAAATAGACACAAATTTTTTTACAGTGGTATAAGATTTAAAGAGAAAACGAGAGCGAGGAGGCAAACAGGATACACCTCTTTCCGGATATGTAATGTGCTGCGATTCTCCTGTGTGCTATTCAGATTTAGAGGCAGTGATAAACCCCACCTCGGGCCCAGAGCTGGATCGTCCACAGTCTCTTATCGCACTCTGAGAAATACATTTTCTACACACACACATATACAATCACACGGAGCCTCTCAGCAAAAGGGATTACCCATAAAGACATTAGATTACAGAGATACAAACAAACACATAGATGCTTGGACTGGAGAAACTGAGGAATCAATAGGTCATCTAGTGGATGGATGGATAGATAGAGAAGAGGAATGCTTTGTTAGTTCTTACTTGCTTTTATTTAATTCATAATGTGAATCTCCGTCTCCGCCCTCCTAAGAGCAGAATGTGAAATCCCCACCCGTTACCTGAGAGGACAGCTTCCTCTCCATCCTGATCCTTTCTCACAATGTTGGACAAAAACATTTTATTTTCCAGAAAAGGAAGGAGAGACAAGAAGAAAAAGAATGCTCAAATGATGTAAAAGTGAAACATCTAATAGTATCCAGAGTCCTGCCATAGTTACCTACGGTGTAGATTTCGATCTTTAGATGAGATTGTTGAATTTGGATTCCCCACAGTAACAGTTTTCCTGTAACAGAGCAACAACAGGCGTCACACATGCTCACATAACTGCTACATCCAAGTAACTTCTACTTCTCACCTCTCATCACTCTATGGAAAACTACTATTTGATATTTGGGTAAATGTGAAAATGTGATCTGCTGGTCGTGCCAAAGGAAAAGTGATAAATACAACCAAGTGCATTAAGAATTTTCTCTTATAATTGACTGACATTGCCACCCTTAAGCCTCGCTGCTAGCTTATAGCTCAAGGCAAGTCAGACCTGTCCAGTTAATAAGATACGGCTAATATTTGAACTATAATATTTGAGTGACTTCAGGCTGAGTATGAATTGCATTTTTCAGCCAAAACCTCATGTCTGCTATATCGACATAAATGGTGGGTTGTAATTGTAACCCGGGCTCAAAATGGATTTCACAGAAATGCGTTTTCATTGTGTTATTTTTCATTTGTTTCCACACAGAATTTGTTTTGGGAGAATATGTATCCATAGAAGCCAGGAGGAGGTGATAAGAAGAAGCAAACCAGGCAGTCAGTGTGACACTCACAGCCGAAGCTATCGATCAACTGCAGGTCAGATATGAAAAGCTGGTTTATAGCTGGAAATGACCTTCGTTTCTCTATCTGCTTCCTGTCTCACACCTTCCTCCCATCTGCCCTACTCCCCCGGTCCCTGTGTCTTTCATGTCTGTTGTTTCAGGGCGATAGGCATCTGAACACATGCAGATCATCACAGGGCACACACACATAAACACGCATGCATTCTTTCATTGACTGCCTCCTTCGGGGGGAAGTGGTAGATACACAAGCATACAGCACATTGGTGTGTACAAACATCAGCAAAAGACGAGGACACTTTATTCTCTAATATATCAACATATCTGCCTCCATTCCTCCGTTCCTCAAACAGAAAACATGTGTTGTGGGTTCATTAATCAGATGCAACTCCATCAAAAAGTGAACCACCTGTTTGCTAGGTGGAACCTCACATGAATAATTCATAGGACGAAATTAAAAAGGGACAAGGGAAAACAGATCTTATTTGGAAAGAAAGTCTTTGTGGAGGTCAGACTGAGTGACAGATGCTGCAGAGGCATGTTCATCCCCACACACACACACACACACACACACACACACACACACACACACACACACACACACACACTAGAGTGACAGTGTACTTCACAGTGCAAACAGAGGACATGTGGCTGCTATAACTCACTTATATGATTCAGGCAGGTCCTGACGTGCTGCTCCATTGTTCCGAGACGGATCACCAGTGGGGGTTCTTGACGTGACAGCTATCGTCATGGGAACACAGAGGATCGACACTGTCACATACATCTTTCTGAGTGGCAACATAGTCTGTTCCTCCAGATCATCATTTAGTGGACTTCCTCTGGTGTCCCCTGTCTGCTCTCTTTTCTTCTGAAGTAAATATTCTCTGTAAAAAAAAACTTTGTGAAAGGCTGTGGATGCAGTCAGTTTAAAATGTTGCCACCAGCATGTCTTCTGTGCTGAAGAGGTTTTATTGTTCGGTGACAAATTTGTAATCATCAGGAGGCGCAAGAATATCCATTATTGTACCAATTATCTGCACAAAGAGACAAGCACATACCTGCAAACTGCTGCTACGTCCTTCCTCCTTTTCTTGGACAGCATGTTGACCAGAAAGGATCTTCTTCAGGTGAAGACCATTTTTGGTCAAAACATTATAATGCCCATGAAGAATAACAATTGAGAAGAAGATAACAGTGTGTGGGTATGTTTTCATATTGTGACAGTTATGAACTATTGTGTCAACTGAATAAAATAGAGAATAAAGACTTCTTTAACGTTGCCAACATTTAGTTGGTATCGTTGGTTATGTATGTATTTTTTTTACAAAATATTATCACACTTTCTGTAAAAACTCTTCACATCCCTTCTGTATTGTATCAAAATCCTAAATTACTTGTCCACTCGGTAAACACTGACACATTCAGGCAAAAGTAATTAATTAGGAACATCAACATTTCTGTCATTGGGGATTCAGTAATTGGTACTAAAATATATGTTTCCGTCAAAATAAAAACAGTATAAAAGGAATTAGTGCAACTATTTGTTGCAACTCAATGTGTGTGTGTGTGTGTGTGTGTGTGTGTGTGTGTGTGTGTGTGTGTGTGTGTGTGTGTGTGTGTGTGTGTGTGCGTGTGCGGTGATGGACATGCCTCTGCAGTAGTTGAGACGAATGCTTAATTACACGGGTTCAAAGACACTCCATTATAAGAGCGCAGACAGAATGGAGGGGCGGGAGAAGAGTGGAGAGCGGGAACATAATCCATCCTCCCGTGAGCTCTGTGTGGCTGTCAGACGATGTTGCAAGGACAAATTTAATTTAGTCAGGGGATTTAGCCCATACAGTGGCTGACTTTGCTTTGTGAACGTCTCGTTTCCTTTGGCTGCTGCGAGCCCATGAAGAAGCAGAGTTAAAGTATCCAAACCCATTCACCTTTGCAGCTCTAATTTGAATATCTAATTAACTTTCAAAAGTGGGAAAAAATACTTTCATGGCCTAATGAGTTCATATCAGCCCCAGTGACAATTTGGAGTATTGAACCACGCTTTTACGTTTTTGCTGCTGCAATTACACTTATGGTAAACTTGCTTTTAGAGAGCGGAACACAAATATAATGTGTTTGTGTATCCAATGTAGGAGACAAATAGACCATTTTAATAGTCTGAGAGAGATACAAAAATAAAATGTAAATGTACCAGGGAGTCTGTAAGAGTCCCACTTTGTAGATAAAACTTCAGAGCTTCTGGTTAATAGTTCCCATGTTTGACCTTCTGGGGAAAACTGCAAAAGGAATCTCTTGAAAAGTCTGTGAAGATGGAAACCCCAAAATACCTTCTTCCTGTAAAGCACTACAATACCCCTCGTAATACCTCTCGCTTTATAACACCCGTCTCGCTCGGCCCGATCAAGGTGCAAAGGTCTGAGAGAGTTTAACTAGTGTATTGTTATCCCAGTATAGTGTTGGTTTGTCCCCAGGTGGGCAGGGGAGAACGCAGATGGGGGAAGTTTGTCTATCTGGCAAAAGATCCCCTTTGATTTGGGCAATAAACTTACTTGTGAGGTTATGAGAAAAGATCATGGTTTGAGTGAAAATAAACATGTTGTGAGTGAGTGAGTGAGTGAGTGAGTGAGTGCAGATGGTAAAATATCAAAGTAGAAAGAGTGGGCAGAGTGTGCAGAAGGGAGAATGAGGGAGCATCACCTTGTGTTTACCTCCCCATCAATCTCGTTACAATGTGATGGAGAAAAATGAGACTGGCTGGTGAGAGAGGGAGAGTAACCAATTAAATGTCACAGTGGATTAAAGGAAAATGTGAGAAATGAAACTTGGTGTATGTAAAGTTTAGTCCATTAGTGAGAATGGTGAGACTAAAGCCTGCATATTAACGACAGCTGCCAGGAGCCAAAAGAAGAGAAAGATTAGAGACTGATGTGAAAGGAGAAGATGAGGAGTTTTTGATCTAATGAGTTTGGTCCTGATCGTCTGTCTGAATATCAACACACCGACTGCTTATACTTCTGAAATTAACATATTCAATACTGGCTGTGATCTTTTTAAGAGAGAGGCATAACAAAGCACAAAGATAAGAGTGAAAACTCTGGAAAACATTGTAATATTGTTTACAGGGTCCAAGGCCCAGAATGAGATCTTCTTTCATTTCACACATCCACAACATTAACAGCCAAGCTCTGAGCAAACTAAACACATATTTAGAGTTTCCACTGATCAAACATAGCAACAGCGTTATAAGGGAGCACTGCTGATGGTAAAAAATTATCACTCTCCATCATTCAGTATTTTCCAACCTGGTTTCTTATTGTCTGTAGTTCTGGAAATCAATATTTTGTAGCTGTGGTAAATATATAATGTATCAAGCATTCGGATGATGATAAAAGTTTACAATAAACCTAAAATCTCAATGTAGGCACGGAAAATGATTCGGATCATGTTTTCAGGAAGCTCTAATCTCTAGAAGTATCTCGCTAGCATCAGCTGATTGGTATCACTCTCTTCATGTATGCTTCACCATCAGTTGCTGATTAATAAGACGCTCGACTCCCAGCAGATTTAACTCTAGATTTACCAACTAGATTTGCTCGATACCGATAACAGTATCCAAAATGTCGCTGATGCACCCTAAAATGCTGCATCGGGTATTCGCCTGTATGCACCGATCCAATTTCACGTTATCATATCATTTATCAGCTCATGAACACTGCACAGGAACAACAACACGTGTCACTTACTACCTGATCTCTACTTCCTGTCTCATTGGCAGTACACATGTGCAACTCTCAACAGAAATAAGAAAGAACCGAGATGACTCACTTGCTTGCTACTTCCATCATCACCTTAGTTGTATACCACTGTTAAAAAATAACAATAATATATACATTTTTGTTTGTAAGGCCCTGGTATCGATAGCTGCTTGGTATCGGCCGATACGCAACTTCAGGCCTCGGAATCGGTATAAGGAATGAAAAGATGGTGAAGATCCATCCCCCATCTGGGATGTACTAAGTATGAAACCATAACACTCCATCCATTCTGTGCTGGTACCTTTAGATTACACTTCTTCTCCGTCCATCTGCTGAAATCCTATTTTCATGACAAACAATAAGATACCCACACTCGCTCCATCACTGCTGCCTGGAGCTGCCAGAGAATGGAACGAAGGGAGGAAAATTAAAAAGGATGAGGAAGGAGGAAGCTGAGGAAAGGTTCTGGTTCTCGTATTTCTTTTAATTAAATAGGCTCATACCATGTCAGTCATTGACCAGCTGGAGTGTTTTGAAAGTAAAAATAAAAAAAGTAGCAGCTATATCCAAAAATGTTCTCTATACCTGTGACTTTAAGCTGCGTATATGGTACTAAGATACCAACGTTGCTTCAGGGAACAGAGGATCCTAGGCATACTATATTCCAAAATGTCTACAAACTCAGCCGTAACCAAGTTATCCTTGTACGAAGAATGGGACCCAGATGTGAAGTCAGCATGTTCTGTCACAACACCACTTCCCTCAAACATCAAAGTGAAATGCAGCAGATGCTGCGGGAGCGACCATTTGACAATCAGTGCCATCGCCTCCAGCAACGACTCACCCGGGAATAAACCATCTCAGCATAACTCTGATTGACCTACTCTGCACTATATTAGTAGCTTCAGTCTCTGCAGCTCAGAGAGGCTGGGCTGCCTTGCTTAGCTTGTAAAAACTGATTTTTTTTTTTTTTCATGACATCTGATAGCCCTTCAACTTCTCAGATCTGTTATTCAAACCGGACTTTCTGGATTGTATTGCATGAAGCAACATGCCCCAACCTACACAACCCCCTGGCTTTGTTTGAATCCCCATTATGGGTCAGCCCTCACACCCTACAGAAAAAGCTAATTTCAGTTTATTGTACAGTACAAGGATCTCATTATTTGATCTATCACTCCTGTGGGTTGAAACATGGATAAAATAGTAAATCGTAACATGGCCTTCAGGTTCAGCTCCCTTTTGACAACACCATTTGAAACCAATCCATCCGTCAATCTCATGCTCCATCTTTACCCACACTCATAAACAGGATGCAGGATATTTCAACATCGAGCTTTTTAATGTGGGGCAGCAACTTACTCCCAAACCAAAGGAGGAAATGCTCCATTATCCGACACATGACCCTGGCCTCATATATCGATGGGCTGACCATCCAACCAGCAGCTTTAGAACTGGATGGAAACCACCCTGCTGCACACTGGGAGCTACAACCTAATGATGCTAACAGAACTACATCATCAGCAAAATGTGGTGGACTTGGTGGCTCGTGACTACTTACACGGAAAGTCCCTTCCATTTCCATGCTGCTTGATTTGTGCCAAAACCCTTGAGATTAAAGTGATATGAGAAACAAGAGACAAGGCAAATTTAATTAAGTATAAGGTAAGAAAATGTTTGGTTTGAAAACAAACCAAAAAACAATCTCAAAGTGGTTATGTAAATCCTGCCTGTGAGTGGCTGAGTGTTGTTAGTGTGACACCATGTGGCACACACCCGCTCACCTTTCTCCCGCGGATGCCATCCTTTATCAGGTTCTAATTCAAATCCATTTCTTTCTTGTCACCTCTCTGATAACGCTGCTAATGCTGCTTAATAAAATTATGTAAAGGAACAGCTCTCTGTCTTGTTCTGAACATATCGAATTATCTGTCTGGGGAAGGAGAGAGAATGAGAGAAAACTCAGGAGATGGATGACCTCTTCAAGTCTCTGGCACATCTCTCTCTTTCTCTCTCTGGGGGTTAATATGGATTTAATGAAACCCTGCACCTACAACAATTGATGTCACGGTGGAAAATGAGTAGGAAGTGATATAGTGGTTCAGTGTGAAACACTTTTATTTACTATTGTGAAGGATGAACAGCAGGAAACAGTGGGCAGAGAAACATGTACATATGCAGCAGCATGAGAGCCTAAATGAGTATAAACCATAACGTCTTCACTATACCAGTTACCCAAATCCCTCCAAATGAGTTTGGAGTTTTTTTGGGTAGCTGTGGATCTCAGGTGGTTAATATGGTTTTAATGCTACATGAACACAAAATTGAAGGCAGAGTGAGGGACGACAGTTGCTGAAGGGTTCAATCTGGAGCTGCTCCACTTAACTGGAGGATGAACAGAAGACAGACGAGGAGAGATGATGATTTAAGAGCGCAGAGGAGTAATGTGCTACACTGATGAGAGAGAGCATTGTCATATTAATAGGATTGGGTATTGTGTGTGTGGTATATATATATATATATATATATATATAAAATCCTCCTGGCTGGTATTAGTGCACTCAAGTCAGCCAAGCAGAGAAAGACTGAAGTCAATATATAGATAATACATCAAAAGAGACAGAAAGGAAGGAGAGAGGACAGAGAAGATAAGAAAAGAGCTGAAACAAAGGAAAATTAAATAAAAGGGAGGAGGAGAAGGAAAATTAAGTTTGGTTTATATTACACAAAGGAGAGACGAACTTAAGTTTACATAAAAGAGAGTTAAACAGATGCAACCTTCATTATCATGCAAGAAATGTGAATTGGGAATAAAAGAGGGACGGAGGAAAGTAAAAAAAAGACAAGACTGTGAGGTTCAGACAAATCACCTTGGGCGTGCGGCTGTCAGATGCACACAGGGGATTACAACAGACTTTAGCACTAATGCTGTGCTTGTATCATACAGGAGTGACCAACACAAATTGTGAGGTTTGACTGAGTTTACATCAAAATCCAAGTTGTCATTTGTTTAATAGAACTTCCTGTTTAGATGTTCTGATACCTGAACTTGCGTATCAGTCGATATCGAGTAGCCATCCCATAGCCTTACAAACAAAAATATATCTATTACTATTATTGTTCCTTTTTAACAGCTTTACACTACTAGCCCTGTATGGACCTGATGCTAATATTGTTGTATAGCCTGGCTCAGGTTAAACCCTTCGTAAAACATGAATAGATAGATTTAGAGAATGAACGTCATCAAATTTATTTCTATTACCTAGTAAATAAAAAAACTAATCCAGGCATTTTGGTATCCGAACAACTAGCACTTCAAAAGTATAAAGTAAATAAAGTAATAATAAATAAACAAAAACTAAAATGCTGTCTAGTTAAGTCTGTTGTTCAAGGTTAACCCAAATGTAATGGATATACTAAACAGAGGGATCTTTTCCATCTCTCTCATATGACATGAATGTGGCATAAATCCCACTAAACAGCCAACAAAATATCCAACATCATTATTCTAACTACCCTGAATAAAACAGCCACATGTAAAAATAAAAAAACAAGGAGATATCACATTTTACACGTTCACAATGTGGCAGGATAGACCGTTTTCACAGCAGACAATCAACAATGGTTCTATTCACGTGTCCCAGTAAACCGGGACGGTGTGACAGTGAGCCAGCATGCACAATACCAGGTAACGGAAACCTTGGCGCTAAATGGAATTCAGCCATCGGTCATTGTATTATTTACTCAGTGTTTCTGAGAAAAGGGCTTATGCCATGGCTCATCTAACAAACATGGCAGTGATAGTTTAAATGATCCAATAATAGTTTGTTCAATGGCATTAAGTGGATGAGGTATTATTACCATCCCTGTCACCAAAAACGATGTATCCCTTATGTAAAAGACAAATAAACAGTCCACTGAAAGCATCCTTATTTTCTAGTTTTGTTGTGATGCTTCACTGATGTATATATTTACTATGTTTGGAAAGTGCAACAGATGATTTGTAGGATTACTTGTACACTTACATTTGGGTTTGTCAGGTGAAACCCAAGAGTGGGAGGGAAAGAGAAACCGAAAGAGAGGGAAAGTAGAAAGGATGGGGACACAACCATTCCGTAATAGTTTAAACAGAAAAAAAGTTTGGCTTTCTATATTAAAAGTGCCGTGCTGCAATAAGTTATAAGAAAAAAAGGAAACTTCATACAAAGAGGAAAGTTTCTCTCTGTCGGGGTCAGCTGAATGTCCCATTGAGGTCTTTTCAATAGTGAGTTTAATTCCATTTGAAAATCTAACAGCAGCCGTTTGACTTAGTGCTCTCCTGCTGCCGGCTGATCGACCAGCACTGGAAAGAGTCATCGCATCGACTCCAGAGGTGAACAGGTGGAGATTCCACAACCTTTCACACTGCCATCCCCGACAGGCAGCATTTCGCATGCCTCCTTGATTCTTCACCAATCGAGCAATACTTGTAGCTCGTAGCACACCGCACCGATAAAAGAAAACAGTTCTCGAAGGCATGACTTTTGCCCTTGTCTTCTGCCTTTACGTTCATCTTGCACCTTGTAAACCCAACAGACTGTGTGCTCTGAAGTGTTGGATTTCCTTGCACAGGACATTGATGACAGCCTGGATATGAGAGTGTGTCTCTGTGTCACGACTGAGAGCAGCAAAGGGGATGCACTCCCACAAAAGACAGACCACCAGAGGGAGAATGGAGGGACATGAATGGTGTCGGAGTTGTTTTATTTCAGTTGCAGTGGAGAAGTGAGGATCAGGCATATGGAGAGAAAATAGACTTAGTTCTGATATTTTTGATGACAGTATACAACCTGATCAAATATCACCAGCTTTACCTTAAAAGAGGCCAGATCAAGTATGTTCCTATCACTGGAAATTTTGAACAAATACCAAAGCTGCTGCGGTAAATCCGAGTTGAAAAATACAGTATTCTGTGTGTGATACCACTACACGGCCCTCCATCATTGTTGTGTTAATTACAGCTCTGTCAAATTAAATGAGATTAAACAACTGCATGGCCCAAAGCCTCAATGAGTGATACTCCTAAGAAGATAGAGTTGTAACACTTGTAACTTGTGAGATAAATGTCAGAGCTAATAGAGAATTCATTCAAATAATAAACCAGCGCATTAATGAGTGAAACATACCTAATCAACTGAAGTGTGTAACAAAAACCTGTCTGTGGAAATGTAGGCTCAAGGTGGAGTAATCAAATGCAACAAATACAGTGCATTATTATTAAAAGATCATTTATAAAGGCCTACTCGGTTGTGTCGGTGACGCTTGAGGCTCCATCTACTGTAGGGGTATCAGCACAATCTAGAAATGAACACTTACTCCCACTTAATTGCTTCATTGATTTAATGTTGCTAAGAGGAAAGGGGTGTAGGGAGATACACCTTCACCATCTCACCCCTCATCCTCCCTCATTTCTATTTCTTTGCAGAGCCTGTTTGTCAGAATCTGTGCCAGGACTGTTGAGGTCAGATTATACAGAGAGGTCTGGGAGATACAGGTTGTTACTGGTGATTACAGGCTTGGTGATAACTGAAACTGCAGGTCATGGCGTGTGGGTGGCAGCCATTTTAATTCCTAAATAAAGAAACAGTTATACATATTCTGAGGAATAAAAAGGAAAATAGCTTGTACAACCGAAAAGCATATTATCTCTATTTCTGAAACTTTATTGCTGTTCTTTTCTCTTCCTAAATATATTTCAGTACCTTTATTCCCTTGAGTTGGTCTTTACATGATTTTGCCCATTGCTTTTTTTCCTCTTTTTCGACTCAAGTACAGAATGGAGTGAATGAACCTCATGACAATGACAATCTTCTTGTGGGCAATAAATTCGAAAAAACTATTTCCAGTGAGCTCATATTCTACCAGTCCATTATTATTTTTTCTTTAACCTAAATGTTACCATATCATTAACTCTAAAGCCGAAAGTATGAGCTGTCTGTCCTAACATTAAGAGTGTTTTGGTAAGTGTATGATATTGACTGCATAGTGTTATACATTATTATTTGTGTTTGTCATTATTGTGGCAGTGTTTCGGTCACAGTAGAGGTCAATATGCTGATTTCTTTGAGATTTTGGCACGTTCTCAGTTTTGACAATTGAAAACACAATGAAGCCTGCATAGAGATAGCTAGTCAAAAACTCAGAAAAAGTAGAAGAGGAATGATTAAAACTATGCGGTAAACATCAAGTGTTTTGAAGTATAAAGAGATGAATAAGGACATTAATTTGAAAGACTCTGCTGGCTGGAGTCCTCGCTGACAGAGATCTAAGATGCTTTGACTTTCACACACATGCTCAGCATTCACACAGTAAAAGTGCTAAAGGTGATTTAAAAGCTAGGTAATCATCAGTAATCACAATGAAAGCGACAATGACATGCTGAAGTCCATTAGAGAAATGGAGCTTAGCGGTAGTTCAGGAAGGAAGACCTACACTACGGGTCGTTCATATATCGCAGTCTATTTCTTCATTACGGTAGGGGGGCGTCCACTTTTAAGCAACCAACCAAATGCATCACGGTGTCTCTAAGCCAATCAGATCGTTGCTGTCAAACTTTAAAGGTGTGCTCTACTCTGTGCTGTCAGTTGTCATTTCAGCGCGGAAATGAATGCGACCCTCCTCCACCCCAGTCACCTCCAGGCAGCAGGCAGTCAACTCCTCACTCATCACTGGAGGACAGCAACTCCCTTCTTCACCACCACCACCAGTGTCCAGACTCCAGGGGGGATTCTGCCGGGTCAGAACTCAGCGTCACTGCCCCTTGTTCATCCTGGTTCAGGATAGAGTCCGATCGGCAAAGACTTTGCACTATTCATTGTTGTACTATTCATTGGTATACCAACAGAATACAATTAGTGTGAATTCGGAACAAGTCTCCCCTGATTGAACTGATGGGATAAGTGTGAAGCAGAACTGGTGCCTGTTTGTGATGATAATAAACTCTGACCAGCTCAGATGCTGTTTCCACGATACTCATGTTGAATCAGCCCTAAATTCAGTCACAATATTTCTCACATTCCTGATTTTCAGAGTAAACACAGAACTTAGTTATCACGATGCCGATCACTTGACTTTTCATTTCGCACCATCATCATTTGTCTTCTAACATTGTCACTGTGCGCATGTCGAGACTCGCGGAGCTGCTTGCATGATTTCACGTGGATGCCTATCCTTTTTTTTGTTAGCCTGTCTTTCCCTCCATAAAGTGCTTTAATTTGTTGTAGCTTTCACACTTGGCCCACATGCCTCCGTTTTGTTGTCTTTCATTTGGTTCTTCTGTATTAGTGAATTTGTCTGTCTTTTTCTCATAAAAATAATGAAATTGGCCATGTATCTAGTTATTAATCAAATCATAGATGCGATATTATGCATTATTATTATAGGATCACATGACTTTGTATGGATGAGATTGAGCCACCCTCCATCATAATGTTTTGTCATAACTCCCCACTGACTCAGCTCCCCCTCCTCAACAAATCAAGTATGCTGCAGCCACTTCTGTCCTCAGAGTACCCACGTTCTCCCGTGTTGCCTTGTTTGCTCTACTGGCTTTTTATGACTCTTTCTGTTCATTTTAAAAATATGATGCTTGTGCACAAGGTTGCCGGAGGAGCTGCACCTGTGCACTTCAATATCATGCACTGGGACTCAGTATGGTCATATAATGCTAAATATTTACAGCCTTTGAATGATGTAGCGTTTATGAGTCCTTGAACACAAATTATGTCTGTGTCAAAACCCAAGCCTGCATTTGTTGTTTGTGCAGCATTGTCTGTTGTTGAATGGACAGAAAGGTTTATAAAATGTCCCTTATTTAATATTACCCTATCTCGATGAAAGGAGTTTCTTTGTTCTTTAAATATTAAATTAAGATTTGGGTTTGAAACACACTGTCAAAGGTATTCCTCTCATACGCTTGAGGGAGCTGAAGGATAGAGGTCTACGTATACAAAAAAGACAATTTCAGATTGGAAAGAAAAAGACACTTCTGTTTTTGCTTTTTTTGTTTCCACACCCTCGGGTGTGACTCAGTTCGGCCATTGAGAGGCACTGGAGTGTGGGATAACAGAGAGGAGGAAATAGGAAAGAAGGATGATAGATGGATTAAAAAACAGACAAAGCCTGTGTAGGGATGATGGGAAAAGGACAGAATGAATATGCATGAAATATCGCTGTGTATTGTGGATGTAACTCAGAGGATTTATTTATATAATAAGCTGCTCAGAGAGAACAGACTTGGCTCCATCGTTGACTGACTCACTGTCTTAAAGTCAAGACAGATTTCACACAAATAAACACACAAACAATTGACGAGCTGTGCAAATCCCTCAATACATTCGGGCTCAACAACATCTAAAAAGGAGTGTCTTTTAGTTATTTCAGAGGCGTGTTTAACAAAGGGACGTCTGATATTTAGCCAGAGGACCTTGCAGGGCTAGCACATTTGCACAATGTCAAGATCCCACTAATTGGAAGTTGACTCAGCCATTGTACCGAAATAACACAAAGTAGCAGTTCAAATACTTGACTTGGCCATTCAGATTCAAGTAAAGCATTTGGTTTGTATCCGAGCAGGGAGATTGTCCTTCTATACTTTCTTCTTTCTGACTTTTCTTAACAAAGGTATGTTTTTATGACCTCTGTCCTTTTTTTGTTTTTATGACCTCTGTCTTCTCCATGCAGAGACTGATTTTCCCCTTTGTGAGAAACAAAACATGCCCTAACCTCTGGAACAACTCAAGAGCTGCTGCCTGACACTCTGTCTGATATTTTTTTGTTTTATCCTTTAGTTGAAATGCACCAAAAGTGTTTCAGTGAGAAAATGTTGTGAGCTTAAAAGACATCATTGTAAATGGCCATAGTACTCATATCTGCATTCAGACATACAAAAACAGTATTTGTTACTTCTCTGAGGTCGCCACCCTTGTGTGGTGTCCGGGACTGTATGACCCGTTTTCATTTTTTATCAAAAGAAAAATGATACGATTAATTACTTTTTCAAACTCAGACTCGTTGGCCTCGGCTCATTTTCTGTAAAGAACATAAATAAGAACACATTTTCAATGACCACACACGGCACACCCCCCTACACCTCCACTGGACCCGGGGCTAATAAGAGTGTGGAAATTGTAAGGTCCTGTGTGTGTGTGTGTGTGTGTGTCCCTGCCGTTCCCGCACAAGGTTGCAACATTGTTAATACATTTAAGCACTGACACCTGTCTGCTCTCACATTCCCGCACATTTACCTCTGTTTTGCAGGAACCAATCTTTATTCGCTCATACTCTATCCCAGCTGCAAATTGGGTGAGGGACACAATAAATATAGCTCTGCCCGTGTGGTTCCTTATCACAACTGATCAAGATGTCCAAAAGATTATCTGCTCAGAGGTTTCAGAATGTGAAGATCACATTTAGGAAAATGCAGAGTCTGACAGTGACTTTGAAGAAGAGGATGAGATTGAGCATCAGCTAGTTCCAAAATGAAGACGAGTACCAGATATATGGATGCTCTGAGCTCAGGGTTATCTGATCCCAGGGTTCTATGCTCTGATCTCAGGGTTCTACTCTGACCTCAGCTCCAAAATGAAGACGAGCCACAGGACCCGTCAGCAAATGAAGAAATATGGATGTCAAACATTTGTGAAATCGAATAGTCTTCTCGAATAAAGATCTGGTCTGCCTGTGATGCCACTTCCTCATATGCTTGGAACTTACACGTCTAAACAGAGAAGCTGATGGAGGAACCTCAGAAGAATCAAGGAATAAGAATTGTCCTGGACATGACTAAGGGACTCATGAGTACTACACAGGGATGGCAGAATATGTGGCCAGGAGCATCACTCACTGAACATTTTAACCAAGATGTGATAGAGATACGATGCAACCGGAACACGGCATACAGACAAAATGCAGGAGGCATCCAAGGAAGCTCTAGTCTCCTCTCCTCAGTGCTGTAAACATCAACCTCTCTGTCTGTTGCAGTCTTTCTGTGGTCCAGCCTCAATACTCATGTCGCTCTGCAGTGCATCCTGAAGTAATGCAATGCTAATAAGCTGCACACTGACATGTTGCCGGAGGGCCAGCAGACAGATGCCAGAGGCTGGCCAGTCCAGTTAAGTATAGTCTCTGAAATGTAACTGTTGGAGTCACAGCGAGACTCTAAGTGAGTATTGTGCCCTGGTGTTGATGACGGCCACTCTGCCCCCCCAGGCCGCCACTGCTGACTGTCACCAATTACAGTCAATAGAGCTGAAAATAAATAACTGAAGTCTGTGACACTGTTTGATGAAGTTTGGTTTACACTCCCCGACAGTGTCCAGGTCTGCATGGGCTTTTTGGACTTCCAGAAGTCAAGCCAGCTACTTTATATGCACTGATTAAATGCATTCTATCCATATATACACACACATACATATATACACACATATATACACACATATACACACACATATACACACACATATACATATACACACACATATACACATATACACATATACACATATGTAGCCAAAATGTATATGGCTAAACTTTTAAATTAATAATATCATTGGTTCTTCAGAATAAAGCTGGTTATCCCTCCACCGAGTGGGAATGTAACTCTTCATCCATACAGGCAACCAGTAACAGACCAAAGGAGACACGCCAAGGCCACTTGTGGAGAAGAAGCAACACTGGACATTAACATTGTGGTTTCCTTCCAGCGGTGCAGTCAACATTATTGTAGTATGTATTATATACAAAACGTTAATTAAACCAGTAAATATTGCACACATATTGTACTTATTACCAAAAGTATCCTGAACAGTGAAAAAAAAAACAAATATGCTTTTCAGAATAAGCTGTCGTCGTTTCTTCCTTCTTTTTGTTCAGGTATAATATTGCCTCAAGTGCACCAGCACCACATAAGCCTCTCTTCAGAGATCAGCACTCATGAACACGATTTGTCACACGTTCAAGAGCATTTAAACAACATACACTGTGGATTAAATATAGGTGTTTAGGAATGTTTACTTTATAAGGATTAAGTGACACAATGTATTCTGTTGTTAAATGAAAAGAACAAAATGTTTGTCAAGCACAGAAGCATTTATGGAAATTAACAGTTGAACATAAAGGAAACTATACTAATTATTTGGAGACAGTATGACAACCATACAGTAGCGATCAAGGGTGTCATTATATTAATATATGATATTAATTATTCAAATACCATGGTTTCCCCTCCTACATATCACTTCCCAGTGCACATTATTGCTCAAGTTAGAGTAAATAAATACCGGTAGATCTCTGCTGAGGGCAGCAATGGACAATCAGCATTTCACCTTGAAGAAGATAAATTAATAAATAATGTAACTTAACTGTGTTTATAGTATAACATTTTTGGTTTAATAATAGTAATTGAATGCCGGACTTTCTCTGCGTCAGCATCATTAAGAAGCTCAATTCAGCAGCTAAATGTGGGTTATGAACTCCAATGTGCAAAAGCAGTAAATTAATAACTTTTATCAGAGTTATTTATTTATCAGAAGAAGAACCGTGACACCTAAAGTAAAACAGTCGTACATTGACATTGTAATAGTTCTGACAAAGAAAGAATAACCAACTGTCGTTCACCATTCAAATCAAGATATATCACTATGCCAATAAAGACGTTAAAAAGGCTAAGCACACTACATGGAACCACTTTTCTGTCACTGCAATGCTGTACTTTATTCCATGAAAGGGAAATGACTACATCGTGTTTGCCCCCTAGAGTTTATGGCTTTGGTAAAGAGACTTCATTATCCAGTAAAGACAAAGTATGGTTTGAATATTGGATGAGCGACCTTTTCCTCCCTCCTTCCCCAGTGTGTCACACTCCCTCCCCTGTGGGTTTCCATCCAGGAAAAATGTGGATACACATCACTGAGAAGCATACCTGAGTCTGGTAAAATGTTTAAAGCTTTCTCCTCTTATGTCTTTTAATGCAGACTGGTGTCAGGAATAGTAGTTTCTGAATTGAAAACTCAAGCCCAGAGCAACTGCTCAATGTATAGCTTTAGAGTTTCTGCTTCCATCTGGACTGTTGGACTGTATTGTGCTTCAATATAAGTGACTGACTGACTTTTCCCTTTTACATTTCACACAGTGCTACAGTATTTAAATAGAAGCTACAATTAACAAAAAAACAACATAGTACCGCCTATTATTTTGTTCTTTAATGTCGTTTGCATGGGGGCCTGTCTGTCTGTGTACTCGGTGTCTCTGCAGCGCAGACAACAGTCCAATACTGAAGGTCTATGTGTTCAGACTCATATTCACACATTCAACACACACTCGAGCAGCCAGCAGGGAACTTCACTTCACTGGTTCCCCACTGGTATGGGACGCACACACAGCCACACACACACACACACACACACACACACACACACACACACACACACACACACACACACACACACACACACACACACACACACACACACACACACACAGCCTGCAGGTAAAGCCAGAGGTGGCCAGCATTCATCTCATTTGTATCTCATCTATCTGCTGAATAATAACCAGGGAGAAGCAGATGCATAGCAGGGAAACAAATGTCGAGAACCACTGAACCATTTGATCAAATTTAATATTGGTGGATGCAAAGGAGGAAAACTTGTTTTTTTTCCTTTCGAACAATGTTTTTGGTTCCTCGCACAGAACTAAAATATGTTAGTTTAATAAATACTTCTTTCATTGCACTCTGTAGAAAACACAAAAACTGTTTCGCAAAAACACATTCCTTAAGAAATTCCTTCCTGCTGTAATATTTCTTCTACAAATGCAAACACAGAAAGTGCAAGGTTTCATCAGTTGGGTCTCCTGAGACATTTCAGGTTTGATATTGCCGCAAGTCCAAGAAATTATGAAGCAAGAAATTCAGACTGCACAAATGTCTGCCCACTGTGTTAAAGCCTGTTAACAGAGGCCGTGTTAGTCTTTATAATCGCATGCCATTGGAAATACCCTCATGCTGCTCTGTGGAGGAAGATCTTTAATCTACTGCCCACACATTATGTGTTAATAGCAGCAGTGCTTCCTCCCCAGCTACAGCTTTCATGTTAGCATGCACTAACAGACCATGATGTTAGGATTCAAGATAACCGTGTAAATAGCGGCATGTTACTGACGGGACGAGCTTTGATCCTCCTGTGTGCATTCGCCATGGCACTATCTGGTTGGGATGATGGGCTGTAGGCTTGGTTATCTCCCTGCTCCAAACTGATGTCTCTCCACACTCCCAACACATGTGCTAATTACACTAAACACCACTCTGTACCAACGCTGAAGTATCACTTCATACTGTAGTCGGAAGAGAAAGAAACAACTTGAGCTGGTTTCAAGTGCATGTCTCAGTAATTGTGTTTGTAAACCTGCCATTAAACACTGAAGCATCCAGTAATGAAGATAGAACTGAGTCCTCATTTAATCAACATGGAATGTGCTTTGTCCAAGTTTTTACACCAGAATGGTCACAGTGATAGGATGGTTATGCATTGTGTTTGGAGCAACGTTTCAAACTAAAATAAAAGAACAAAATCAATCAAATTAAAACCAAGGAGGGATGGAAAACAGACTTTCCTCAGCGCTATACTCTAATGGATGAGACTACGTAAGAGGAAAGTTGCTGTGTTTCTTGATCAAGGTTGACGAGATCATGTGTTTATATTTCATGACGGTTTATGGTCTCATGTCGAATGGCAGTTTGAGCATCTCTTTTCCAAAACAACTCAGAGGAGCAGGTTAAAATCGAGCTGAGACTGTTCACACATTCAACTTTCTATCACTTCTCTTCAGCTGCCACTAAAAATTAACCATTATGATATGAACTCAAACCAAACAAAACACATGCTTTGGATCACTTTCTGAGCACTTTCAGGACTTATCCATGGAGAGAGTTAAGGAGCTGATCTTTGATTCTGATGTTAAGAATAAACTTTTGATTTCAACTTGCAGGCCAACATGGGGAAGGCGTCCTTAATGTGCGCAATTTTCATAACAACTAAGCAAAACATATATCTGCTGATAGCTCAAGAAAAGAGGAATGGTAGATGAATTGGATGGAAGTTCAAGAACAGTTACCTTGTGGTGAATTTAATTTTGTCAGCTAGTTCCCAACATAAAGAAAACTTGAATTAAGCTCAAAGGAACCATTGTTACCATGACAACATGAATACCTAAATAGAGTAGAAAGGGCATGAAACCGTCTGATTATCGTGACAAATACATTTATAAGCACTTATGCACAAAATACAAAGAATGGAGTCTTTCACCAACTCCTTGACACACGCTCACACACCATATGGGGATGTTATAGCCTGAGGGTGGGAACAGAGCAGCCCAACACTGAGGGGTACAGGGAGTATTTCATATCTGTCTGTGGGCTGTGACATTAGCAACCCAAGGTGATTTAACTTCCTAATTCAGCCACCCCCTTTATTTATGAGCCGGCAAGGCTTTTTAGCAAGCACTGATGGATCTCTCTTGCTCTTTATGCTCCACCCCCGAGGATTTGGTAGCAGCATAAAAGAGAAATGGTGGGAAAAGGACAATGGAGAAAAGTGGGGAACAAAATAGTGTTGCAGAGATGTTACAGGGTTGTGGTTTGTTGCTAAGCCAACCAGGAAAATACATTTCATTTCAGTGAATCCCTCTATTTCCGCGTGTTGCCAGCCTTCCCTCCATTTCTGTCATTCTCCAACAGTGTCTTTCTTATCTCAAAGTTATACTCTCCTAAAGTAATCCATCTCTCTACAAGGCTTTTCTAGGCCTATATATATACACACCACATTCTCTCTCTCTCTCTCTCTCACACACACACACACACACACACACACACACACACACGTATCTTGTGCCTCTCCCCCCCAGTGTCACTTAACTTCTCGACGTTTTGCCTGAAGGCTGCTGTGATCTTCACTTCAGACTCTTTGCTCGTCGTATTGCCTGCAGAGCAGAGGTGTCAGGATCCAAGAGACACCGAGTACACCAGCAAACACGTGGAGGCAAATACAGTTATGTATCTACTGCATCTAGAAAGTGTGTGCAGTTTTTACCTGAACTCTAAAACAGCCAGTTTAGTAACACACAGTTGAGGCTCCATTGATTCACATTTCTGACACAAAACTTACATCCAACACCTACAACTAACTGAGACATATTTGTGCCAAAACCAAACTTTAACAATTCTGCCAATAGGGCAGTCAGATCAGTACATTCCTGAAAATGTACACATAAGAAGGAAGGAAATAAGGAAATAATTTGGAGACCTTTTTTCTTTTTATTTAAATTTTAAATAGCTATTGGATCTTTTTTATTTTCTACTTACTTGTAATGTTAATATATTGTACAGTACAGACTATGAAATGAAATAATAATAACTGAATCTTCATATTTGGTACAGTGTGTGATTATGCTACTGTATGTATATTTGTACTACCTTGCCCAAATATCAAGGTACTTGTGACAGTCCATACTGTCAAAGTACCCACTACAGCCCATGTTAACAAGGTACCAATTACAGATCAAGTTATCAACGTACACATCATATTGTGACCATTACAGATGGGATTTTCACGTATTATTTTTGTTCTCACCTGGCATGTACATTTTGTATGACATTTCTTTCTAAAAAAAAATCACGGTTTACTATCCTTCTGCTCCCTGTGTCTATCTGTATTTGGGTCCATCCTCAGTTATATTTTTGCCCAACTGTGACAAACAGAATTTTTGGACTTGTCCTTCTATCCCTTCAGGTATCATTACCACAAGGGAAAATCTCAGGTGTGTGTGTAGCAAATCAAGTCTTCTGTCTCAACAGGTTTTACATCACACGGTTTTGTTAAGGGGAGGCTGCAGGATATAAAACATCGCTGTCAGCACTTTTCATGCAGGAAGATGGGAACTCAGGTTGTCTTTTTATGATATGACCAACACGCCATTAAGATCAGAGTGGTAAACAATGAGTAGAGAACACCCAGGGAGGGAAGATTTTAAAAACAAAACAATTGAAACTGAAATTAAATTAGATGTTTTCTTGCAGTGAATCTCGCACCATTTAATATAGTACATGAAGGCATATAGATTTTCTTCTTCACTTTTCATTGTTCATAGTTTTTAAAGTGCTTTTGGTTTTTGGCATCTCTTATTCTATGAGTTAAAATGCGTTCTAATTAGTGTATGGCTGGAGTTGTGGTTCAGCACTCCTCAAACCTGAGCAGTCAGAGCCACGGCGGCGTTTCATTTGCCTCAACACTATTAACTAACTTTTGCTATCACCTCCTGTTTTTTTTTACTATCATACTTTCATAGTTTCAGATCACTGATTTAAGAAAAACCTGGACTACATTAGCAGTGGTGACACTTATCTTAACCAGGTGGGTCACAAGCAGTAAGCAGAATTTTCGCAACGCTTTTTCGCCTGACTTTACTCGCTCGACTTTATGTGGTTAAATCGCTTTTTCGTAACCATTCGCTGCGGAAAGGGGGCGGGGCTAATCTCTGTGACTTTACTATGTGAAAACATTTACCATTTCCGCTATTCACCATTGAAATTACCACTAGTTCTGCTTTATACTTGTTGAGGAAGTCCCACAACAGTCGGAACATCAAACGCCCTCGTGTCTGGGTTCATAATATTATCCGTAGTCACACACAACTCCGACTCCTCCAGGACGAGTGTCTGAATGAAGCCACTTCCAGCGCTCCTTCAGCGGACCAGCAGTTTGATTCAGTAACGGCAAGACGGCGGTGATGCCGGGCGGAGCTTCTCTCTTTTTCAGCATCAGGCGAATTCTTCACCAGAGATGAAATATTTCAACTCCGGGGAAAAAGCGGAAAAGCGAATATTCGCAACACCTTTTCCCCTCTATCACGCACCCCGGTGAAAAAGCACATTTTTCGCAACCATTCGTGTCTGTGCATTGACTTAACATGTAATCTACTCACGCGAATATTTCACAGCTCTTTTGGTGTGAACACGGCATGAGACTTCAGTCTTTGAGAATGTGCTTAATGAACAATAATACAGATCACTTCATGTAAAGTAACCGCGCTGCATTTGATGCCTTCCAAGTTGAGATTCAGCACAAACTGAAAGGCTTCTATTATTTTATGTTCTTGAACAACACTTCCCGCTCTCATGACATGTGTAGGGCCTCTCTTGGCTAGAGTATTTTGTAAATTCAGTTTACTTTGGTTAGCTAAGTTTTATAAAGATACTATAACCTGACTATTACTTATCTATAATATGCAGATGTAGTAACTACTGACAACCAAAACCAAATTGGCAACCCTGGACAGGCCCAGACGGTCAGTTGGACAATATATCCCGACTATAATCCTGTAATCCAGATCTGACTCTTGTTTCTCCCCTCCTTCATTTACATTGTGTTACGGAACAGGGCCACGGTGAGGAGGACCCACAAGCAGACACAAGGCAGCTGGTTTCAAAGACAATGTTTACTACGGGCAAACACTCATGGACATCAAGAGACAAACTGGCACAGGACAGGGAGTTGACAAAGACTAAATACACAGGGGAAGGAGACACAGGTGGAAACAATGAGGGCGGGGCTTGCAATCAGACAGGAGGGAGGAGTCTGGAACGAGTGACAAAGTGAGTGACAGACAACACAACAGAAACAGACAGTGAACACAGAACTACCCAGAAAGTCTGGGCATAACACATTGTGTATTTCTGTGTTATGTTTTCAGGTCGTGTCTCTGTGTCTGTTATTTGTAATCCTGCCTTTACCAGATAAAGCATTACCAATACACAACTACAACATTCTGTTGTCCATACTCATATATCAAGCATGACATGACCAAGTCTTTACGACACAGATACTTAATGGTTATCTGCTACTAGGGACCCTACCGGGGTGTTTTTCTGCTTAAACTTGGAAGCGTTATGGGAAACTTTTCAAACCCCTCCAGAAAAAGTTTCTTTCAAAGAATGGTGAAATTTAGTGTTAGTTAAGTATTGTCCTGATACAGTTGTTTGAATTAAGCCAGTTGTGTTGAGTTTAAGTTTGAGGAGCTATTGTTTTCTAGAATAATTTCCTTCAAAGAGGTGACCCATTTCAGTCCAAGTACATGTTCTCTCTATTCATATATAATAGGGAAATATTGTCCTCTATATACTGTGTTAATTTTCCATTTTTGCATGTTCAGCTGGCCCGCTGAACTCTGTAAGTTATACTAGCAGTTGATTGAAAGTAATTAATTGGACATGTAGCAACATAATGCCAAATTACAGTACTTTACAGGAAACTCCGAAAATACATTTTACAGTTACATATAAGTTCCTATCCTGGAAATTAAAGGAAACTAAACTGAAAATAAGTGCTGCCAAAACAAATGAGATTATAATGCAATATAAAATGCTTTAAAAACACAATTAATTAAATTCTACATAAAATTAAACCCAATCATGAAAAGTAGACATGACTGTGTGGAAGTAGCTTCATATAAAACAGAACAAAGTAGTATAACAGGCATATATACATCAGCAAATATCTAATATTGAATCTAGTGGAGATGTTAAAGTTATTATTAAACACAGATTAAATACAACTGTGAAACGTAATGTTTCAATGTGTAGATCCAGAAGCATAACCTCTATAATCCTCTCAGACTCAGATTTGTTTGATAGTTTGCTGTTGCTCATATCGTCCCCAAGCCCTGATCTGCAATCGGTGTTTAAAAGGACACGCCCCTGGCGACTGAGACAATATTATCTCTTAACCTTTAAGATCTGATCTAGAATCAGCCACTGGCACGGAAGCAACACCTCTTATCCCATCATACATAATGTAAATCCTTGCTTGCTATTCCAGGGGCAGCTAAATGGAGTGGTGGCAGATATGTGATGCCCTGCAGGATCTGATGGGAGTTCAGCAGATGTCTGGTTAAACCAGCCACAGGGCAAGCAAGGCTGTCTGCGAGATACGGCCAGACTGACCTCAGAGCTGCCTGTCACCTAATCTCTCCCTATAGGGCCACACACACACACTCTCTCTCTGTCTCTCTTTCTCTATCTCGCACACACACGCGCGCGTGCGCACACACACACACACACACACACACACACACACACACACACACACACACACACACACACACACACACACACACACACACTTCCCATCTACATGTATTTGTTCTGCTTTCAGTGGGAGCTACTCCTTTTACATTTTCGATTTAGAGGTTTTTCATCCAGCTCTCTTAAAATAAATGAGCTTCACCTTCTTTACCAACATCTAAACCAGTAGCATTTAGATTTAAAACAAAAAACTGAGACAGCTGCTGTAAGGTGAGCAGGGTGAGATGTAAAAGAGAGGATATAACCTAAGTGCAAGTAGAGAGGTTGACATACACGACTGGTTCTTGAAATGGCGAGTTTTGTGTACATAGCAGAAAGTAATTCAGCTGTGTGGATTCGATTAGGAAGGCCGTTCTATCATTCTGAAGCCAGGAGAGAGAACAGGTAAAGGCGGGCAGAAAACAAAATTGGCAGTGGAAGCAGAGAAAAAGGTGTTCCGGTTTGACCCGAGCCAAAAAGTAAGAACGGCCTTGATAGCTTACATAGCAACAGAGTTTTAAGATTACATTTCAACAGGCACTCAGCATAGGGATTCAAGGAGGTACAGCATTAAATAATTTGGAAAGGTAGAAGAAAATATGTGCAGTAGCAATGTGGGTTGTAGAAAGCCAGAGGGAAGATTTTGGGGGCCCGGCTAACAGGATGTTCTGGTTAGGCGACGACTTTCTATTGGCTGTCCTACAACTATAGATGTGCATGCGCGTGCATGCACATCTGTAGTTGTAGGACAGCCAATAGAAACTCCCTCTCTCAGAAATGACCTGTGATTGGCCAATGTTTCTCGTCACAGGCTAGATTTCCTGAAGCCTTAAAACACAACCAAGAGGAGGAGTCATGCTTTCTCTCAAATCAGTTGAATTCAATAAATAATGAATGGTTATATAGGATGTCTTGCCCAATTATGTAAAAAATTAATTCATACGCAGCTTTAACTCTGAACACCAGCTTTAAAATGAAGAATGGAGAGATGGAGAAGAGAAGGAATTGCTCATATTTACTGCAGGATAATAAAGCTGATGGAAGAAGACTAAAGTAACTGGAGAACAATTAGGGAGAAAATGGGAGAGCAATAACTAAATATCTTTAAAAAAATATGAATGCATGACACAAATTATTCCAGCCAGCTTTGATTGTGTCTTGGTGTAAAGTATATTGTAATAGCATGTTTATCCACTCCCTCAATTACTCATGAAACACTAACAACACATAAGTTTGTCTGATGAACTCAGAGTGTCAGAAAACATACTCCCATGTGTAAAGAGAGAGAGAGAGAAGAAAAACCAATTATGAGGAAATAGAAAGAATGTTAGGCTGCAAATGAGAAACATGTTGCAGGAATGAAGCTGGAGAAAGAGAATGAATCCAAAGAGAAAAAGAGAGTCGGAGTCAGGAATACAAAATGAATAAGAACAAAGGAAGGACTATAATGAGAAAAAAATAGCAGATGAGTGTGGCCACAGGCGTACTGCAGTGTCTTCTCTGCAACAAAGCAAACTACACAGATAAGCTTGTGTAACAAAGGTACTGCCTGTTTAATAAATTAGCCTCCCTTAGAAGAATACTGTACCAGGCCACCAACGCCATTCACATTAACAAAACACGGATGAAGAAGAAAAGTAATTAAACCGACTACACAAACAAGACAGAGACGGATTCTTCAATAAAGCAAACAGAAGCATTTAAACATAGGTGTTACGGTTTAAAACTGCCGCTTCACACAGTACAGTCAAAAATAAAAACCAACAGTGTTTGGCAACAAAGACATAATAATAATAGAAATACATTAGTGAGATAGACTGTGTGCTCAGGAGGATAATACACTTTATACCTCATTGTGTTCAGCAAACTGCAAATACACTTTTGCACCTCATTAAGTCTCTTGAAAACTCACCGAAATACAAATTATGAACACAGGGTAATATGGAGGACACGTTATATGTTTTCTGTATAAAACCAAGACCACGATCTTCCCTAACCACTTGAAACCGCCTTTAGAAATCTCATCTGTCCAGGTCAAATAGATCACTATCAGCGATGATTATGAATATGTTTCTATTTCTCATGTAGATTACTATCTAATTGACATAAGTATATTCATTACATGAATATGAAGTAAATAAACGGACAGCTTTGCTATTTTACTGGCCAATTCATCTGCGTTTCTCCTCACCGAGGCCCCGCCGGGGGTGAGGCTTTGCCCGTTTTCATGGTATTACTTCCTTCAACGGAAAAAAATTAAATGTTGCCAGTGAACATAATCCAGGCAGATATTACAGTTTCTATCAAAATGTAACTGAACAAAACAACACATTTGTAAAACTAATTTGTAAGGGACAGGATTGCAGATGCATGCTATTTACCGCTCTACCCTACGAATAACAACTGCTTGTTTTTCAGATCGGGGACATTTTCATTCATTATCAGTCCGACACAGATGAGTTTTGTTCTTTAAAATCGCTGAATCGTAGCAATAACGCAAGACAAGGAATGCAAATGATATAAGACGTTAGGATGAGATGTTAAGTGGTAATCCTGAGCGAAAAATAAGCAGAGGAGAATGCAGGATATAAAAAGGATACACTTTATTTAAGAGACATCTAAGGATGTATTGAAAGATCCAGTATGCCAACTGTGGTCAATGATGATACGCTAAAAATGTATGTACATACGTGCATAGTTACATACTCTCAGACACACACAACAGCCAAAATGACTTTCATATTTTAAATATTACAAATACTTACACTCTCTCTTCTTCTGTCTCTGTGTCAGACCAAAGTGGCATCTTCATCTCTGTCTGTAACTCTTAGCTTCACTCAATCTCAATATACTCCCCTCTGACTAAGTTACACTTAATTAACCTTCATGAGAACCTTCATATTATTAAAATATTAATAATTGATTGAATGAGAATTCTGATTGAAATTGGACTGGAAGAACAATACAATTTAAAGTGAGAGACAATGATACCTTTTGGATGAGTTTAAAGTTTGGGGAGTTGCTTTGGGGAGTTGCTCAACTTTGCGTGGGGGACTGGTGAGGACCTCAGACTGTCCACCTGACTGGCATTATCTAGGATCTCCGTAGCCCAGAACAAACCAAACACTGGCTCAACAAAGGGCCTTTTGTGTTTTTACTTTACCCGAAGGCCACCGTATTCTCTGACATACTTGGAAAGGCCGCATTCTGCAGGGTTATTCAGTTGGATGAAATCATTCTGCAACTTGACCGTTAGATGCCACTAAATCCTACACACTGGTCCTTTAATAAATAGACTGGAAATGTAATCAGTGACTGGATCAATGGGGCAAATTCCCCAAAACAATGTTACTTACTAACCACTAGAACAAAGCTATTATCTCTAAGAAAGTGAATTAATTAATTAATGCAACCTAGGATAATCATTGGCATTTGGTGAGTTATTACCAGGTGTGTGTGTGTGTGTGTGTGTGTGTGTGTGTGTGTGTGTGTGTGTGTGTGTGTGTGTGTGTGTGTGTGTGTGTGTGTGTGGAGTGCTGATAAGAGAGCCTTTAACCACAAGTTATAATAAACATGTTTATGCCTTGTCTAATAGTAGTTTTGAGCCTTATCTGAAATACCTTTTTATAATGCCAATCAAAAAGAATTCAGAGGCTTCCCAACCTTTAAGTCACTGCTGCTCCACACATACTATTTGTGTATATATCATTCATGCATAGGTCACTTGCTTCCACAAGATGACAGATATTTGAATATACTTGTGTAAACTATTTAAAAAAAAATTGAATTCTGAGTTTAAAGACAGACAGAATAACTGACTTCGTTCTCATAATTCTGACATTAAACTCCAAATTTAGAATTCAAATACATGTATAACATGTGGCCTTAATCCATTTCCGTAGGCCAGTGACCCAATCTTACCAAACATTCAGCCACAGCTCTGCAGCAATGCCTTGTGATAAAATCCCCATTATGAGAATCATATCAGGTTTCGTAGGATCCTGCAGTGAATTTCAATAAACTTTTTAAAGTATAGCAATAGTAACAATCAATCCCTCAACTGCACTTACGTTAAATAATTTCTGAGGACAGAGACGAGAGACGGAGAACGGTTGGAGGAAAAGACGGAAAGGTCATTGACATACATCAGTACATCAGATCCGATTAAGGTGCCGAGCTTCTTCCTCTGAATACAAAGCAGAATACAAAAGGCCAGACATTCCATGTACAGCTGATTCAGGGATTCACTGCTGTGTGACTTACAGGGACACACACACACACACACACACACACACACACACACACACACACACACTCACAGGAGTGTCGCCCTTCCACATGTTTTCATGTCCCTCTGCTGCAAAGAGCCACCTTTTGTTTTATTTGATTTGTGTGTGTAGGAATTTGTAACCAATAACACAACCACTGCACTGAAGCATCAGCATCTGTGTTGCTATGGGGAAGAACAAAAACTTTCAGAGAAACAGGAAAACCAAATATTAAGTATTTATTGAACTTTAAGTGCCGCAGCCCTAAGCTGCAGCTATTTCTTTTCGACATTTAAAATGACTCCTTTTCAGTTCACGTCTTGTACTATTTCATAATGAATAGTTGCGTAACTATTAGCATGTCTTTGGCTTAAAAAAAAACATAAATGTTTCTGTGAGATGGGGTGGACAGATTGTCAATATATTAACAGTGTTGCAGGTGGGAGTGATCTGAATCTTAGCAGTAACTTGTTAGAGTGAGATGGTGCCTCTGAGCAGCCAGCAGTAATGGTCGGAAGTCCTGCAAGACCATGTGGCTGCAGGAATTAATCGTTTGCTAACAGCTGCAGCTATGTTGGTAGAATATTTGCCATACTAATGACGTTGTCCTTAAAAATGCATAACTGTGTGTGTGTGTATGTGCAGGTATCTCTGCTGACCATCAAAGCACAGGACAGCTTCCAGTAGAAAATCCATTCGTCCAGTAACGACCACATCAAGCTCACAGAGCCTCCGCCAGACTTCAAAAGATAACACACAGTGAACTCACTCATATCTGCAATGTCATGATGAAAAGCAAACGGTTCCATCGGAAATAACATGCTGACTGACTCAAAGCCAGAGTGTTACTTTGGGTTTGTACATCACAGGCTGAATCATGGTGCCATTGAGCATCTTTGGAAAAGACATTTAATTTAAAAAGATTTAATTTAAGATAATAAGGATTACTGTGAACCTGCTATCGCTGGTTATTCCCTTTAAATGATGGATTTATATGAGTCAAGGCATTTAAAGTTCATCAGGAACAGAGACAAATACAAAGACAAGAACACTAATTAATTCAGTTAGACTTCAAATTTTAACTTTCCTGAGGATCCTTCTTTAAATTCCTTTTCAGTTTCCTTCAATTTAGTTTCCCATACATTTGTGTTCCCCTTCTCTCGTCGAGGGGTCATATACTGTTCATTTAAATCTGCTCAGTCAGGAAAGAGGGAAAACATTGGTCGATGTGGAGATGTTAGGTGGAAGAGAGGACAGGGTTTGAGATGGGAGGAGGAAGAGAAGAGGACAAGTTAATAAGAGATGGAGCTCATCTGGATTCTATCTAGTATTCATGTCTACAGCTTTGGGATTGACAGGCAGAGTCTCATGTATATGAACAGACAGGTAGATAAATATTACATGTGGTGCAGAGGAGATGAAGCAACACGCACACTCAGCCACATGACTTTGCATCTGGTATGGCACACCTAAAGTAATCAATGATTATCATGATTATTAGTTGTAGTGTTTTTTAAGCTTAGTTTGTCACATTTGGACTTGCACATCTATGTAAAATAAATTGTTTGTGTACATTACAATGCATGAAATATGATAATTAATAAGGGATATTATTATGAAGGATTTGTAATTATATGCATATGAAGGTCACTTTTATTACTGTAAAATGATTAATGTGTGAATGAATGTTAGACAAATATTGCATGTTGCATGGGCTGCCACTTTAAGGAATTGTAGTTTTCTTGTTCGCCTGAGGTGGCGGAGCTGAACATTGACTTTTGAGACAATAGACTCAACCTTTTTTGAAGAACAGGAAGTGAAGAAGAAGAAGGCTAGCTCTACCACTTTAGCTGCGGGCCAATGAATGATTAGAGCTGCTTCGCAGGTGTGAAAATGGTACTTTTAACCAATAGGAAGGGCTCTAAGCTCCGCGGCCGTATAGAAACTAACTGCATGAGGTGAAAACGTTCTCTTTTCCAGCTGCAGCACGAGCAAAGCTGACCGTTTCTGCGTGTCTGTGGAGTTCGCTGTGGAGCAAAATAGATCGATCGAAAAGCATAAGCTGTCTGTCTATCATTTTTTATTAAATATACTTTTATTATAACTTTTTGGGACTCCGGACATTATTCCCCACACCACCTCCCAGGATTTTTGGACACATTCTTCATAGTCAATCGATATTCAAATATTCACACAAATTATCCATCCAAAACAACTGCACTTGTTTAGTCTCATCGGTACGTGCATATTCTAATCAATAGTTTATTAAGAGATAGCAGACCCTCTTCCCTCTAGACAATGAGACAGAAAGAAAAACACAAACATCAACCGACAATTTTGCTCTCTGCATTTTCTGACTTGTGCATCAGTCGGTGGAATAAGGAGTCATTTATGCTGATAAAGAAGCTACATTAGCAGTAATTGAATCCATATATTTGCATTGATGAGCTGGGAGGAGGCACTAATGAAGGGAGATAAAAAGGGAAAAAACAGGAGGAGAAAGCAATAACTGGGAAGAGGGGATATGCAGCAAATGTAATATTTTGTTAACACAATAGTCTCTTTCCTCTCTATTTTATATGTTGATGCTGTGGTGACAGGCCAAGTGTTAAGCCAGTCAGACTGAACCCTGTTATCGGTCTGCTCCTACGAGGAATGAGCTCAGGAGAAAGGAGCGAGAGAGAAAGATAAATGTCCCGTCTTCACTCTGAGTGCACTACTCTAGTTAATCACTCCATCATTTCCTCATTTGGCTACTTTGTAGGATGCTCTCTGCACCTCACTTCCCTTCTTCAGCCATCCGTTTACTCCTCCATGAGTATGCACCAATCAGTAATCCTGCTCCGAGCTGTCGGAAAAAAATTATTTGACTTCTACTCTGATCATCTCTCTCGTAGCCAGGGTCAAATGGCTTCATGTGCACCTTGATGAGTGGATCTATGTAGCATTTACTTTATCACAGTGTCATATATTGTGTTTACAGATAGCCATTAACGTTTCTCAGTGTGGAACCAAATGTAATATATATGCTTTATCCCACTATGAGGTTTTTGAGACTCAGTAGATGAGAAAAAAAAGTATGTAAAGTAAAAGAAAAATTGTGTGTGCAGTCTATATGAATTCAATTAAAGTACAAACACTAGTTAATGCACCTTTACATGGAAAATGGGCTGCTGTGACTGAGTATGTGCAACAAACAAATCAAGGGTTCTGCTCTCTTCCGCGGCCTGAGTAAACCCAAAGGGGAGAGAGTCACACACAGAAAGCAAGAAAACAACAACAAACAAACTATGTGAACGGTTTACCTCCATGAATGATGCAGGGCCTTGGGCTAGCTGCTAACAAGTTGCATCATCTCTTCATTGAAGTTTCATCAAAGCTGGGCCAGTAGTGTTGCCGCATGACTTGACCTTTAACTACAACAACTAGCCGGCAATTTGTTTCTTTTCAAACAATACGACCAGGCTATTCAAACACTGTCTCATGTAGTTTGCTGGACTTTTTATCATCTACTATATCTTTGTCACCAAAAATTAATAAATCAGGACAACTCAACTTCAGGTGTCAACTTCCATCACTTGAAATAGTTGTTTAGAGTCATTCTCCAGCTGGAAAACACTATGTGCAGTTTGTTGCCAGCTGTACACACGTGCACATGCTCAGCTCACAGACCACAACAGCTGTGATCTCCATCTTAGAGGTAGCAGAGTCGTACCTTCGAACACAGTTAGGGGGGAAAAGGACTGAAGAAAGAGAGAAACACAGGCAGACAGAAAAATAAAGAATGATGAATACAGGAAGGCAGCAATGCAGCAGACTTCTTCTGAAGGTTAGCTACAGTACAACAATGAGACTTCTGTCTCAATGAGCACAACACACCAAACACAAAGTCAGTCAGTCATACTGTTGGGGCTCCAGCTGCATACTGGGAAAGACAACTGTCTGACATCTCAGCTTCTTCTAGCTTGTACGTCCCTTTTTACAGTTCAGCTAACAAGCAGCACAGCAATTGAAGTTTCACAGAAGGTCAGTGTATAAAATGCAATAATTGGCCAGTCCTATTTACAATAAGTATAGTTGTGTGTTTGTTTTCCCATTGTGCCGTTGCATACCAAGGGAGTGATTCTGCTTTTCCCAAAAGCCCTTCAGTCACCCTAAAGAACATGAAATAACAATACCACAGCACTCCTGTTCTGTCAAGCAACGCTACAAGAATCTAATGAGCCCTCCTGAGAATACGACACCCCACACCATTGGATTATCTTCAGTCTGATCGGCGAGTATTTCTGTGGTCGCGCAGGGAGGATTCTTTAGGAGAAATCAGTTCGACATCACTTTCAGATCCCCCATTAGCAAAACGATTGTACAGTGCAGCCCAAATGACTGTGTTGATGACACTGGAAATGAAAATGTATTTTCTTTCTTCAGATCATATCTGAACCATAATATCAGCCTCAGTCAGTGTTGCCTCTCAACAAGGCTCCAGAGAGGCCTTTTCACTGCACACTTCATCAAAGTGAACCTGCATCACAGAACACAGAGAGGAGGGGCTTGTTCAACACATTTCACTCAGTCAGCAAAATCACTCAAGTCTTCATGACTGCTTTGCATTTCACATGTATCATTTGGTTGTATTTGATACTACAGTTTGAAGCAATCTACAGTTAAAACCAATTTGTATTACATTAAGAATGAGCGGAAGGACTTGGAAGTCTTACATACTCCTCATCTGTACCGACAATGATTCCCTCTGGACGACGGACGAGGTTGATAACATTTCCACGCTTCAGGCTTCTATTAAATATGAGCTGACCTGAATAACAACACACACCAACATAAACCAGCCAGTCAGGCCACAGCCAATGGGCTGAGCAATTTAAAGAAACTGACGCTTTTCCTATTCAAAGGGTTTCAACTAGGAAATCCACGGGCACCTCATCCATTGACAGCTCCATGAAATAAATGTGCTCTTATATACGGAAAACAGGACTTTTATTAAAAAATGTTGTCATTCTGCACACAAAACTAAAGAAACATAAAGACATATTTGACTACTGCTGTAGCCTCTCAGGTGTCACCAGTAGGTCTTTAACAACATTGTATTTTTAACATCTATTATTCTGCAAATTATTCTATTGATAACTATCCAATTAAGCGATTATCTATAGGCAATCTCTTATTTTTGTCAGCTCCAGTGGGGTGATTAAGTCACTGTTGTGTGATAGAAATTGACAAAAAAGTAAGAACACAGGCTGCTGTTGATGATGTCAATACAACCTTGAAATTCAAAACAAACTTTCCCATATAAAAGTGAGCTGGGGAAAGTAACAACTAGGTCAATAATTGCAGTAGTTTACACTGATGCTCAACAAGACATTTGACTGATGAAGCTGATTGCATATGAGTTGATAGGTGTCCTCACATATTTGCATTTGTACACAGCATCATCTGTACAGATTACTGGAAATTCAAAAAAGATAGATGTAAACAGAAGAGCAAAGGAATGAAAACAATGCAAACACACAGAGCCACAAACAAATATTAATCTCACCAAAGATAATTATGGTTTTATTGCACTTTAATGATGATACATAGCTTTTCAAGCAGAAACATAAATAGTGTTCCCCAATGCAATATCTATCCTGCTCTGATTTAACAGGCAACAACAGCAACAGTGATATGTAGTTTTACCACAATCGATAATAAATAAAGAAGGCCAGTTCTGTTCCTCAGATTAAGGAGTGGTGTGCGTTAAATGCTGAATAAATATTGCATGGGAGAGATCGCTGCAGCCCTCTCCCTCTTATTGCCTTATTACGAATCATTTTTAATGATACTTGCTTGGATGCAATGTGCTTTACACTTGAAGTTCACAATATAGTTATGTATGTATCATAGCTAAATGCAAATCAATTGTACAGGCTTACTTTAGCTTTAGCGTAAGTGTAGCTTCATTGCTGCTGCCATACAGGCTTATAAAATATCAGTTCACTCTTACTGTAGTTATGGAGTTCCCAAGTTGTTTAGTCATTATTTTGAAATGGGATTCACTTGTCATGAGACTTAAACAACCCCTATGTAACTCACACCCATCCCACATGGTGACAGAGCCGAGTCCAGGACAAGACAATGTGTCATGTTAATGTAGGAATAATGAATACATATACAGTGGGTATGAAAGTATTCAGACCCCTTTAAATGTTTCACTCTTTGTTCGATTGCAGCCATTTGCTAAAATCAAAAAAGTTAATTTTATTTCTCATTAATGTACAATAAGCACCCCATATTGACAGAAAAAAACTGAAATGTAGAAATGTTTGCAAATTTATTAAAAAAGAAAAATTGAAATATCACATGGTCATAAGTATTCAGACCCTTTGCTGTGACACTCATATTTAACTCACATGCTGTCCATTTCTTCTGATCCTCCTTGAGATGGTTCTACTCCTTCATTGGAGTCCAAATGTGTTTAATTAAACTGATTGAACTTGATTAGGAAAGGCACACACCTGTCTATATAAAACCGTACAGCTCACAGTGCATGTCAGAGCAAATGAGAATCATGAGGTCGAAGGAACTGCCCAAGGAGCTCGGAGACAGAATTGTGGCAAGGCACATATCTGGTCAAGTTAACAAAATAATTTCTGCAGCACTCAAGATTCCTAAGAGCACAGTGGCCTCCATAATCCTTAAATGGAAGAAGTTTGGAACAACCAGAACTCTTCCTAGACCTGGCCGTCCAGCCATACTGAGCAATCGTGGGAGAAGAGCCTTGGTGATAGAGGTAAAGAAGAACCGAAAGATCACTGTGGCTGAGCTCCAGAGATGCAGTAGGGAGATAGGAGAAAGTTCCACAAAGTCAACTATCACTGCAGCCCTCCACCAGTCGGGGCTTTATGGCAGAGTGGTCCGACGGAAGCCTCTCCTCAGTGCAAGACATATGAAAGCCCGCATAGAGTTTGCCAAACAACACATGAAGGACTCCCAGACTATGAGAAATAAGACTATCTGGTCTGATGAGACCAAGATTGAACTTTTTGGCATTAATTCTAAGCGCTTTGTGTGGAGAAAACCAGACACTGCTCATCACCTGCCCAATACAATCCCAACAGTGAAAGATGAATGCGGCCAAGTACAGAGATATCCTGGAAGAAAACCTCTTCCAGAGTGCTCTGGACCTCAGACTGGGCCAAAGGTTCACCTTCCAACAAGACAATGACCCCAAGCACACAGCTAAAATAACAAATAGGAGTGGCTTCGGAACGACTCTGTAACCATTCTTGACTGGCCCAGCCAGAGCCCTGACCTAAACCCAATTGAACATCTCTGGAGAGACCTAAAAATGGCTGTCCACCAACGTTCACCATCCAACCTGACGGAACTGGAGAGGATCTGCAAGGAAGAATGGCAGAGGATCCCCAAATTCAGGTGTGAAAAACTTGTTGCATCATTCCCAAGAAGACTCATGGCTGTACTAACTCAAAAGGGTGCTTCTACTCAATACTGAGCAAAGGGTCTGAATACTTATGACCATGTGGTATTTCAGTTTTTCTTTTTTAATAAATTTGCAAAAAATTCTACATTTCTGTTTTTTTCTGTTAAGATGGGGTGCTGAGTGTATATTAATGAGAAATAAAATGAACTTTTTTGATTTTAGCAAATGGCTGCAATGAAACAAAGAGTGAACAATTTAAAGGGGTCTGAATATTTTCCGTACCCACTGTATAGGTAAATTAAGATGGGAAGTCAGGCTTTGACATTTTTTTTTATAAACTTTGACAGATGTGTCAAAGTGAGCCACCTCATTCCAAGTACATTGAGAGACCTTCATTTCTGTGTCCTTTGGTTATTCCCCTTGGTGTAGAGGGAAATGTCTTGAAAACTATTCGCTACATTGTAATACAAGTTGGTTGAGACACATGTGTTCTCTACACTAAACTTGCTTGGTTTATGGCCAAATATCTGCAAACAGAATGACATTAACATCTGCCTCAGTTGTTCTTCATGTTTAGCACTAATTACTGTCAAATGTTCGCGTGATAAAACATAACACTAAGATGGAAAACATGTTTGGCATTCTACTACTACCATGTAGAATTGTAATACGTTTATTATGACTTGCACTGGTGAATAAAGATTGTCTATGTGTAAAATGCAATGCATAATAGGGATATAATAATTAATATTAATGAAGCCGTATGCAATATGTATTAGTAAACAGTAGGAAGGCACTGTTGTTTTTTTGTCACTGGGAGGTTTTTCAGGTATGCATGGAATGTGTAAAACAAGATGGCTGCTGCATGTGATAGGACTGTGTGAAACTGTTCCTTTAAGGGGTTACGGTTCAGAAATTGAAAGACAACCTCCTTTGAGCTTTTTCTTGGTCCCACCATGACAAACAAGATATGATGGCCGTCTACTTCTGCATGTGCCATCTGACGCACTTCCAGAAGAGTCTGAGGACCAATGAGATCGCAGGATCTCGGAAAGCCCCCAAAAAGCAAAAACGAAAATCCTGGTCTCACGTCGCAATTCTGGTCAGAAAATGATCTAGATTGATTTATTAAACTGCCTAGTCTCGTACAGTTGACTGAAACCCGCCGTTGTAAGCAGGATTTATGAATGTTTTAGTGAAACGTTAATCGCTTAGTCATTTTAAGGAATTTACAGAACTATTTAAACTACTTAACAATCTTTTTTTTTTTTTGAAGAGATAGCACAGCACACGGTTGTTTAACTCCACAACTACTACCACACACACACACACACACACACACACACACACACACACACACACACACACACACACACACACACACACACACACACACACACACACACACACACAGTCTTATTAAGCTCATCCTTCTCTTCTCTGTTGGACGGAATGAGTCAAGTGAGGAGGGAGCTGGCTGACAGAATGAATCAGAAATTGGGGTTCGGTCAATAAGCAGAGTAATCAAAAACATAACCATCATCATCACAGCAGCTATGATCACAATAATTATAGAGCTGACACAAGTGGTAATCAGAATGCAGATAGTAGAGTCATTAAATTCGCACATTCTTTAGATTGATCTAGATTGATTTATTAAACTGCCTAGTCTCGTACAGTTGACTGAAACCCGCCGTTGTAAGCAGGATTTATGAATGTTTTAGTGAAACGTTAATCGCTTAGTCATTTTAAGGAATTTACAGAACTATTTAAACTACTTAACAATCTTTTTTTTTTTTTGAAGAGATAGCACAGCACACGGTTGTTTAACTCCACAACTACTACCACACACACACACACACACACACACACACACACACACACACACACACACACACACACACACACACACACACACACACACACACACAACACACACACACACACAGTCTTATTAAGCTCATCCTTCTCTTCTCTGTTGGACGGAATGAGTCAAGTGAGGAGGGAGCTGGCTGACAGAATGAATCAGAAATTGGGGTTCGGTCAATAAGCAGAGTAATCAAAAACATAACCATCATCATCACAGCAGCTATGATCACAATAATTATAGAGCTGACACAAGTGGTAATCAGAATGCAGATAGTAGAGTCATTAAATTCGCACATTCTTTCCATTGTTCATTTTTTTCAGAACAAATTACTCTGTTTAATAAGATACTGGCTGCATTTATAGATAATGAACGACAAACTACAGTGAATGACACGTTCTTCTCAAATTGATTCAATGGAGGGCAAAATTGCTATTCAGTAAGCATCCGCGCTGGTTCGGGTCATCTTTGGCGGATAATGTGATATGGGCCACCTGTCAGACAGTTGACAACGGAAGAAAATCATTTTGAATGCCTCAGTTATAGGAAGTCCATCTGCTTCACTTTTCAATTCTTATCCCTGATGATACACTCTGAATGATTCCAGATTAAAAAGTCATATGATTGGCTTGCTGGATACGGAGAAGAGAGGAGACACTAAAGCTGGAAAAGCTACACAAAAGCCATCATCTCAGGGGTGCTCTTGTTAAAATGTAGATAAAACAATGAATGCTGCATTCTTCTCTAGATGACAGAAGTTTTGTACAGATTGCAGCTTGCTGGAGGAAAACACAAACACGCAGCGGGGGTGGGGGTGTGAGGTTTGTGGCTGCAGAGGTTAATGAATAAAGAAATGACAAAAATCACGCGACACAACTCAGCCCATGTCCCACTGGCTCTCTGAGAAGTGTGGATGTGGTTTCTGACCAGAGACAGAAAACCACTAGCGACATTCAGGCTGCAAGCCAGACAGCTAATAGTCTCTACCCTGCTTATCAGTGTGCTGCACTGCCTGCCAGCCCAGAGGACACACACACGTACAGACACTCAAAAGAAATGAGTTACAGAACTGAATTTATAATTATGTGTGCGTGTGTGTGTGTGTGTGTGTGTGTGTGTGTGTGTGTGTGTGTGTTTCTCAACACAGGGCAGAGCTGATGTGACTATTGTTAGTCATAACTTCTTGTATTTTATTTGCAGGGCTGGTAGTTCAGGTTGGCATGCACCTTTTCATCTAACATTTGAGTGTAAACTTGAACAACCAGAAAATGATACTACAATTAAAAAAGGCTTTTGACAACTCAGTGTTCTGTATCGAGCATGAAAGGAGCCAGTGGCTGAATGTGCATCACACTGTGGTCTGCTGTACTTTTCACTTCCAGCAGCGACATTTCAAATTTCACAATCTAGACTGGTAGAGACACTTACTGATCTCTACTTAGAACAAATATGACTAACATTGTGCTTCAGTCATTCATATGAATCCCACTGTTCTTCCATCAATTATAATAAAGGAGTCAGTCAGTAGCCGTCTGACACAAAAGACCAATTAAAACGTGCCCAGTTCTCTCTCCACCTTCCTCTTCTACGTGAGATGATGGCCAAGCAAATTGTTTTGTTTCCTTGTTGCAAACTCTAATTCTTCTTGCACTTTGTCTCGATGCCTCTGATATATATGTAAAGTGTTTTGAATTGCTTTGCTGCTGAAATATGCGATGTAAATAAACGTTGCAGGCTTCACTGTTTACCGTCAGCCCAGTTGATAGAAATGTGCCTAATCCCCATTTATTTTGTTAAGACATTTAAAAAGTTCATTTGAAATTCATTTGACAATAGAATGGACCACAGTCGGTGAGAAAGCAAAAAAGACAGGAAGAGTAGAGGTGAAGAATGTTTACTGCTCTTCATCATGGCACATCTTACAGTAGCACGCAGACTTTGAAGTTCAATAAAAAGAGTGAGACTCAGTAGGAGCGCAGGACAAAAACAAGACATTTATTTGCATTCATTTATTGGCATCAACACTGCATGAAGTTATGGCAACATAAATCAATGTTGAAGTGTGCACACCATCACTGGATAGTGTCAGCATGACTGTAAATATGTTTTCTTTACTTTGTTTACTTAAACAGTATAATCAGTATTTATGTGATAGCCCCTGAAGAGAAACATTACTCCTCCTTAAAGTGTAGTCATGCATATTTTGTTTAACACTGGTCTAATGAAGTCCCAGTAGTCTGTAGCCATTCATCTGGTTTTCTAAATGTATCTGCCATTCATTATTGGCACTCTTGAAGCAAGTATTTTAATCTGCGCATTAGGAATAACTTCTACCATTAATTCATTATCTGAACTTAATGATTTCACTGCCAAGAGTTACTCCTTTCTTTTTATCTTTTCCTTTGATGCAAGCAAGCGAGAGAACCTCAAACTATCAGACTTGCAGGGAACGAAAAGCTTATCAAGGTGCAAAGACATATCTTACTGATTACTCTTCCAACTTCCTATCCATACCTGTATATCAAATATAATGTAATATGTACGTTCATATTCACAGTGCCAGAAGGATGTAACACACTACATCTTGCAAGTCTGTCTCTCTTAGAGTGGAAGTGATTTTTTCATGATTTAAAAAATAAAAACTTATCATAATCTGCAGTATCAACCTGCACGCATGTGAGACTAATACGCCTGATATAACAGTCCATTATTGTGTGGCAAAGGTTTATCTTCTGTAAACCCATTGACATCAGAGTGTATAGTTTAGTATGCTGCACTGCCTGTGACTGAACTATAAAAAATGATAGTGGCGTGTCTAAACTTAACAGAGTCTAGTACAAACTTGAAACGGGTGAATAAAAGAGTTAAAAGTCAGCCAGACTTCAGCTTGAACATCAATAGTAGCCATGTTTCAGCCGGTTAATGTGTGGATGTGTGACTGCAGAGTAAAAAGAATCAATAGACAGAAAACGCAACTTTTTTTCTGCTCATCTTTTTCACACTGTACTTGTGGTGAAAACATACTACACACATGCAATACATATTACATGTTAAATATGCTGAGTACATACCATAAGCACTGTATGAATGTGCTTCAAGTACAGATGTTTAACGGAAGTAGCTCAGCTTAATGGTGTGGAACAGTTCCAGGTAAAATGCAATGCAGAGCTATTCAATTGCCAATCACACATGTGCTTGATGGGTTTTAATACCTTTAACATACTTGGAGTGTGCACTGTGCAGCTGTATTATCAAGGGAAATAGATATATTGGTTTGGGACTTGGCAATGGCAGATAAGTTCAAGTAGAGCCTCACAAAGCCACAAACAAGACTCTTGTCCTCCCATTAAAATGTATAATGAGGAGGGTGTCCTCACAAAGCGTCTGTTGCCTGCAGCTCCTCGTCTAATCAGCTCACTTAGACGGTTGCTACCATCCCCCCAGAAATATCTTAAACTGAGTCACTGATACCCAACAATCTCAACATCTTCACACAGAAGTATTTGCAGGCACCAAGGAGTTTGCAGTCACCAATGTCAGAGTTTAAAGGCATAGAAAGCGGTAGCCTAAGAAAGGCCAGTTCAGGCGAAAGCTTTAATTGTGAGGCAGGAAAATGATCCAGCCATCAAATCAACCAAAAAGACAATAAACAGAAAGTAGATACTGATATAAAAAATAAAAATGTCCTCACTCTACTGGTCACCTGGGGTAAAATTCCAAGGTGATGGATTTCATGAAAACCCATTATGGGAAGTGAAACATATCCCAATAAGGCTGGCTGACAGCTCTGACAGATACAAACACGCAGGCAAGCACACTCGAATTACAGGTCAAACAACAAGGTGACATGTTAGATACTGATTGGCCTTCAGGGACCTGGGCCCTATTTCTCGTACCTGGCTTACTGAGTTAGCGGGCTAATTGTCAGGATAAGATGACGTAGGTCAGGCTTTCTCAGTTTCTCGAAACAAGCTTAGATAAATCACCATAGCAACACATCCAAAAATTTAAACCTGCTCCCGGGCAGGCTTACTGAACTTCACTGGATAAGCTGGACACTCCCACCGGACAAAAAAGGCAGCTCCCTTCCTCATTGATGAAGGAGCAATATTAGTTATATTAGTTTTATAGGGAGAGAGTTCTTTCAGATCGCCAGGATCCATCCTTTACATTATCATGACTTCCTGTACGCGGCGATATAGATTTTGCCGGCAAGAAATAATTTATTTACGAGAGCTTCTCGAGCCGCGGACATTGATCACTACAGGCGCAGCTGATCGCCCGTCTCAGACACAGACTATCAGCCGCTGCATGCCGCTGTTCTTAAGTTTATTTAGCTCTTAAGAAACTTATGGATGTGTTGAAAACACTCATAATTATATGACAGTGTTATTAGTACACCATACATATCATTATTGTAGAACATGATTAAGGTGATCGTGATAATAATACAGAGAATCACACACAATTTATTTTCACTGCTTCAATTGATTGAATTTCTGATTATGAATAATACATACATACTGATCCGCCCATACACATATTCAAACTCGTAGTTATATGGTAATCTACACATACATGTATATACACATATATAGTACATGATTCATACGTGCATACAGTACATATATCCTCATAAGTATATATTTATTCGTAAATATAATCTGATTGATTTGGGTGATGAAGTACTTAAAATTAGCCGATACATTTTCTCAACACTGACGCATTTAACTTGTCTGATATATTTGCGATGCTTATGTCTCGCAGCGGGGGCGATGTTAAAGTTGCGTTCACGGCAATAATGTTGCAAAAACGTTGGAATATTCGCAACGCGTTTGCTGTGAATGATTACTAGGTATTGACTTCCTCATATGCCTTGATGATCATCTCCTGCTTCTCATTAGAGAAATATAAAAAGAGGTTCCTCTGAGTTTATTTGCCATTGTACTGTTAGAACATCGTGGTGTCAGTGCTCCATTATTATCCCTTCTGAAGAGGAGCGGGCGCGCGCATTTATCCAGATGACTGACGTCTGGCTAGAATTAACGAGACGTTTCAGCGCCGATCAGCCGTGAAGAAACCCAGATAGCCTGATGTCAATCATCTCTCTAATTTAAGCTGGAGATTAGGACATTTGCTTGACTTTGTTTAGCCAGGTACGAGAAATAGGGCCCTGGATTCTTCCATGGGGTTGACATGTTGACTGTTGCAGTTTTGTTCTGTATCCTTGGAGAAGGAATTACATTTTGATTTACAGCTTTAATTAGAGGCTCATTTGAGTCACTGGTCGAGGGGTTTGTGATGAAAGATACACAAGTCCAATCAAAACCCTTGACTTCTCTCTTGGACTTTCACTGATGAAAAGATTCACAAGTCAGGCACATCCAGGGGATGACTGGTCACTAGTGTGTGTGTGTGTGTGTGTGTGTGTGTGTGTGTGTGTGTGTGTGTGTGTGTGTGTGTGTGTGTGTGTGTGTGTGCATGTGCGGACAGCAGCTTTGAATATTTTATTTTCTATGCGCCTACACCAAAGTGGGCTAGGGCAATTTACCTCTGACACAAACACGGTTTGCAGAGTCAGCAATGCACATATGCCCACACACACAAGGCTATTTACAGGCCGACCTTTCTGGCCTACTTAAAAAGGTAAAAGGGCACAAAGTAGAAGAGATAGTTATATTATAGATAAATCATGTTACGTTTAGCAACCATCAAAATCAAAGAGTACCGGAGAGGAAACACACACACACCAGATTATACGAATACGATATCAAGGGTAGATGAGAACATTTTTATTATTGAATTCAGTATTATTTCACTGTGACTCAAGCCGTATATTTGTTTTATTGCATATTAACTTTCTCAAATTGGTTGCTGATTCAGAGCCTGCTCTGTTTTTAAATGTATAAAGTTAAAACTCTGCAGGGAATAAAGTAGATGAAATGTATGTGGAGAAGCATTGGAGGGTTCGTTCAGTCAGAGGAGGCAAACAACGACGTGGAGCTGTCCATGTTGCTGACGTGACCTGGCTGGTAAACGCCAGTGAGATAAAATAATTACCTGACACACTGAGCATAGTCAATATATACAGAGGGATTTTGACTTTGACCAAAAAAAACAACATTATTACAATATAATAAACTTTTAACTTGCTAAAATGAATTAGTAATAAATGGGTCACTATATCATACAAACTTTAAAAATCAACAGGACTATAAAGTCCTTATGTAGTTGTTACAGTTACGATACATAATTTGAAACTCACCAGTAATCTGCCTTCTTTCTCTTCTTCACCCTCTATTTATGACTTACCCACAGCCACTCAGCAGCAACACAAAACACAGAAATGCTCTGAATTATTGAAAAAGACATGGCGCCTCTCTCTCTCTCAGATACAATACACAAACACACACAACAACACACACACAACAACACACACCCACACACACACACACACACACACACACACACACACACCAACAACACACACACAATGACATAACCACAGAAAACTTGAATGCTTTCCTTCAGGGATAAAGACAGATAAGGACCATTTCAATCTGACATGGGTCTAGAGAAATACAAATAAAAGGCAGGTGGTAAAGGTAAAAAGACCAAAGCAAAATGAAAATAAATACACTGTAGGAGATGAGCAGTTGAAGAAACATTAAACAGGAAAAGGATTTAATACAGAAGAGGGGTGGGGAGACAAAGAGGACTGCAAACTGAAAAGATAAACAACAACAACTTGATTGTCCATTCCCATAAACAAGCTCTACCTGACCATATAGATTAAGATCTACCACAGCAGCAAAAAATATTTTCAATTAAGACACGTGATTGCCATTTTATAATTCATAGACCAGCGGACCTTTATTATCAATAAGAACAGTTATTATGAATATGACTGAGGCATGCATTTACCAAAGAACATTTGTATCCCCCATTTTTGTTTAACTCTTTTGTTTAAAAAAATACCCTTTTGGATATGTTATGTTGTTAAAATGCTCATTTTCAGTCTGGATTCTGATTCCAACCCTTGCAAACGACCACTGTTTTTGAAAGAAGCTCTGACTTTACTGATACCCCCCACATCTGAAAGCATCTTAAACCTACGCTTTTGGACACTGGCAAACAATTGAAAACAGCAAGTATGCCGCCTTCACTGGATAAAAAATACCAGAAGAGGAAAAGATGTGAAATTATAATAGATAGTGAAGGTGTATCTATAAACTTAATTAAACACACTGAGAATGTAGATAAGTTACACACTGACACGCATCAATACATTGTCACCATCTATATGAAAACAAATAGTCGTTAACAGCCGGCAACAGCCGACAACAGCTAGGTGGTGAACACATGATTACATTCTGTGTGTACGGTCAATGTCTTTGGTCTTCTAAATGACGCATGTAGCATTACTCGTCTGTGCTGCCACGGTTCATCTCCAATCGTAAAGCTAAGCACTGGATTCACAAGCTATAAAACATAGATCAGAACAAGACAAAGCCAGCACTGGCATATGGAGAGCAACAGAGGGAGCAAGGAGAAGCCAACAGGGAAAACAGAGGAGCACACACAAGCATGCACACACACAGGCTTTTATGCAAGAATCTAAAACCCCATGCACAAGTGCGCACACACACACACACACACACACACACACACACACACAAACACACACACACACACACACGACAATGTCACAATTTATTTTTCCATCACATCAATCTTGATGCTCTACACACTGCTGCAGAGAGATTTCCTGTGATTTTCTCTTGGACATGTGCAGCACTTCAAAGCTCACGTGCACAAACACCAAAAGCATGCGCGGCCAGTCCGGCGAGGTCAACAAAGCTCTGATAACAACAGACAGAGGGAGAGGGACTTTATTCTCAGATACTCAGATAGACATTTATCCACTCTATCTTTTACAAAGAAAATAGTTGCTGCTACATTAAATGCTCAGAATGTCCAATATTTCTCCTTTAATAACTTAATCTCGTACAAAAACATTTAAGAAAATGGCAGTATGAATAAGTTAGTTGCACTCTTTCATGGGGCAATTTACCATTGTTATTTTTTTTAATGAATTTAGCAGCAGACCTCATAGTCTTCTTTGGAAACTCTCAGATTCTAGCCTGCAAAACTAAAAGCTACTCAAAACTAAAAGCTACTTCATCCATTGCCATTGGTCATTATGTGAAAATATAATAAATTGGTAAAATACACAAGAACTAAATGAATACATTTCTGAATTGGGCAAAAATTGCCAATAGGACAAGCCTTGCATTATATAAACCGTCAGAGATAAACACATGTTGTATCTTATGCTCACCAGACTAAATCACTCTTGAGTTTCATGTGCTGCGATGACTCTTTGCTGAATGATCATATGTGTGTGTGTTTAATTCTTATTGAATAAATAATGGATCCAATCTATATTTTATCCAAAGATAAACATCCACAGTATTGAGGAGGGTTTTGGGGTTGTGACCAGTGTTCCCTCTAAGCTGTGTGCGTGCGCGGCCGCGCAGGCCAGTCGAAGTGGCCGCACAATAGATTTTTCAGACCGCGCAAACGATTTTTTTTCAGGGGTTAAAAATCTTTTTTGCGCCAGTGTTTCTGAGATAGGAGTGAGCCATCTTCACAATAATAAGATCTTTGATATGACGTGTCGAGTCTTCTTGGCCAATCAGCGTCCCGTCTCTCGACATGCGCTCTCTGTACCTCTGCTAGCGCTCTGCCTCTGTTAGCACCCCCCACCCCCGCTGTCCTCCTCCGGGCGCCAGGAGTGAAGCTCGCCCAGAGCGCCACATGAGCTCGGGCCGGCGCTGTTTAGGCTCCTCTTGGCGGGCCCTGCTCCAGCAGTTATAGGCTACCATAGAAAAAAGAAAGGCAGAGCAGGTTCCCCAGAAAAAGGTCTGTCTAACGTTCAAACATGAGTGGCTAGATGAAATAGTCCAAGCTGACACAGGTAGGATGAAACTTTCAGACATATTTAAATATGAAGAATATGAAGTTATTAAATTGTTTATATAGGTTACCTTTAGGAAAAATGACACCATGTCAATTTAATAGGCCTATAATTATTGTTAAGCACTGCATTAGCATTTTTCTTTCAATGAAGTTCCACTTAAATGTTGTACCTGCTGAGAAATGACTAAACACCTTTGATACTTTTATTTTTTTATATATATATATATATATATATATATATATATATATCATTATCAGTCATAACCAGTGAGCCAGTAATAACCTCCCCTTATTGAAGTTCAACAAAGATCCTTTAAGTTCAACTAAACAGACTGGCAAAACACCATCATTAAAATAAATAAATATATAAGGTTGAATAAATATCAACCTTGTATACATATTGATGCATTTGCTGTCATCTCTTTGAATCCCCTATGGCTAACGCAGGCTTGTGGTCATTTTTGGCAGGTCGCGTGGTTGCAAATTGCTCACAGTGCTGAAATGTGCGCTCAGAAAAAAAAAGCATTTCAAAAAAAAAAAATTGCTCAGTGCTGAAAAAAATTAGAGGGAACATTGGTTGTGACCCCTCAATCACCAACACACAAAAGTAAAAAGAGCCAGAATTTGTGAGCCGGGCTGCTCTATATGCAACACTTCATCAGCAATTAATGGAGCATGAAACAAGAGAGCCAGGAGACTCAGCACTAAAGATAGTCGAAAGAAAGCGAGAGAAGGGCGTAGAAAATGCAGGAGGGTCAGAGTAGGAGAGAATAACAGAGAATGACAGATTTTACACCAACCTTTGTCATAATACACTAAACTATTGGCAAAAAGCTGCTTGCTTAATGAGTGAGGTTGAAAAAGAGAAGCTTTCCTCATGATTGGTTGGCTGCCCGGCCCAGGGGGAGGAGCTGGATGTGATTCATGAGCAGCATGGCAAAATGTGGGGTCACTTCCACTAAATATGTGTTATAAAAATGCAGATGGCAATGACAACAACAACAACACCACCGTTATTGACAGAAACAATATAACCAAAAGAATATAAATTCCAAAAAGGCATTAAATGCCATGGATGTTGATTGTCTTCTTTCCTTGTGGTTCCTAACACAGGTTATAAATGCACCTCCTAGTGCTTCCTCTTCATACTCAGGATGGGGGGACAAATCTGGTCTGCTGAAGTCCTGAATCGAATTACAACTTTGTTCAACAAAATAAACGAGATATTGCTACTGATCAACAGAAATCCTACATTAAGGCTGTCAACAAATAACATTTTTAATTGGGGGAAAAAGCAGCACTTCCGTGGCTGTCTGCCTCACACGCACAGCATGGCGGGAGTCACACAACATCACTTTCATTAATTGTAAATGAAACGTAGCGTTAGGTAAAACTGAACAAGGACTAATAATAAATAATAAACTGAGAGAGAGTGGCAACAACAGCAAGTGTTATGTTATGTCGTGTAAACAAACCACGTACCTAACAGCTGTGCGCTTGAGATCAGACTGGAGACGTGACCACTTAGAAGACGGGTGAGTAGTACTCTAGCCAGCTGTAACCTTCTTTAGGTTTTAGTCGTGAAATGAGGAGGTATCGTGAAGATAGCACCTCATTTCAACTTCACGAGTCAGCCGTTCTTTGTCCATTGCGGCGCTCCCAAAGCAAGCGACAGAAATAATTAGAAACAGAGCAAAGTTCAGCTCAAAAGGCGCTCCACGTTGCATTACCCAGCACAGCCAGTTAGAACATGTCATGGATCATTTGTGCGAATAATCTATTTTGAATTGGGAATCGATCAAAGAGAGAATCAATTTTGAATCGGATCGGGACCCTAAAAACTAAATCCAATTAAATTGTGGGATAGGAAACTGTTTACACTCATGCCATCTCTGACTCCTCACCCGGCTGGTGACGCCTAAGTGAATTAGATCATCTCTGCTGCAGACCTCTTATTCCTGTTGCTCAGCATCAACCCAGTCAGTTACTTTTAATACTACAGCCTGACAGCAACAATGTTAATTCCTTAAATCTCCCTTCCGTGGGTTAGTAAACTCAATAATTGATGGCTATGTGAAAAATATGCATGTACGTTAACGGTGGTCATTAACACACTCCTTTACATCCGTCATAGTTTGTTACTCTCAATGTAACCCTGGGCCGGACTTGGCTGCCAGCAGTATAAAATAAATCCATGCTGTTAAGTCCTTAAGCTTTCAAGTGTGAAATCACTTGAGGGAAAAGTTATCTGTGAGATGTGTCAAAATCCGCTCTTGGATATAATCAATTGGATGCTATATGCAAAATCAACACAGGGCCACACACACACAGACACACAGACACACACAGACACACAGACACACACACACACACACACACACACACACACACACACACGAAAGAAGTTATAGCAAGTGGCAGCCCCTGAGAGACTGTCAGAGCTTGGCAAAGAAATGAGTGCTGATAAAAGATGACAATATCTAATCCTCGTTGAGGGACTCAGCTGAGACAGGCTCTCTGTCTCTTTCATACATACAGAGAGCTGACAGAGATGAGGAGCTGAGGGGTGCCACACAGGCAGGCAACTAGGCATGTGATGCTTATAAAGAGAACATTATTACACACAGATAGAGATGTAGATGCAGAGATATTCCTCGCCAGTGAGGCACCTGCTTTTCAGCACTTAGGCAGTAAACAGCAGAACTCCTTGTCATCACTTCAGAGACAAGGAGGGGCTGGGAGAGAAGGGAGAAGAGGAGGGATAAGGCGTGAAGTAGAAAGCCTTTGAGAGGAAACAAACAATGAGCTTTAGAGACTGACAACGTGTCCATCTCTTTGGGATCAAAGTGGGGCTGTTGGATTGAACAGCAGGCTTTTTTGTCCCCGTTTCCATACAGAGATTCTGTCAAGAATCACTGACGAGGTAGGAGGGTGGGGGAGTTGTGAGAAGATGCCAACCGTAGAAGGAGGCCAAGCAAGGTAGCCCAGGTGTCCTTCTCCCCAGCCACATCATCCAGCTCTTCGTAGGGCGTACCAAGACACTTCTAGGCCAAATGAGATATATAATCAGCATGTTCAGGGTCAACCAGGGCCTCCTCTCAGTCAGATATGCCCAAAAATACCTCCATAGGTTGGCATCCATCTCAACTGGCTCTTTCAACTCATTTTTGAGAGAGCACTAGATCTACTCTGAGATCCTTCTGGCTGTCTGAAATCCTCAAACTTCCCCTGTGGTTGAGTACAGACACTCTGCGAAGAACATTCATTTCAACTGCTTGTACATGCAATCTCATTCTTTGGGTCACAGCCCAAAACTCAAGCTCACGGTTCCTCCGGCCTTCACTTGTGATCTCACAACTCAGCAGCAGAAGACCATGCCCTTAGACTTGGAGGTGCTGACCAACATTTTTAACAATTCATATTTTCACCAAACTGGATACTTTCCATTCCTCAGTTGTAGAGATACCCATGTGTTTCAGATGTAAGCAATCCAATTACTTTCTTTCATATCCTGTGTTTGTTTGTTTTTAGCTTACTGTGGCACACTGATATCCGTTGCTGCATGCTGAATAACATGTATTTATTTCAACAATTTAAGTGTTTCCTGTGAGTCAGAAATACTTACTGAAGTATTGAGGTACACTTATAGAACTGATATTTGAGTATACATGTATACGCCATTTACACAAATTGAGGACTGTCGTTGAATGCATTACTTAAGTGATTGCATTACTGTTGGTGATGCAAAGTAGCAGGATTGGGTCGTGTGATTTGAAATATTGGCGACATGTCACCAAAGCAGATTTGGCACTAAGATAAAACGGTTGTTCTTTCACTTTCCAGTGTGTCCACAGGGAACTCACAGCCGTCAATACATCAGTGTTCCCTTGCTACGTTAGCCTGACACATTCTTTCTCAGTGCATTTCATCACCTTGCTAGAGGTGGTTGAAAACATCTAGATGGCATGAGGGAGTAGCATCCCTTCTCCTCACCTCTTTTGTTAAGTGCCAAGCTCCAACAAACACTTCCTGAATACATATCCAACTGCTTGCCTCCTCCACATGCCAAATGGGAAAATATACACCAACACTGCCTCATCTCTACAATTTAATACGTTGCAAGACGTACATGGAATGGTTTTGCTTAATATAACTTAAAATGTAATGATATTTTAAAACGTGAACAATGGTAGCTGCTGACAATAAGTGCCTATTGATGGGCAGCTAAATGCTAAGTATAGGCCCTTTCACACAGCCCAAGTTTCATCCAGAACAGTAGCGTGGTTGGGCATACTCTTGGGATGAGTAATGTGGATTCAGATGTGTGTGTCTGTATCGGTACTGGAATGGATCAGTCCTCTTGAGGGAAGCCGCCTGCAGTGCTCCCCCTGCAACTTTGCCACAGACCATGAGCATCAAGGTGAGCTGGGTTACAGTTGATCAATACCTGGAGCACATTTGAAACTCAAATTGATGTGGATCTTTGATTTTTCTTGACTCCTCCCCATCACTTTGCCAGCGGGCCATCCCAGCCAGTGGCTTGTAGACATGGATTTTCTTTGAGAGACGCCTTCTTGACTGCTGCTCGAGGCTCATTAAGCCAATGCCCTTCACTGAATGCAGCTGTGTGGTATATTTGCATTTTGATCCCTGCAGAGACGTGGATGTGTATGTACATGTTTTTAAAGCGATTAAAAACATGATCAATGGCTCACATTTAAAAGTAAATACCCCGTATACAGTATAGTGCACGGATATGCTTATACTGTAGAACAGTGGTTCTCAACTGGTCTGGCTCCGGGACCCACCATCACCCCTGAATGACAATCGAGGAACAGTCTCAACTTCTCAAATTTATTTAATGAAAAGATGGTGCAGTTTGAACCTGAGATAGTACAGAATATGTATGCCAACACAAAAACAAGTTTAATGATAAACCAAAACGAACAGCTGGTGGCGATGCTAGAGAGGGAACTATTCCCTTTTACACTCAATTATCTGCATTTTAATTAAAATCCAAAAATTGCATCTTCAGGGCACGAGGTATTACAACATAGATAACAATTCAGAATCTTCAGCCATTTTTAAACAGACTCAACAGCTTTCATGCACAAACAAAAAAGTCCAACAACTAAGAAGTAGTTTCAAAAAGACTCAAATGACCTAACTTTAACTGAGAATACACACTCACTGTCTTGAGGAGCAGCTTTTTCACAAATTCAAAATAAAAAGCAATTCAAAAGGATTCATATATGCAAAATTAACTTTTCTTGTGATTTCCTCATCAGTAGGTAAATAATGAAAAACATTGTGCTTTACAGAAAATTAAGACGCACTCAATTCTCCTCACGACCCGAGTTTTTTCCTGTCATGCAGGCAGCGCCATCAGTTGTGAATTTTATATTCAGTAGGGTGTTTAATTAAATTATCCTAAAAACCCAGAGTCTCCCCCATATCAGGATGGTTTGACCCAACCTGGCACACGCTGCTGAAAACATGGAGGGACAAGTGCAAAACAAGTTGAGACCAGATCCGGCAAAAAAAACCACACTCTGCTGCATAAAAAAGTCCCTTCAAAATAAAACCACAGGATAAAAAAAAAAGACAGTTGAGAATCACTGTTGTAGAAAATAGAATAATAAATAATAAAATGTAAAACTGTTTATAAAAACAAATCACAGGAGTTAGTCTACTTGGTCTTTTTATTTTTACTTAATTTTGCTACAAACGTGTTATTTAAAATGAAGGCCTTCTTCATATGGCTGTGCTCATGCACGATGAACAATAGTCAACTACTGTAGGTGACATTGAAGTCGGTGTGTTTAATTACTTTGTCTAGCTGCTAATAAAATCCCTGGTGCACCAAGAGCTTTGGAAAATCTAGCCTTCCCATTACGTATCAGGTCAGCCCTGTCCCGGTCGTAACCAGATGCTCTCAGGGGAATGATTATCAGATGCCCGAGTCACATCAACCAGCTCCCCTCAAAGAGGAGCAGCAGCAACTCAGTTGTAACCTCCCTGATTGCAGAGCTCCTCATCCTGTCAGGACAAGTTAGGACCATTGCTCTACAGAGAAACCTATTTTCCTCTTTTGTATGTGGTCTCTTTTTTTTCACAATTTAGAGCCATGTTTCATCACTCTAATTCTTTCCCATTGCCTCAGGATCACTTTCTGCTGCCCTCTTACAGGTCCTTCCCATGGTTAACAGAGAGAGACACATAGGGGAAACGGTAGCCGGAGCTCACAGCAGACACCACGCTTTGATACATCGGTATTCTTCTGTTTAGTAGAATGGGACGGAAATAAGGTCACAGTGTCCTTGACCTTTGACCACCAAAATCGGATCAGATCACCATTGAGTCAAAGTAGACGTTTGTGTGAAATTTGAAGAAATTCTCTTTTGGAGTTCCTGAGGTATCCCGTTTAAGTACCTGAAGTAAGATACGGACTTATAGGATCCTTAAACTCTGTTAAATGCTGATTTGCAATGGCTTTTACGTGTTATCTAAATTTACTCGCATCGATTAATCAAACACAACACAAAAGCAAGAGTGCAGTGTGGTCATTTTAATTATTCTAATATTTTGGTAGCAACCTTTACTTTTGTGTTGATGGAGTGTCTGAACTACAGGGCAAAAACATTTTATTATTTTTGTTATTTTTCATCAGTTTGGAGAAAAATTCCAAAAGCTCAAACTTAAAAAATGTAAAGTTTCTCTGTCCCAAAATGTGTGTGTGTTTCTTTGCTGCCAGCGCCTTTGTGAACACAATGCTCTCCAGCTGGAAATGTGGCAGCTGTGATTTGTAACTGTACCTCTCTTTTTCTCTGAGGCTCAGTTTCAGTTTCATTTCATCACAGTTTTATATGTACTTGGCCAAAGAGCAGAACCATTGATATAACCCTTTTAAAGCTAGTGTGGAGTTCAAAAAGCCTGACAGTTCCTATTAAACTACTTCCCACACTATGTTTTTACTAGAGTTGTTCTGATACCAGGATCAGAAAAGCCTCTGATGCGGCCAAAAATGCTGAATAGGGTAACAGCGGGTGTGTGAGTCAATGCACCGATATGATGTAACGGTATCGTGTCATTTATCTGCTCAATCTGAAGCAGATGGCTCACTACTTTTTGGATCGGCATCACTCGGTATCGACCGATACTTAACTTATCGGAATCTGTATCAGGAAGGAAGGACAGTGTTGGAACATCTCTACTTTTGACTCTAGAGCTGTATCTGGTGAACTCATACTCTGTATAACTGTACTGTAGTTGTGTTCTCACACACAGGCAGTTCCAGTCACTGTAGCTGAAGAAATTCCTGAAAAGCAACCCTGATGCACACAGTTTGAATTTACACAAATACTGTCTGAACAGCCAAGGAGAGTTACATCTTGTTATTGTAGATTCGGTTCCACTGTGCCGATCTCTTTCCGGCCCAGCTCTGTGTCTGAATAGTCAATCTGAGATTTATCCCTGGGAGACATTCTCCTGCAACTGTGTAGCTCACACACACATACACACCAAGAGAAACAGAAAGTAGTGAGAAGCTGACTGTGATTGATATTGTTTGCATTACAAACATTTGTGTCAAAGAATCCTGCTCCTTCTTCACGTCTCATTAGCTTTTTGCCTGTGATGCTTGTCACAACAACAGAATGTCTGTCCTCCTGTCATATCAGAATCGGAGTAAAAGTAGAAGAAAAAAAGATTTTCCTCCTGAGGCTTTCAAGATGGATGAGAAAAAGTCAGCAACCTGAAGCTTGAGAGAGAAAGATCTACTGTGCTGCTTCAGCACCACTTTGTTTTTTGTCCATTTTAGGAAAGGTTTCATGGGACTTTTTGTTGTTGCAGAAGATCAAGAAAAAAAAAATTCAGAAAACTATGGGTGCAGTTATATTAGTCTCTGGTTGGGATGGCAAATTACCCACTTGGCATGTCAAATCTGGAAGCATCCATCTTTTGACTGACAGGCGGTCTGTTTAAGTGGGCACTGTTGATGTTATTGATTATTCACAGTGCTTCTCTAAACCTCCGGCGTTAAACCCTCAGAGAGGCGTGATGCTCACAGAGCTGCAGCCAACACAAATCTGCATTTACAGCAGGGCCTCTGAAAGTGTTATCAAGCTCTTCTGTGACACCGACTAAATCACTGTAGAGGGTTTCTGAATCTAAAGATTGTACAAGAAGCTTGAGTGCCGATTTAACAGGACTGCAAAGCTCTCCTGAGCCCTCCTCACAAACGCACTGCTGTTATAAGATTTCAGGCTCCAGTATTCAAAAAGAACATAGCGAAGCTACGTTTTTACTGAAACTGCTTCCATTTAAATGGAAGCAACAATGCCAAACTAAAGATGTCAAACTCGTGCGTGCACAGTGACCTTTCCTAGTTACTATCTGGAGAGTTTCCTGATTTCATATCCAGCAGACTTTCCACATTTGGTGTTGTGTTTGTGGTCACCATTAATGCAGTGTCAGTCTACCTCATGCTAACTCTTTCTGGCTGCCATTAGATGAGGGCAGGTGGCGCACAGCACGTTTATCAGAGCGTGTTTGCTGGAAATGTCTCCTGCTGGTAAAGGGGTTGTTCCTCCTATTAGGCCATACATCAGAAAGTCCTTTAAAGCCTAAGAGCAGGGTGTTTGGCAAAGTATTGGGAAAAATTAAGCAGATCCACATCTCACATCTGAAAGGTAAAACTATAGGCTTTCCTCAGCCAATCAGAGTAAATATTTCCCTTTGGTTGGAACCTTAGTTGGGATGCCAATGGCCACCACTATAATGTTAACGTAGGGGCAAGAGAAAGATAAGAGGTAGTGTGGATTGTGGAAGAGAGAATAAATATGTATGTGTGCTTATTGTTAGGTCAAACTAAGATCGGCCCCTTCTTTCTTTCTCCTTTTGACTAGTTTAATTTAATGTGAATGCCTCAAGCAAATAGCTGTGCCCTCACTAAAATAGTGTGCATGAGCTCTTGTGTAGTGTGTGTGTGTTTGCTGTGTGCAGAGCAGTCTATCTATCTGGATCACCTGTGAGAGACCGAACAGTCTGTGGTTTTATGAGTCTAATTCCATCGGGATGCTGTGAGCCAGTCAGCTATTTTTTACAGCAACCCATCTGAAGCTGGCCTCTTCTAGCTGAATCACCACTAATTTATCAGACACTATCTGCAGACCACTATGGTGCTCATGAACACAATCAGAAGTAGGGAGGGTTGAAGGTGACAGCGAAGGAAAGAAATGGGACACAGAATATAGAGATAAGCACCAAAGGTCAAGCATGCGTCATCCTCTCTCTTTCTTTCATTCAAGTAGAAATACTGCCGCTTTTCTCCAGAGGTGAAGCGGTGGTGATCTATGAGAAAGTTGGATCAGAAGGGATCAGCTGCTAAGTCAAACACAAGCAAACATTTAGTGCAGTCAGTGCGGCTTGAGGAGTTGAGAACACAGAGACTACATTCTCTGGTGCGGACCGTAACAACGGGTCCACGGCCGCTTGCTCAAGATGATCTCAGAGAGTTTCTGAGCCAACGAAAATGCAGTTTGATTGCAGCGAGAACAATATCTGACCCACTTGCAGGTAGTGAACAGAAATGCAGGCTGCTTGCTCGGCAAAGTTCAACGTGAGTGGGAGAGGACTGACTTGGACCGATGTTTGCTTGGCATCTCGAAATGTCAGCTCTCAAGACAGAAATATATAAAAAAATTGCTCTCGAGCAATTGCCCTTGAGCAAATGTGTTTATTTGGTAACCCCTGCCTCCCCCTGAAAGAAAAGAAACAAAATATTGAATGTACCTTATTCATGTGCACCCGTTTGATTTCATCTTAGTGTGAGAGTCTTTGCTGCGTGTTGCGGTCATTTACTAGTTTCTTTCCTCGGCTCTGATCTGTGTTTCTCTGAGGGCGGGTCTTTGCACACAAACACACACACACACACACACACACACACACACACACACACACGGCTTCACCGAGTCACACCATGCCGCATTGATTTGTTTTTCGATTACCAGTTTTAAGCGCCGAATTGTTCAGAGTCGCCCCCGGGACGGACCATCTCCAGAGTCAGGCCAAAGCACGCCGGACTGCTGTGACGTCTCGCAGGCCGCCGCGTTCAGCCCGTTCTTTTGTGGAGAAAGGTCTGGATATGCAAGACTTCCTTTTACAGTTACTGTTTTCCAATGTGTGTGTGTCTCTCTCTCGCCCTCTCTTTTTCTCTCTCTTTCTCTCTCTGGCACTTATTGATTACATCAAGGTTCCAATCAAGGCTGTCAGTCAGTACAGATTAAGTAATTGATCACTCTATGGATCCCTGCTGTGTGTGTCTACAGGGGAGACAGTGGATGTGTTTCTTGAATGTATTTGTTCCTCACTGACTTTCTTCCTTCTCATATACATTAGCTTCCCCCTTCCTTTTCTTCACGTTATTATTTTAAAAACTAGGCCGTAGTGATCTACACACACACATGCGCACAAATACACACACAGTGAGACCTTGTTTCATGAGGAAATGTATATTAGCTCCTGTTTGTGCTTGAATTGATTTTCTGTTGTCCAATTTGCAGACCTAACAGAAGCCTAATCTTTCTCTGTCCCTCTTTGTATTAATGAGTGTGCTTTCTTCCTCAGCAAGGGAGACCATTACGTACGTGTGTGTGTGTGTGTGTGTGTGTGTGTGTGTGTGTGTGTGTGTGTGTGTGTGTGTGTGTGTGTGTGTGTGTGTGCGTGTGTGTCTGTGTCTGTGTGTGAGAGAGAAATTAGACAGGTCAATGGAGTGATAAAGGGAAGCCTGAAGGCTTTTTTTTTACCTTCAATGTTCTCTTTTTTGCTCAACATGTAGGAAATGTGCAGTTACTACACAATTACAAACTAATACCGATATCTTAGAATCAACAGAGTAAGAACACATTGATTGATCAGACACGGAAGTGAATCAGCCAAAGGTAATTTCAAATAAAGAGATTTAAAAAGGCACCGACTACATATTTTAGGATTGTAGAGCAGCTTTAATGTGCTTCAGAAAAATAACTTGAAGACAGAGATTATTTTAAAGTAAAGTCATCCATCCATCCATCTACCTAACTAACTGTACATCTGTGTTTCAAAACATAAATATTTTAATATTACACTCTTCTTTTGTGAATAAATTGGTGTCATTTAAATGAACTCCATCATTCTATTACATACAATGTGTGTTTCATAGTCAAACCTCTTGTGACAAACAGCTCAAAGAAACTCACAAAAGTAGTATGCATTTGGTTATGGAAGAGCTGCACACGAGCGCACGTGGCTCTCAATGGTGCTTGAAGTGGGAATGTTTTTCCCTTTATATTTAGGTTATATGATGACATGTGAAAACCTCAATAGAAGCTTTGAATGCATTATTGTGGCATAGCAATAAATCAGATTGACTGAATGTGGCATCGTCGAGGGACTCGTCAAGGCATCCTCAAATTAGGAACATACTGAGCGATGATCCATTTATTCTCTCCATTCTGAAACTGTCACGAGTGACAAACAGCTAATCAATGCAAATGTATGGATTAAATTACCATTTCACACTAATCAACCATTTGAAAGTGAATAATCAACCCAGATGACCGTGCACAACACATCAGGCACTGAAGCTAGATCGTGTTATTTAAGTGAAGGAGAGCATAAGGAGGAGAGGAGATGAGGAGACAAAAAGCAGATTCAGCACTGGGAGGAAAGATGTGTGGCATGTTTCTCCCACTACTGGTTTTCACTACGCTTCTAAGTTATTAATAGCTTTAGATACTCACACACCACAAAGCTGCAGTAGAGAAACAGGTGGGCCATTAACAGCTCATAATGTGGGCTCTGTACATCCACAAGCTGTGCAGTGCTGATGAGATGGAAACAGAAAAGTCTGTCAGCTCGAAAACTGTGAGACCAGAACTGGAAAGAAAAGCTGAGACAAACAACCAAGTTTGAGGCCAACAGATTTGCTGTCCACATTTTGGGCTGTGGGAACACAACAACTACAGGACAGTGAAGGCTTTCATTTGATTTGGGATTCCTGCACTCAAGCAGCTGACACAGCAATCACTCAGCCGTTTAAACTTACTGCTTTTCTTTCTTGTTTCCTTTAAGCTCACTGGGTTGTTTTCTGTACGCCTTCCTCTTATCTATCATGGTTATTTTTGTATCCCCTCATGTGAAATATGTATAGAAACCCCTAAATATTTCACGTGCTCCCATAAAATGATGACTCCCATCAGTTAGCATGGTTGACTATATGTATGCGTATTTGGATGCAATGCGTAAATCCCCTTTCATTGAACATCTCTCATATGATCTATTATTAAAACAGATGTGGCTGATTGTGTGGGCTTGGCAGACGTAAGTGTGATGATGAATATGAAGTTGTTAGACCTTCACGTCGAGCTTATGTTGGTTGAGTTTTATAGGATACTGTTCTGAACTGAAGCCAAGATTTAACCTAAAAAACATCTGAAAAGTACGTTACATACGTTTTTTTACTTAGGCCCGGTGGGCTTAGCGGAAGATCTTTCCTAAAACGCGATAGAAATAGGCGCACGAGGCTATAAAATGGAAAAATAAAAGTAAATTAGAAGTGTTAAATTTGCTAAACTAATGATATGGTCAGTTAAACATGAAACACTGACAATTAAAACTATACTGAAACTACGTGGTTTTCGCAAAATGATGATACTGAAAAGGGACCTTTAGCACCTTTGTTTTGAGTAATGCTTTGATTGAAATGCCAACTACATTAGCCAGCAACTCACTCTGTCTTTCAGTCTTTTCATATCCTCCTCCTCTTATTATATCTACTGGCTGACAACACACCTTGTCCTTTGTCACAAAAACTATCAGCTTCTGTTGCCACTCTGTTGCCACTTACAGTAGCTTCTATCACAGTCTTTTACTCCAACGGTCTTCATCTTAATCTTTCCTCTTCTCTCCTCCAGTGTTGCTACTTCTGGTATCGGCAATATCACATTGCACAACACCCTTCTCCTTCCCTTCGCAGTCCCTTTCAACACAGATTTTCTTCTGACAATATAATTTCCCTGGAGGGCAGCTGTCTCCCATTAAAGTCATATCAGTTTTATGTTTGCACTTGTAGCATGTGTATATGATACTGATGCATGTACTGCTCTCACCTCTGCTTGGCTGAATAGAGCTTCCTGGTAACCGCAGAAAATTTTAACAAAAATTGCCAACTCTAAGGAATTGAGCAAGGGAGCATCCTATTAATGGAAGCAAGCTGTTTGCTTGACTTGAAGCGAAGAAGAGTTTGGTTGTAACGTTGGTGTATCCAGCATTCGGCTGCAAAAGCAAACTGCAGTCAATGAGCCGCAACCTGCAAAGGCCCGCTGTACTACTACTTCAAAGACTAGAAACCAGGTGAAACGGAGATAAGATTACAACACAACAGTGTTTCCCATAATGCACCTTGGTTTCCAGCAGCTACAACATCAGCACCCAGTCTGGACTAACCAGAAGGATGACAGCTTTCCAGCTTTCATAGCCTGGATTGCAGCTTCACCAGAGGCAAGGTGATTTACTAGTAAAGACGGTTTACAAGATTACTGATGAAGCAGAACTGTGGAACTTTTATCACTTATCCTTTTTGTTTCTGCCTATTTCAGCCTCTCGTTTGTTCTCATAGTCATGCGTTTAATTATTTCTCATTGTCCCTATCTATTATAAATGCTGCCGTAACTTTACACACTTAAATCACATTTTTAGTTTGAAACCGACTGGCAGAGATGCTGATCTCTCCATCGCTTTGTTCTGTTTGAGAAGAGAGGGAGTGAGTTACAGGAGAGACAGGTAGTAGAGGAAGGGGGGAGGGGGGGTGTAATAAGGCAGTGCTTGTCTTAACAAGTCTAAAGAGCAGGTAATTCTTAATATGGTTGCGAACTCAAGCTTTTCCCTTAATTTCTTTGAATGAGGAGTGAGTTCAAAGACAGGCATTAAGTGAATTGAAGTACATTGTGCTTATGATGCCTGAACATTTGAATGCAGTACTTTTAGTGAGCAATATTAATAGTTTTACTTTAGAAACATTTTTGAGTACCTCTTCTACTGCCAATACCGACTTTCCCAGTTAAGGGTATTTCACACAGAACGCGAAACGGCACCACTGCACTGCACCATTATTATTCATTATTTCCAAACTCACCCAAGTAACGCAAGTAGTACTGGCTGCCAAGTGTGAAATAGATGAGCGGTCCTTGAGATATGCGAAGCACACACAGACAGAGATTCCTTGCTGTATTGTTAGATTTCTTGAACCCCCTTATAAAAATCTGACTTTCTAGCCTTCCCACTTGGAAATTCACTCGTGATTTCCCATGATTCTTCATTCTCTTGTTTATAGTCCTTACTCTGTGATCTTCCCTCATCAACATCTGTTCCTATGTTATCTGATCTTTACCCCCCCCCCCCCCCCCCCCCCGCCTTTATCCATCTTATCCATCTTGCACAGATTGGATATTACTGAGACAAAGTGAAACAAGAGAAAAGAGACAATGTATCCAGTTAAGAAAAAGAAAATCCTCCCTAAGGCTGTGGTGTTAACTAATCTTAAGACTGTCTCAGCCTTTTACCCTCTTTTATACTACATAAGTCATGTCAGTGTACTATAAAGTATGATGAAACATATCCAGATACTAATTATAATGCTTAGCCTCCTGCTTGAAGCAAAAACCTAATGACTGAAGTTAAAGGCTAACTGAAGGCAAACTTATTGTCTTTTAAGCGTTGTTTAAACAGTTTGCACTTGGCCCCGTACTGCGAGCCTCCACAGATGGCGAGCGAGCTACGAGCATGTACAGAGGCGTTTATATTTGATGCGCTGTTTGTTGCATTATTCTCCCAAATTCCAGAGGATGTACAAACTAAATGAGCTGTGAAGAATCAACAATACAACGCGTGTAATGCTTAGACTGTAGGTGTGATTTGCGGACTCATACGCCCACCATGCGCCATGTCACCATTGGAGCCAGTCCCATACCCTGTCGTCTGCGTTATGTATGACAGTGTGTGTGTGTGTGTGTGTGTGTGTGTGTGTGTGTGCCCACGGACACAAATGACAGCAAATTATTTACATCAATATTCAAATTACAAAGTCATGCTTTAAGTGCCAACTGATGATGTCACAGCCAGGGTCCCATGTTGAGGCTAAACAGCATTGAAGATTTACTGCCTGCTTTTTTTCTTCATTTTCTTCATCGGCCTGGGGACTTCCCCGTTTCCAGACATGGCTTTGCCTGGTTGTGATATTAATGCAAATATTTGTTGTGGAGCGTCGCACATTCCACACATGCACTCCCACAAACATGCACACACACACACACACACACACACACACACACACACACACACACACACACACACACACACACACACACACACACACTAACAGAGAGTCCCTCAGCACTGACTCACAATACTTCTGTTCCATTATTAAAAAGGATAAATCCATAATCATTTATGTCTATGATTGTAGTTTAGATAAGGAATCAAGAATCACTATTAACTGTGGTTGAAGGGTAGCTTTTACACAAAGATTTAAAATCAATCAATCAAAAAACAATTTGTCTTAAACCTAAACTTGTAAAAGCGAAATATGACATTTTACTCGTTCAATACTGTGAATTGCAGAAAAGTGTATATTATGGATTAGGACTGTGGATTTTGTCACTTGAATTTCAAAAAGATACTAAAGACAATTAAAGAGATGATCCACTGCTAATTTTAAGATGGTGGACAGTTAATCAACTGTATTAAAATCAGTCAGCTGTGGTAATCCACAACTGAAATCCTAAAAAAAAGTTTGAATTGAATAGAATAGAATACTTTATTGTCATTGTCACGAAAACAACGAAAAACAGTTTAGCAGCTCTTACAGTAAAGACAAACATTAAAAATAACCATAGAAACATTCACATCACAAGTAGACAGATAAATAAGTGGATCATCATAAAGTGCACGTGCTATTGAATATTGTTCAGCAGTGCTAGTGCTAGTGTCCTTTTTTTTTGGGGGGGGGGGGGGTCTATACATTTGACAGCCTGTGGGTAAAAGCTGTTTTGTAGTCTGTTTGTGCATGTTTTAATTGTCCTGCATCTCCATCCAGATGGAAGGGGAGCAAACAGTGCATGTCCAGGGTGGGTGGGGTCTTTGGAGATACAGCTGGCTTTTTTACAGAGCCGGCCAGTGTATAGGTCACTGAGGGGGGTTAATGTGGTCCCAATCACTCTTTCTGCCATCCTCACCACCTGCTGCAGATCCCTCCTGTTCTCCACTGTGCAGGTAGCAAACCACACAGTGCAGCAGTAGGTCAGGAGGCTCTCAATGGTTGCCCGATAGAAGTTTATCAGCAGGTGTTGAGGAAGGTGAGCCTGCTTCAGCTTCCTGAGGAAGTAGAGCCTCTGCTGGGCCTTCCCCACCTGATGGGAGATGTTTTTGAACCAGGTGAGGTCTGATGAAATGTGGACTCCGAGGTATGTGAAGCAGTCCACCCTCTCCACGTACACAGAGGGTAGCGTGCTCTACCCGCCTTGCTCTCCTGAAGTCTATTATCATTTATTTTGTTTTTGTTGTGTTTAACTCCAGGTTGTTATGTGAACACCATTGTGTCAGATGTTGGATCTCCTCCCTGTAGGCTGTCTCGTTGTTGTTGGGTATCAGTCCCACTACAGCAGTGTCATCTGTAAATTTGACCATGGTGTTAGTGGGGTGAATAGCTGTGCAGTCATATGTGAAGAGGGAATAGAGGAAAGGACTGAGGACGCACCCCTGTGGTGTTCCAGTGCTCAGGGTCAGAGTGGTTGAGGTGTGGTCCCCCATCCGTTGTGTATTAATAGGACGGTACCGAATAGTTCAAAACTAGTGAATCTTGTGAAGTTACGTTTTGGATGGGCCTGTGCGCGTTTATTATCCATTTGTTGAGATTCTAAGCTCCATAGTGCAACATTTTACTGCATGCCAATTAAAATATTAAAATATACATTTAGATAAAAACAAGTGCAAAATGATTTGTTTTGTATAGTTGTGACACTGAGGTTGGCAAAATGCACCAACACCAATGATCATTAGCTAAGAGGGATAAAACAGTAAAAAGACAAATATTTCTGGGAGCAGATCATATCGCTAATTAATGCTAATTCTATGAGTAACTTGATAACTGGCCCACACTTTAAAAAAGTGTCTGTTGTCTGGTTGAAGTGCTCTCTGCAAGCCAGCGACTGTAACACTGCTGTTCAACTGCGAATGGACTGAATGTTTCTGTAGTTCCAACTGTGTGTGCGTGTGCGTGTGTGTGTGCGTGTGCGTGTGCGGACTTCTCTCTAGCGGATCACCCACGACACTTTCAGGAGTCTTGTTCTCCCAGTTCATCTTTCTTTCATATCATAATCCACCAAAGGCTTCCAGCCTCCAAGTCCCAGAGCTCCGACCTATGTTAACCCATGTTAACGACATTGTACAAGTTAAAATGGTAATAGGCTAACCCCAGTCTGAATTCTGTTAGCTTCAATTCAACTCTGCAGTTAAAGCCTCACATTTAATGGAGTCATTCCCATAAAGGTTAAATGAGCCCAGACCTTGGAGTCACTGGACAGAAAAAGAGAGGTAAGAGGGAGACAAGGAAATGAAGAGGAGCAGATGGAAACCAGAAGAGAGGGTATACAAAACCGAGGCGGTGGGAGGGAATGAAGGAAGGCCCCTCAGGGAGTATGTAATTGAGTTCCATCACCCATGTCAAACTAATGGGTTTGTAAGCACAGACCTCCGCAGTAATTGCAGAACAAGGATTTCAGAGGTGAATAGGTCAGCATTTGTGTTTTTTGGTAAGTACAAACTCGGAGGCAGATGTGTCAGAGTCTGCGACATTCAATACAAGAAAACTGTCTGTGAACATAGTCTATGTAAACCTTATACCTGTATATGCCGACAGAAAGAGTAAAGTCATTCAGGCTGACAAATCAGAAAATCACGAGTGGGCTGAGCCACAGGAAGAACCAAAAGTAATCTGCTTCTTTCTCATTGTATTGCCCTTTCTCCTGGTCGGTCTCCATTCCTTTGATAATTATTAAGAATGTTCTGCTTCCATCCTAGTTATGAACTGTCAAGCAAATCTTAAGAAAGCTTTTCAATGTGGGAAAATGTCAATTATCTGGGTATGGCAAATAAAAAAGACAACAGAATTGTTTTTCTTTCGTCTGAAGTTTTGTCTGCTTGTTTCACAGCTGAGACATCAAACCTCTGAGACATTTCAGCTTCTCAAAGTATGTAAAGACCCATCAGATGGATGTTTTTGATGTTAATGTTAAGTTGAATGGGGGGGGTTCATTGGACCTTGCTGACAATGTTGCGTGATGGTTACATGTGGGACGAGTTGAGCACATCCAGATTAAAACCCATGCAAACACAAGAAGAATGTCAAACTCCATACCCTGAGGTTGCCAGATTCAAATTTTAGCTGACAGTGAAAGATACACTTCAGAGATAAAAACACAGAACAGGATGTTTTTGCAAAGGGTGTGAAGTTTCTATTAGCCTTCAAAGTTTACTTCTAATGATATCATCAACGTTGCTCAACAAACAAACACAGGATTCACAGTGTCTTGGAGAATGTATTGATTTCCGGGGTGTAGCAGTACACAGATGGCACGGTTCAGTGTGAGTTCCTTCCAAAAAATAACATCAAAGCATCAAAAAGCCCCCTGAGGCGCACCTCAATGCACAGGGCTTTACCCACAGTACCAGAAACAAAAAGAGAAATTGTTCCCCAGGATTGTCGTTTTCTTCTACTAATTGAATTGTAATTTGAAATATGAATCTATCACATTGACATCATACAAACCGTGGCTTTAACTGCATTGAAACAGGCGTTTGCCAAACTTAATTTTATCGTTTTAGATAATGTTGTACAAACAGGAGAATCTTGACAGGCTCCTGGCTGTCTCTTACGTTAAACTGTCAGCTCACCATACGAGTCCATTTATAAAAAGGCCCATATAGGGATATTGTATATATCTATCATGATGAAAAATAGATTATCTTTCATTATTAATGCCTACGTTTTTACAATAGTTTCTCTGTTAAGTAAGTGCTTGGCTGGGTCCAACTCTTATATAACTGTGAAATATTCATTGCCACAGTGCACACAGTGATTCGGTGGTTAGTACGGTCACCTCAAAGCAGGAAGGTCCGGGGCTTAAATCTGATCTGTCAGCTGGCTGGAGCCTTTCTGAATGTAATTTCCGCGCAATTGGCTAAAACAAAACAGTGCTTTCGCCGTTTACCACTGACCTTGTCCTGGCAGGCCGGAGATGGACGCTACAAAATGCAGTCACCCCTTGACACAATAATTGCTGCAGGCCTCTGGTTTGCCACTGGCACACACCCTATAAACCTCTTTTCCCACACCAGCTGTCAGAGAGTCACAGAAATACCAAGTGAACCCGAAGAAAACTCACTGAAAATACAGCAAATATGATACAACCATAAACACATTGAAAGGACAACAAATATAACCAGTGTGCGCGCGCACACACACACACACACACACACACACACACACACACACACACACACACGCACACACACACACACACACACACACACACACACACACACACACACACACACAGTTCTTCTGTGAATAACCACTCCTACTCTACTTCTGTTCTATTATTAAAGGATAAATCCATCATCATTCATGTCTATGATTGTAGTTTAGATAAGGAATCAATAATCACTGTTTACTGTGGTTGAAGGGTAGCTTTTACACGAGATTGAAATCAGTCAATCAAAAAACAATTTGCCTTGAACCTAAACTTGTGAAAGTGAAATAAGTATGACATTGTATTTTAACCGTTCACCGGCCTGTGCAGGTTTATCATCCACTTGCAAACAATTAGATCACTTTCAACTCTTCAAGGATAAAACATGAATGTATCCTTTATCAGAAGAGTTATTGTTTTTAATCTCATCAACAATAAAACAAATCAGTTAAAAAAATGCGCTACTTTGGCCTTTTGTGTCGAGCAAGGCAGCAGATATTACGGAAATTGCAATAACTATCAAAATCTTCTACGTTGATGTTGCAAAAACTAAAAACACCCCGTGTTTACACTGGTGATATTCTACCTTAGCGGGGGAAAAAATGGCTATGAGCTCCTGGATGTACGTTAACTCCAGTTTTATGAGTAAGAAAGCTGCACGGAGAGGAAGCGGAAGGGAGTCAGCGCCTGGACTTGAGTGAGAGATGGACCTGTGACCGTATTATCATAGTTAATGAAAAAAAGCAGTGCAGTGAGGATAGAGGAATTACATACACAGGATGTAACTCAGACCTGCTGATGCACATTCAAGCTGCAATGGAGCTGTTCGTATGAGTCAGCCATCACTCTGGTTGTCACCGATAGTAGAGAATCCAGTCTACAGTGTAGTTCATACACTTTACTGATGAACCAACGAATTGTACAGTAACATCGGGCTTCATGATAAAAGAGAGTTATGTATCACGTCTACACTTCTGTCAGTACTTAAAATGTTGAAATGTAAATGTGGGACCAGCCTAAATGATTAAAAAAACGAGTGAAGCATTCCTATCAAATGCCAAAGGGCTTAATTCCAGCGGAGAGGATTTACAACATCCCTATCCTTCTATTAGGAGTACCACAAGTGTATTCTGTGTAATAATCAAAACCCTTGTGCGTGTACTTGTATCAGAAGTTTACTTTGTCCGTCTCCTGACAACTGTCGATCACCTCATTAACCCTGTAATGGACGGTCGCCAGACACATTGTTGGAATGCATATGTGTGCATGTTTTGATACTACTGTCCCTCTGCTGCTGCCATTCAAGGCGCCATGTGGTGATTAGACACACACACGCACACACACTTTCAACCCACATCATTGACTTCTTCCACTCTGTTCTTCTTTTCACAGCCTCTGATGATGAATTCTCACATTCATTACACACAGGCGCGCACACACACACACACACACACAGAAACAAACTATACTGTTTATTTGGCATTGCGTCTTCTCATTTATCAACAACAGAAGACCTTACTTCATTTAAAGGCCCGCTCCCCCTGTGATAGCGTAGTCAAGGTAAGCAGCGCAGGGAACAGAAGGAGCTATGAAATTGCTGTGAAGTAATAAAAATTGACTTTATCATTTGAGGTTCAGCAGCTGAAGAGAAAATCTTGTGATTCAAAGTTGACTAACATGAAATTGGGCTTCACTGGTGTGTATTGCTGTGGGGGGGCGACGGCGACGACAAACACTTAAATCAGTGGTTCTCAAACTTTTATTTTTATTTTTTATAAGTAACAGTATAAAGAAAATTGCAATCAATTTCAAGACTTTTTTTTAAATTGCAATCACTAAAGTCATATCTGTGCAAAAAATAACTAATATTTAGTTACTACTAAATAGCTCATTGTGGAAAACAATAAGCTATTTTTTTTTGCCAAACAAAACAGAATGAGATATGTGAGCCATCAAGTTGTATCAGTATTAGTGGCTGCAGTGAGCTGCTTTCCTCTACACATCTTTTTAAAACGGGGTTGTAGATTTGATACAATTCATGCTCAACATTGAGCTGAGATCTGTATTCTGTTTTGAGAGACGCAGTAGCAGGAAGGACGACGTCACGGAGACTTCTGGCAAAACGCCAAAAATCTTCGAGCCGCGCATGTGTAACCATTTACTCGAAAGTACAGGCATTTCTCCATGTATTAATTAATGACTTAGTTTTATGCCCGTGTACTTTTTACTTTTGTAATATGTGAAGCCAGCAGGCTCATTCATTGTTGGGTACAAGATACGAGCACTTTCGAGCACTGGCTCATTCCACTTGGATCAGGAGAGCTGCTCCGGGTTCAGAGAGCTGCTCCGGTGTTCTTCACAGGAGAGCAAGTGTTGCCATCTTCACCTTGGGAGCGTTTAAAACGCAGATATGCAGTCTGCTTTTCACAAGACATATTTTTCGACGCTCTCTGTCCGCTACTGTGTGTGCTCAGTGCTCACCTGTGTGTGTGCGCGCACAAGTCTGTGCGCATCAGGGCGGAACGCCACCGTGCGCGATACAGAGATCAGAGAAGTGTTAATGCGACCATGTAGAGACAGAAATGACAAGCTGTCGTGTGGATAAGATCAATAAAATACGGCCGTTTAGTTTGTTTAATAACAGAACAAGGTGTAGACCTGTTCTATAGGAAAGATAACCTAAAATGACGACTTGTGATCTGGCGCTATTGAGAAAATTACAGGGCGCCCCGCCCCCCTATTATAACGGTAGGGGAAACACTGGAATATAATTGGCTTTAATCTCAATATCTGTTCTGGATCTTTTGAAGGGTTTTTATTGATCTGTGCAACACACTATGCAAACTTTGTGTTACGTTTACACGCACAATATTATTCCACGATTATTTTTGAAGATGACAATATTCCGAATCTGATATGAGTCATATAAACGGCATATTTTACTCTGTAACTTTGTTTGCTGCTGCCACAAACAAATTCCCCCCTGGGGATGAATAAAGTATATATTTATCTATCTATCATATTGCGTTTGTGTATTATAAATTGGGGTTCATCAGGGCTGCAAACAGGGCTCTATAAAGGCGCCAAAAAAAATCTGTCTGTTTGATGAATGAAATTACTGCAGGAGCCTCCATGTGATGTGTTTGTGTGAGGAAGAGCCCACTTGTTTGTTTGAGGTGTGAGTGTGTGAGCTTGTTTGTGTCTACAGCGTATTGCTATTCTATTTAGTAGTCTCTGCCACTTTGTCACCGCGGCATAAAAATCTGAAAGATTGCAAAAGAAAAATACACAATGTATGTAAAGTTACGTGATGTTACTTCAGTCCTTAAAGTATGAAAACCGTGAGGAGAAGAAGAGGCAGTGACCCGGCTGGATGCGGACTAGAAATGTGATCCAAGACCAGATCAACATTTTTTTAGGCAATTTCATACAGCAGATGTAATACAACGCGGACCTGCCGATGTGCATTAAACTTGAGCGGGACCCATTCGCACTAGATAATTCATTCTGCAGAGTAGTTCATGTGCTTCACTGCTAAACCAGACAATTGGAGAGTAACATTCGACTTCATGGTCAAAGAACTGTTTGTCTACACTTCAGTCCATATACTTCAACCTCTCCTTCTCTCTCGTCCACATGAGCACATCACAAAACACTCTAGTTGCTGCAGCCCCCTCAGCACCTCTATTTCCCACATCCATGCCAGGTGCATTGATTAGAATTGTAATAAATGAATACATAGGCCTATCCTTAAAACTATTTCTGCATTTTGTCAATATATTCCTTAAAAAACAGTCGTGGAAAATGACAATTTAAACAGTATTTTATATACTTTAAACCAACCCAGAATTTGAATAGTCTCAAACTACAGTGAACATACTTGATATTATCATTTTCGTGTTACAATTGTGTAACACGAACCTTTAACCTCTGCAGCACCAGTGCTGTGTGCAAAACAACAACAACAACAACAGCCCAGCTTATTCCTAAAGAAGCCCTTTCCGATTAAGACATGTGGGGTATGTCGATATCATTCAAGGTTTATAGGTTAATAGAAACATCCAGATTTTTTTGATTTTTTTTTAAGTTTCAAAACAGGAGCGTCTCCGTGTGATGAGTCATGACGGGTGGTGGCTGTCAGAGCGTGACGCTTTCTAAGTGCCTTGACTAAGAGAAATATTGTATTTACAAAAATGAGTCTTGAGCTGCAAATTAGGAAGATGGTTGCTGTCAAATCCCAGTGTGTGGCATCCTAACTCATCACTTTTATGAACCTTTTTACAGCTCTGGAAAAGAGTGACTTTCTGCCTGCATACATCTACATTAATAGAAGGCATTAGCTCAGAGAAAAACATGCTGCATTCCCTCTCCGACACAAGCTGAACTGTACAAAAGAAGGAAATAAATACTGACAATTTGACAAGTGTTTCATGCTGCAGTCCTTAATACTGTTTTAAATTTGTGGCACGGGTCGCCTTTATGGCAGAAGCCTTGGCTTTGTGCTGCAATTTAGCTTTATTGGTGCCTAGTCACCTTTAAAAACGTGTTGATCACGTGACTGACTTTAGAAGATGCCAATAGTAGTCAGTTGATGTCCTTTGTGGCACAGGCTGCTTTCACAAGCAGAGGTGTCAAAAGTATTCACATTCATTACTCAAGTAGAAGTATAGATACTAGGGTATAAAAATACTTCTGTAAAAGTCGAAGTATCAACTCAAGCTTTTTACTTAAGTAAAAGTACTGGTATAAAAACTACTTAAAAGTAAAAGTAATGTAAGGGGAATTTTTTTTCTTTCATTAAAGACAAACTCTTAAGCCGCGTCTCAGGGGCCTATACTGCACTACCCCACCTCCCCCCAAAACAATCATTTTTATAAAGGCCATAATGACTATAATGTTTTAAAATGTTATGTTGAAAAATGTGGGATGCACTAGGCTACCCGTTTGAGCTGCATATATGCCCATTTAAAATGATCACATTTTATTAGAATGCAAATACATTAAAGTACCATATGTGTACTGAGCATTAACATGCGTTTCATGGAGTGGAAGACATGATAACTAGTTGCCTATAAGTATTGTAATAGTGCAAAATAGGCGGCGGCGGCGACTCCGACACAAACACTTTGTTTTATAATTTGGTTGTTCTGGCAGAGGCTTTGTTCAATAATGAGTTCTAATAAAACCCTATCGTAAATAGTATAATGTCACTCATGCTGAAAACAACCAATCCTGACCCTCTTGTGTGCATTCTTTCTGATCTCCATAGTTTAAAATGGCATAGTGGAAGGTGGAATAATAGCTGCCAGGTGGACAGCATACAGGAGGAATGACTGATACTGACAGATGTCGGTGTTCTTCATTCTTTAGAAGTTTCACTCACAAATGTTATTTATTTTTTGAAATTTTACATTTGTTTCGTGGTCTCCTAACACGATTTGGAAAGGGAGGGGCAGAGCTAAGGGGTATTTAGTTAATGTCTGAGTCTCACAAACAACAGCTGTGTGATTCAGTTACATTCGATAACAGGGGAAAAGCAACAATTCAGCAGATGTCTTGATACTGTATATAAGAGACATGATGACATTCGACTTTGAAGTTGTAGTTAAACCTATTATAATGCAGAGTTTCAAGGTAGTCTGTGCATCTGTAAATAAATATGTTTTCAATCATCTAGTTGTCCTTTATTTTTAAGTTTGGCTCTTTGTGTAGTTATTGTCACACACATCTAACTTTGCATGTAAGACTCAGTTCACCGGGACCACAGATCAAAAGTCCACTGCCTGATGCTAGCTTGATCTCCAGCTCTGTTCATTTCTCATCTTCACTTTGTCTGTACAAAAAGCTAAATTCTCTGTCTATCGCTGCCATTTCATTCATTTCTTCCACCTCTTAAAGCTTGTTGAAGTACAAAATAATTGGTTTCATCTAAAAATGGAAACTTAACTCACAGGTTTGCTTTGTGGAAGAGTAGAGATAGTGTTTTTCCTTCAGTGTGAACTAACAAATGTTCTCTATCTTTCAGTATTTTATTAGTTAGACTAGAGGAGGAGATACTCATGGGGTCTAAGCATTTAACTGAAAGTACAAACTGCAGGTTGGTGGTCAACAAAATGACGAGAAAGAGAAGATGTAAAGATTGACATTGTTTAACGTTTATTGAAAAAGTTGTTCTTCTATTTTATAATTTGAATATTTAATTTGGCAGAAACACTACGATCTGGGCCAGACATTCGAGCACTGTGCATGAAACATGGAGCCTAATCAGCAAGCTGGTGGCGCGCACTGCTAATGGTGAGCTGAAGCTAAGAATTGTTCTTTGAACTTCAGCGGGTCGAAAATAATTCACTTCTGGATTCTGGTTCAGTTTTGTATGAATTCAGCAACAATGATGCAACAAAGAAAATGTATGCTGAAACTCTGATTTCACCGGCCATTGAGGCTCATGGATGCTGAAATATTTTTGCATCACCAAACAGAGAACGTAACCCTATTGTATTGTTTATTTGTGGAGAAACATTGAAGTTGTCACAGTTTCCCACAGGATTTTGTGAGATCATGGTGAGTGAAAATCGGACCGTCGAGAGATTTCAGGGGGCATGCTTTGCTCTCCCAGATGAACGTTTTGCACATGTTATAGTTAAATTAAGGGGCTGGATCTATGAGGAGTGTTGTGCTTTTGTTCCAGCTGCTGTACTTAAGTACAATATTGAGATACTTTTACTTTAGTACAGATTTTCATTTTATGTAACTTTATACTTCTACTTCACTACTCTTCAAAAATAAATATTCTACTTTTAACTTTGACAATATCAGATACTCGTTAGGCTAATTTGCAGATTCAGATTCTTAATGCAAAATATACATCAACTAATAAACTATGCACTATTAAGTAGTATATAGCCTATCCTTAAATTTATAAAGTAATTAAAATTATCTCCAAATTTAGTGCATCAATAATTATAATCCAATGATATAGGCCGACTGTAATATATACTTTTGGTCCTTACGGTATTTCTTTTGTACTTTTATTTCAGTAACATTTTGAATGCAGGACCTGATTACTTTTACACTGCACGGCAGTGCAATAAAAAGTCACGCTCACAAAGCATGATAAACGAAACGGGTTCCGTGTTTCAAGACGAAACGGTGTGCTGCCGACAGTCCGCCCCCTTTAAACAGTCGTGCTGGGAACTGGGGGCTGTGCTGCTCTCTGCAGGGAGAGAGCACGCAGCGAGCACTATGATTACAGCAGGGGGCGCGGCGACGCACGGGCAAAGGGTGCTGTAAGACAGACGCGGCCAGAGCCACGAGCCACTTTCATTTTACAAGCTGAACCAGAGGTGGTCATGCGCGAGGCTGCCAAGGAAATGCACCTAAAGAGCGCCCTGTTGAGAAGTGTACAAATATTTTCAGTTCAATACAAAAGTGTGATGGAACTAAATAGACTTGGTAATTCGGAGGGAGGGTGGGGACAATTGTATGCTGGTTTTGACAACCTCACACCAGGATGGCATTACTGAAAAGGGCAGTGGATATGTGTACTGCAAATAGTCCATTCAGCTGCAGCTCTTCACTTTACTCTGTGTGTGTGTGTGTGTGTGTGTGTGTGTGTGTGTGTGTGTATGTGTGTGTGTGTGTGTGTGTGTGTGTGTGTATCCTGACCTCGGTATTTCTGCATAAAGAATTAACTTTGTTCGGCATTGACATGTTGGTACAACACCAAGATTTACAGCTCAATCTGATCAAGGTCATATAGTGTGTGTGTGTGTGTGTGTGTGTGTGTGTGTGTGTGTGTGTGTGTGTGTGTGTGTGTGTGTGTGTGTGTGTGTGTGTGTGTGTGTGTGTGTGTGTGGTTAAGAGAGTAACAGAGAAATGGACAGACAATGAAGGGTGAGAGAGATCAGTAGTGTGAACTTAATGTTACTTGAACACTTTAATTAAACATGGTCAATATTCATTTTTACATATTTTGTAATCATTCTATACTAAATTTCAGATGTCCATGAACCCCTCTAGTAAGCAAAGTTTTTGGACCCTGGCTCTTTTATTCACTGATTATCTTTGACTCTGCAAAGATAATGAATTCAAGTTTGATTACTATAACTAATAGGGAGGGAGTTGAGGCTTTTGTACAATTTCTGTGATCATATATTTGACATGTATACATGATAGATACTTTATTCATGCCCAGGGGGAAATGTGTTTGTGGCAGCAGTAAGCAAAGTTACATAGGAGACATAAAATTATGAAGTATTAAAAATACTCAATATATACAATACAATGAAATAGCAGAGCGTATTAAATTAAGTAGCGCATGTTAAATCTCCATTGCTTATCTCCGTGAAAAGAGCTATCATTTCCGCTATTGACCATAGAAGAAATAACCATTATTTCTGAGTTACACATGTTGTGGAAGTCCCAAAAACGTCAGAACATCAAACGCCCTCGTGTTTGGGTTCATAACACAATCTGTAGCCGCACACAGCTCGGTGAATTTCACCCGACTTCTCCAGGAACTGCGTCTGGCTTATCTCCGTAAAACAGTTACCGTTCCCGTCATCCACCATGGGAATAACCACTAGTTCTGCTTTAGACTTGTTGTGTAAATTCTACATACGTCGGAACATCAAACTCCATCGTGTCTGGGTTCATAAAATTACCCGATGTCCCGCAACAGCATCACGCAAATTTTTCGGCAGAGTCGGAAAATTTAAACTTTCAACTCATAAGGAGTTAGGAAAAGACAACCGCGGTGTTTAGCAAATCTTTCACTAAGCGACGTATAGGGCTGCAACAACAAATCTATCAAATATGATTATCAAAAGAGTTGGCAACAAATTTCATTATCGATTCGTTGTGTCACGCGAATATTACGGCAATAAATCGCGGAGAAGAAAAAAAAGAACAAAGCAGAGCAGAGCAACTGGCCCGCCAGCGTTTCTGAGATTGGAGTGAGACACAGACAAAAGGTTGTGATCTTATAAAATAAAACCTCTTTGATGTGACGTGTAGAGTCTTAGCCAATCAGCGTTAAGATGTCTTCAGCGTCTTCATTTCCCTCAAACTTGTTTTTAATGGAAGCTAGTCAGCTTGCTATCGCGTTAGCTAACGTGTTTGGGTTGTGTATTGTCGTTAAAGTTCCGTTATGTTCCGTTACAGTTCAGTCTTGCTTGTAAAAAAACGTAACGTGATGAAACATGCCGTCACCCCCCGGTCTGGTTCAGTTCACGCTGTCACTCGTTAACGTTAAACCGGCACACCGGCGGATGTGGCTGCAGGTTTTAATTTTTTTACTTAAAGTAAAATGAATCAAATCACGTAGTTGGGCTTAGCCAACAACGTGACGTCGTGGTCATAAGAGACCCAGAATGAAATAGTTTAAGGAAGAGGACGCTCTATATGCAGACGTGAAAGGAGCAGTACAGCTTCGCACAAGGTTGAACGCAGCATTAAAGTGTTGAGGAAAAGCCGCCGCCATCAGCACATGCTGAGAGCTGATGCCTGTGTGTGATGCAGGCTGCTCCAAGTTGAGTGGTCCCTTACTCCCTGTCATTTCCATTTATCTTATCAGCCTCCTCTGTACCAGGTTGTCTCGTCTTCTTTTCTCAGTGCGAAAGCTTTTCAACTTACTTATTGAATAAAATACATCTTATACATAAAGTACAACATTTTCACTTAACCTTTTTGGAATTTATGTACTTTTGTGCAACTGTATTGTGCCTGTAAGGAGCATTTGTTCACATCCTATTGTGTAGACTTTACTTAGCCTACTTTTACTTCCTGTTGAGGCAAAGTTTTTCTTTACCTCAACCAACCTCTCATGCTCCTCTCCCTTACACCCTTTATTCAATTTACGCTTACTCTCGCTATCTCCTGTTGTCACTCCTTTGCCGTCGCCCCCTTCCTTTCTCCTTTGCCCTTCAGTCATTTTTATTATGATAAAATGACAAAGGAATCTCAGCCTCCAAAACAATCTCTAGCACACATGGTGTCATGTCCTCATCCAGGACAAAAAGGAAAGGCAGATTGAAGTGCTGAGGGCCGTTGTGCTTTAAAAGAAGGTGAGGAGCAGGAAGAGGATCACAGGGTTGTTACACTGCTCTCATGGAGGGGTCGGAGGAGAAGAAGAAACCGAATAAATAAGACCAGTAGTGTGAGTGATAACCAGTGATACATATTCAAAGGCTGGGTTCAGTTTACTGTCATACTAGCGAGTCCCTCTGGCCTCGCTTAAAATCACAAGGGGGTCTCACAGTTAACTGTTCTTTTGGAAGAAGGCAAAGACGGATCCTCATTTTTTTTTTCCCCATCATTTTTGATTACATACACACACAACCTTGACCTTTATACTCCAAGTAGTATTAATATGGAAGTGCTCTTATCTAGAGAAAGTTCACACAGACCCAATCCAATGCCCTACTCCTCCTCCATAACCATCATTCTTGTCCACTCCTCCAGTTTTTTACTGTAAAATATTGTTCACGTCATGGCTGTTTTTCCGAACCATATCCTCCCAATCTCTCTGTGGTGCTTTCTCTCGAAGTTTATGCATCACCCTCATTCTCCCCTCACCCCTCTCGTGGTTGCAGTCTCTCACATTCTGCTCTCATATTACATCCAGACTCTGCCTCTCATTAGGCCCGATATCGCTCGTCCACTCTTCTCTCCCTTTTTCTACTTCACCCTCTGCTCTGTCTTTGTATTGTTTATCTACTGCTTATTCTTCAGTGCTATTATTTTTCTGAACCTTCTTGCACACTGTCTGTCTTTCTCTTCCTTATTCACTCTTCTATTTTCATGCTGCATTAAGTCAGTGAGCAGCGTACAGAAACCATATTAATCCAGAGAGAGAGAGAGAGACTGGGAGATTCTCAGAGCTTCTCAGTGTGCCGACAGTGACTGGGGGAGGTTATCCATCTCCTGGGTTTTCTCCCTCGCCTCCTCACTCCCCAGACAGCTAATTCAATATATTGAGAACAGGACCGAGCGCCGTTCCTTTGTCAACAAATTTCATTAAGCAACATTAGTAGCGCAATCAAATAGGTGACAGGACGGAAATGATGGATTCAGATTACAATATTGAAAATTAAAGTGTTGAGAAGCAAAATGGCTAACATGTGCATGTGTGCGTCTGTGCACAATCTCATACTTGGCCACTTGTCCCCAGCCACTTACCAGGCAGAATTTACATAACCCATTTGAATTTTCATTATTTCCTCTCGGAAGAGGTTCGTAATTGGATTTCTTCCCACAGAATTTCTTCCTTCCCACATGTACCCAAGAGGGGAGGAATACTGTTAATTTACTGTAACATTTCAAGATGTTAAAGCCGGGTGTGGTTTGCAAATGTTCGGTTGCATTAGTGTTATTAACGTTTCATGACAAATTAATCATTTCTTTTCTCACAGTCGCAAATCTGATATTTGTAAATTAATCATTTTCCATCACATTTGCTAAATTGTCACTTCAGTGCTAAAATATAAATGAGCCATCCACTTACACAATTATTGCTGAATGGGCCAGAAGGATGGATGGCATTTTTTCTACTGTATTGAAGAGAACATCATGACTACCTGACCGAGATGGACCATTTTGACTTCCCTTTTTTAGTCACTGAATTAATAGTTTGTGGTTATCATTTCGTGGGCGACTGTGGCTCAGTGGTGAGCAGGGTTGTCCTTCAATGAGAGGATCGGCAGTTCGATCCCCGGCTGCGCTAGCCAATGTCGGTGTGTCCTTGAGCAAGACACTTAACCCTAAATTGCTCCCGTAGCTGCGCCTACGGTGTATGAATGGTTGATAATCTGATGTGGCACCTTGCATGGTAGCTCCTCTCATCAGTGTGTGAATGGGTGAATGATGTCATGTAGTGTTAAAGCGCTTTGAGTGGTCGGAAGACTAGAAAAGCGCTGTACGGGTCCATTTAAAATAGGTATCAGTAGGCAACTTTGTATCTGTCCAGATACAGGACACACACACACCGCTTTCAGTAATGCCATCCAGTGGATACTCTGTTCAAGTGGACATAAAAAGTTCCCAAAAACCACTCATACTTGTTTGTTGAAATAAATTATCTACAGGGACCTTGAAAGTCAAAATTAATTGACTTCTACACTACTACATGTCATCTTTCAACATCTCATCAACTTTCTGGATTGGTACTAAATTATGCCACTAAACATGCAGTTATATACCAATGCAGAACAGCTGCATGAGATCATTATTCAGTGGACACTGGGTTGAATTTGTACTGCTTTCACATCTGATGTTCTGTCTGATATGCAAACATTAGAAATAGCTGCAAAACCACAAATACACGTGTGCACGCTCTGGTTATGCTTCAGGACATCTTGCGAATCAAATGGTTTCCCCCTCCTTTCTCAGCTGTTTTTTCCCTCCCTCCACCTTCATCTCTCTGGCAGCTACAGGGAGCAGTGACTGAGTGAGTGCGTGTGTCTTATTGTTTGTCATGAAAATAGGATTTCAGCAGATGGATGGAGAGATTCTGGAAGAGAAATACAATCCACAAGAAAGTATACACAGAAAGAATGGATGTTACCGACTTCCCCTCGCCCACATGGGGGGCAACAGACTCCATTGTTCTTTTTGTGGGTGTACGTGAACGACCTCACACTGTGGTATCTGTGATAAGTGCTGGCATGTGTCCTAATATAATTTGAATTCATGTGTTTATGCTTGACTCTTGACTTGTGTGGGAGGTGAAACGGGGAGAGTAGAAATTCATTCCTGAATTGACATTCAATCAACATACCTACACATCAGTATGGAGGGATTATCTTGTTAGATGCACTGATTATTTGTACACAATACGGCCCTGTGTATGGAAGATATTTTCCCTCTGTGTGTGTTTTTGATAAAGATAAGAGAGGGTATTTTCCACATTAATGATGCTCGCCTCCGCCTTCCTCTGAGATGTTGAGTGATGCAGAGACGATGAGCCAAATTTCCCCATAGGGATTATGAACAATTCATGTTGTTTTATCTAGATTCATATTACTTCATCTTTTCTTGTTTTTATGAGTTCATGAATATGTAATCTGTTTTGATAGGATGTTCCCATCATTTTCAGAGATCTATCTATCCATCTTATACGGGTATGTACATCTCCCTTTTTAGACAATTTCAATGCCTATCTATACCAAATCCACATTTCCATATATATCATTTCACAATCAGAATTTTTCCCAATATAATACACAATTCAAAGCATATTTGTCATGTTTTGGACAAATTAAATAATCTTACTCCAATAATAAATGTGTGACTGCATTTAATGTAGATGTGCTGCTGCTGCTGGAGCGAATTAAAAAAGTATCTATCTATTTATCTATCTTAATGAATTACTTCAAATAAGCTACTAAAAACTAGGGATGCCCAGAAACCTTTTCTTTTTAGACCAAGTACAAGAACAAGCACTCACATTTGAGTACTTTCCAAAACTGAGTACCGATAAGAGTACTTAATAATACCATTACAGTTCTAACAATAACAAACAATTAAAAGGTAATTATTTAAACTGAGTCCGGCACAGTGCTCACTCCTCGTAAAAAGCACTGGCTCCATTACATCGCTTCCAGCGAACGCACCTCACAGACAACAATAAGGACAAAGCTGCATCACCAATCTGTTTTAACCAAATATCCTTTGGTCTAGCTCAGTTAAAAACACAAAAACACACGTTAGTGTGTCGTTCACTACAGAGTCTGTCTGTAACCAGTACCAACGATATCATCTTTAAATCCCCTATCTACGCTCCATGTGTCAGCTTTCGAGCTTTCAAAAGACCAATCGCAGATTGTTAAATGGTGTCACGGTCTTGGGGTGTTCCATCTATAATCCTTGCTTGTCCCCGACTCTGGCTGCTTTAAGTAGAGATAGCGAGTTTATTGCAATTGGGGATTTTTTTATATAGCAGCGGCCCTAATCACTTAGCAGCGGTGCTAATCGTTTAGCAGCGGCGCTAATGATTTAGCAGCAACGCTGTATGCAGGGGAGACGCTGGAGCCATAGAACTGCAACTGAGAGAACCTCTAACAATCCCTTTGTAAAAGCAGATCGTAGAGACATTTTAATTGTACTGATCTAATACGGTCATATCGCGGACACATTCAGACACACACACACTGGCTTTCTGCCTTAACGGGTCTTGTCTAATCTCTCTCCGATAAAAAAGCATTCATACAAATCTTGATGACCATCAAGCTCGTTTAATACAAAAGGAACGCCTCCGCCAATTATAATTCTGTCCATTAGTGTGACGCTGAATGATGGAGGGAACAGAGAGTGTAATGGAGAAACTTTTTACCAACTTGAATGCTGCCTAATTATTCCTCCCTGTCTTTGTTCACTAGAAACTATAATTATGAGTTTGTTTTGCTGAGAGGTTGGCTGTGGGAGTTATGGGAGTGGATGAGAAATGAGATCTATTTCCAGATCTTGGACTGTGTCAACAGCATTATATGCATCTCTGCTTCTATTCTCTGAATTTACTATTTGTATTCAACAAACAACAACATACTATCTCCATCTCTTTTTCAAATATCATTGTATATTAAAACACTTCACTTGGCTGAATTCAGACCATGTTTTTTTGTGCTTGTGTCCGTTTCTTTTTCATATGCTTTATCGCCATTGATAGCAACTGTGGCTCAGTGGTGAGCAGGGTCGTCCTTCAAGGAGAGGATCAGCGGTTTGATCCCCGACTCCGCTAGCCCATGTCGATGTGTCCTTGGGCAAGACACTTAACCCCAAAATTGCTCTCTTAGCTGTACCATTGATGTATGAATGTTAGCTACTCCTGATGGACAGGTGGAACCCCAGACCCTCCCTTCAGGGGGTGAATAATGACAAATAGTGTGAAAGTGCTTTGAGTGGTCGGAAGACTAAAAAAGCCAAACTGTCTTTTACACTCACTTCTCTTTCTCACCCATTTATGTGCTGTCAATAACTTTCATATCCATCATTGCCCAGTCCAGCTATCTCATGTCCCGCCTCCTCTGCCCTTATCCTATTTACGTGGCTTTCCTTGCCTTACTCTGGCTTGTTGGGAGCACAAGACAAGAGAGTATAAAGAAAAACATTGTAGTTCAACTCACAATGCACCATAATTATTTAACAATGGCTCGTATATTGTTTATTTCAATAATGTGTTGAAACAAAATTGTTTGCATTACTTAAAATGGCACACAACAATGTAATTATGTTAATAAACATTTAAAATCACACGAAAGAATCCAGAGAGTACATCCTAAGGCTGTAAACCCCGACACACACACACACACACACACACACACACACACACACACCTCAAAGAGATACAGATGTGTGGGAGATAGGAAGTTGTATTCACAGGGCTCTGTTACGGACAGACCAAAGGAAGGGATGGATGCAAGGAAAACCTTTAACAAGCATAGACACGCACTGGCAGAATTATTTCAATTTCATGATTGCATGTTGCATTCAGTTATAGCTGATACTAAGTCAAACAAAACATGGCCCTGACAACCAGCATCCTCCATTCAGTACAATACACACTTTATTCATTTAAGAAAAGTTATTCTGGGGGGAAAGCAAGCCCATATTTATTGCCAGGAGTAAAAAGAAAACAGCAAATGAAAGGAGAGAACGATGCTGTCTCACATGACAAAAGACTACATGCAATCGTTAGGGCAAAAAACATGAAAATATAATAAGCTTCATGATGTATCACACCTGGCTTTCCTTTCCAATAAACGTTACTCAATTTCCAAATAATGGAAGTGTGTTCACCATGGTTCCGTTCTGGTCCTGGTTTAGTTATCAATATTACACACAGAGTCGTATTTGGACCTAATATACTGCAATGAAAATACATTTAAAAACGGCAGGATTTAGTAGCAGACCTTGCTATGGGTAGATGTGTTCATGTGCATCACAGCACACCCAGATAAGACGCCACGGTGCAATAGTTTGCCTCAAGCTCGTGCTAGCAGGCTTGGTTGCAGTGGCACAAGTTTTAGAAAGTCACAACAAGTACCGGCCTACTTTTCGGCAACGCGCGTGGCGCGGCGGCCGACACAACATACACACACATGATGACATGCAATTTAAATACACTTACCGTGTGTGTCGGTGGTATGTGCTGAACTTGTTGCTCGTGTCGTCCCTGAGCGTGTCCTGCTCCGAGTGGACGAAAGATGTCCTCCTCCATACTTGTCTCAGTGTCCAGAGTCCGTCGATGAAACTGCTGCTGGAGAAACACCAGTAACATAATAATAATAATAACAGTGTCGCTCGCGACGTTTCCTGACGTCATCAAAACTTCTTCTTCAAATAACTGTCAGACATGCACAAAACACAATATGTGAAGCCATTTCTTCTTTCTAGCTCGCTCATACTGGTGGTGCGGATCCAGAACTTCCTGTTGGCGCTTCTCTGTTGTTCACATCGAAGTTCATCAAAGTTACCTTGCTGTTCAAAGAGGTGTGTTTCCTTGCAACGCCATCTTGAGTTTCGCGCACAGACAGGGGGCAGCGCACTGGTTATACCCAGAGAGCTCAGTCCAGTGGGAATATGGGAACTTTCCAAAATACATTAATAGTAATTATACGCAGTAGCTTTTAGCCTGCACTTCTTGATACACTTTCCATATATCGTTTAGTGTCTCCTCATAGTCCTATTTGATGAATATCATAGATGTTTGCTTATATTTAATCATAATTGTGCTTGATAGAGGCTCACTTGCGGCTTCTAATTTACTTGAGTCAATGCTGTGGGTTTTTTCACAAACAAATACAAAGCTGATACATTGAGTCGCCACAGTTTACCAGTTTATACGATGAAAACCATTGTGCCTGTTGGAAACTATCAGATTACGTGTCCTTGGGGCGCATTGAACAGTTTGCATATCATTTCATGAGAAAAAGGGATACAATTATAGTTCTCTGTTCTCGGAACAACACACTGTTTTCTCATGTTGTACAGATTATAAAACCCTCTGAGTCACATTTGTGCTTCGTGATATTGAGCTATACCAATACAATTGAACAAAAACCCATCAAGACCACCAGTTCTCACCAAACCTTTCTTTTGTATCTTCTTCCAAAAACATGAGTTACCAGGGCAACAGATGCCTAAGTAGGCTACTTCTTTCCAAAAGGCCTGACAATGGACCTTTTCACAGCAGACATTTTGACTAGTGATTGTAAGAAAAGCACTGGGGAAATGTATAACAATAACAATGGCTCCAATGAGTGTCCCAGTTAGCTATGCATGGACAATACCAGGGTTTCTCCTAAGTGGAATGCACTTATCATCTTGTTTTACCCTGTTATTGAATACACCTGTTCTGGCATGTATAAATGTCTGCCGTGAAAAAAGGTCTTTGGTTTGTAACATTAGTGAGGGCCTTTAGTGAAAACACAGCTGAGGGCATCTATAGCCCCCAGCTGCAACTCTGCGCCCAGAAACACAGTGGGCCGGAAACAGGTCGCACACTGTTATACTGCTTGTATAACGCTCCATCGCTCCTTGATTTTGAGTTTTGAATTTCGCAACAATTTCTGAAAGAGAAATTCTGGGACATTGTGCCAGTGTTGTTACTTCATGTCAATTGCAATCACATTTGTTTTGGAATTGGCCCCACGTACCATGCACCATGTGCAATATCAAATATGTATCCAATACCTCATCTTTTGGCCCATGTCAAAATGTAGTTGTTAGACGTTCATTTATTAATGTTATATTCTTCTCACACTGAGTATATTCCTAAATATGTGTTCTGTCAAATAGTCGAAACTAATAGCCAAACCCTGATGCAGGTTTCCAGCACAAGAGTACTCAAGAGTACTTAATGACCACCATGTGCCCATCGCTTGTTGGGAACCTAGAGCCACAGGCGACTGTACATTGTGTGGTCAGTGGCAAATTGGCTTTTTTGTACTAGAATTCCCAGGCGACACTGGCTGCATTGCTAGTCCTTCTAGTCTGTAAACAATGCAACATGTCAAGATAAACTAGAATCATACAAGTGATTAATAAGAAGCATAACACCTCTGTTTACATTATTGTCGATGCTGTCACTCCAGTGATTTTTATTTGTAAAAAAAACTGACGGCCATTGCTTTACTTGCTATGTCATTCTCAATTGATCTGAGTTAAAGATAATCCAGTGTTTGATATTCAACCTATGGTACTGATCAATAGCTGTTCCTTGTGTTTGTGGTAACAAACTAATAACAACACATACAGTACTTGACAATACAGAGTAGCTGTATAATGTTGTACAATGTTGCAGCTTCATCCTCAGTCTAGCACATTGAAGATAATAAAGAATGGACTATGAGGTGCATATTATATTGTATTTCAAGTAAAAATCGGACCTCTATCCAAATCAGTTCGTGCTGACTTGTTCAATGCCATCCAATAGATGCACTTTCTATGTGTCCTTGGCGGCTCGAGAGCCTCTGTTCTCTCTCTTCTGCGCCTGAAACTATTGACAAGGCCAAAAACACAACGCTCAAGGATATCTCAATGCTTAATTACTCCACCATTGCAGGGAATTTTAACAAACAAACTTCTTGTCAAAATCTTTCTCGGCTTCAGCAGCACTGTCCCTTGATATTCTAACCTGATCCTGTTCCACTAATCTATAGCCATATTTCTGTCTTTTCTCCAATCTTTTCTGCCTGAAATGAAGTAGTAGCATAAAAATGTAAATACTAAAGTACCCCCAGATTGTATTGTAGTGCAGTACTTGAGTAAACATAGACCTTCTACTTTCCACTGTATGACCTGCTGTGTAGCTACTACAGTGTTTTCTAATCGTGCAAAAGTCTCACTTGTTTATCTGTGTTTTAACAGTTGCTTTACTATCAGTTTTCTCCAGTAGCGTGTGTCTTGTTCCGGCCTCATGTGTTGTTTTGAAGTTGCTAGATGCTGATAAGCTGCCAATCTGGCACCCCTGGCTGTGTTATGTTTGTTTCTCTTTTTTACCCCTCATCTTCTCTCTTCTCCCTTCACCAGTGATTCATTTGTTTTCTGTTGAAGGAGGTGAGGGCAAGAGGTAGGAATCTTCACAGGTGGCTGCTGTGCTAACCGAAGGAGGGATTTAGATTTCCTGTGTGTTGGTGCGTGTGAAGAAAGTTATTTCTCAGAGTGCGATAAGAGAATATGTAAGATCTAAGCCAGTGCCCCAGGTAGAGTTTATTGTTGCCACTAAGGATATTCATAGTGCATAACAGACCTGGTCAATTCAATTTGTCTCCTCTTTTTGTCTCTCTCTGTATTATAGCAGTGTGCTTTTTGGTCTTTTATACTTTAACCAATAGGTTACACATATATTCTCCCATTTTCATCTTTAGTTTAACTTTCTCCTATGTTTTCTTTACTGACAGCAGTAGCATGATTCAATTTCTGGGCTGACTGTGAAACCCATGAAATCCTTCCACCGCCTTTGGAAAGGTCTTGATGCTGTTTGGGTGACTGACAGCTAATGTATAAACCTGCCTGACCCTGTGATGGAGCTCAAAGGGAGACAATTAACTGGCTGTGTTGTCTCTCTGTTGTACCCTTCTATCTGTGTGAATGTTTTCAACTGCAGCTTTTGGAATCATTGCCCAACAAAAGGACCTCAGGCACTGGCAGCCATGCAGTGCCTGCCCGAAACAATTTGGGTCACACCCCAAAAAACAGATAAGAGGGTTGCTCTGAGACTCATTCTGAGCCATGATGCAAAGTCTACAGAGAGTTGTGAGCGAGCGATTGAGAGATGAGGCAGTAAGAATAATATAAAGTCGGAGGAGAAAAAAGTGCAGAGAATAAACCAGAGATGTACTTCAGCTGAAGTGGAAGTGAAGAGAGAGATGAGAGGAAACTTGCAGTGAAAACAATGTTGGGTTGAGGGAGCAAGAAACAAATGACTGGCTGGATGATCAGACTCTTGATAGAATTGAGAGCTAGCTCAAGAGAATGGGTGGGAAGTGGGAGAAAAGTCAAGTGAGGGAGCGAATAGTTGTGCAGGAAAAGTGAGGAAATCTACCAATAGCACTTGATTGGGCCAAAGAATGGATTGGATAAAGTCGGAAATAGGCAGAAAGGGACCTGCAGAGTATTGTCATTGTCATGTATCTGAACTTGATGATTTTTGGTTTTCAGATTGGTTGAAGGAAGACATGCTCCCTAATGTGTTGAAATATTTATTTGGCTGCAATGTGACCAAGCGCAAATCAAAAGTGTTTTACAAAGTTCTTGAAAAGTTTACGTTTTGGAGATACATTGTTGTCATAGGACAGCCACAATATGCAAGGCTGTGTTTTATAATAAGATCATTTTCATTTACGTCACCCCAAAGGGGTTGTTTCACCACCAGCACTAACATTAAATATACATTGGACTGGACTGATATCCCTCCAAGACTAAAATGTCTGGAAAACCACTAAATCTTCAACGATGAGACAACTAGAGATTGCTTTTTATTCAGGCAATGTAAATATGTGAGCGCTGCATTCAGGAGATTTTAAAGAGCGCCAAAGACCTCTAACTTACTGTATCTCTTTATTTCTACAACGCACACTACTCTGCAATTGTCGGCCTAATTTCCGCTGATGATGACAGGGAATACAGAGCACTGAACCAGGACTTTTTAGGATGGTGCCGGGAGAACTGCCTCCAGATAAACTGCAGCAAGACCAAGGAGCTGGTGGTGGATTTCCAACGGGGTAAACGCTCTCGTCCGGTACCAGTGAGCATCCAGGGACTGGACATTGAGATTGTTCAGTCCTACAAGTACCTGGGTGTTCACTTGAACAATAAACTGGACTGGTCTGACCACGCACACAAAAGGGACAGGTCAAACTCTTTCTGCTGAGGTATTTTGGAGTGCAGGGAGCACTCCTGAAGACCTTCTTTGACTCTGTGGTAGCATCAGCCATCTTCTATGGAGTGGTCTTCTGGGGCAGCAGCATCACGGCAGCTGACAGGAGACTTAACAAGCTGGTGAGGAAGGCCAGCAGCGTGCTGGGGTATCCTCTGGATACTGTGGAGGTGGTGGGGGACAGGAGGATGATGGCTAAGCTCTCATCCCTGATGAACCACGCCTCCCACCCCATGCAGGACACTCTGGCAGCGCTGCACAGCTCCTTTAGCCACCGGCGGGACTAATAAAGTATTATCTTATCTTATCTTATTTGTCCTATAAATTAATTGAATCACTCTTCAGTGCCCCCTCATTGAAAGAGAACTGTGTGGCGGGAAAACTCAAATGTAGATTTAAAAGTATTGCCCACAACAACAACCCTCTGCAGAGGCAGCTGAGGCGACTGTATTTGCAGCTAGATGCGGCAGGGCACAAGGATGAATCAACACCATGAACCATTCCATTCATCCTGGGTTTAAGTGTTTTCTCCCCGGCTGCAAAATGCAAATAAACAGCAAAAACTGCCTGTTTTCATGATGCACTAGACCTCAAAGAAACGAGTATGTAGGATTGTATTGTATGTTTTATTTGATATGTTGTACTTGAGATGAGAATTTTCAGTTTTTACAAAGGGATCAGTCTTCACTGCCTTCTCTTTCTACTAAATAACTTACATACCGACAGTTGTTGCCTCTTTTAAGAGCCAATCATGTCCGATACTTTTGAAGACACACTGTATCTACCAATTTGTTATTCCTTTATTTCACTTGTCTCTCCTAAATGATCGGTGTGTCAGGCTGCACTTGAACTTTGAGAAATTGTCAGTTGAATGTTAAATGCCTTCTTGTGGAATATTAATATATTTCCAATCAAACATGTCAAGAATTCATCTTTTTGATTGACTATTGTCTTAGTATGAGGTGGAGAGCACTCCTCTGGGATTATTTTTGACCTGCACAAAATACAATGAATGGGACGACATATAGAGATAGATTGATTGACAGAAACGGAGAAAAGTCATCTTAATTGGCAGTCAGACCCGGTCAGTGTCAAGTAGTTGAAGGAATGAGTGATTTGTTGAGCACTGAAAGAGACTGATTTATACTGACTGTGTCTGCAGACACAGGTTTGAAGGAGTCAATGGAGTTTTCAAGAATTAATTTGCTCATTTTAAACCAGCTCTCATTGGGCATAGTGTGTGGACACTGTCTACTCACACATTATAGACTGTCCTTCTTATCTTTGGTATTTAGTCCCTTTCTTTTTTCATTATTGTCAGTAAGAAATCCACAATGACACCTCCACCGCTTTTGTCTGTCGGGGGATTTGCAGCCAACACATACTGTACATGTGATCACAAGTCGCATAATATGATTAAACACAAAAAAGTAACAATTTAACCAGTCTGCAAAGTTCAGAAAAATAATGAAATGGGAGGGAATTTTCCATTTTTTCTCTGCAGTTTCAGAATGCAATTAACTCTCACGGCTGAAATCTATTTCCTCCCACGCTGAGGCAGCCTTGGGCCCACTGCTGTGGTCAGTTATGGAATTCCCTTTCTATCGCTGTGGGTAGACAAGGTGCTGTATCTCATCAAGCTGGGAAGCAGTGATGAGGACAGGTGTGTTCACACTATATTTTGGTCATCATCCCCCAAACCAAAAAATTACACGGCATTTTACTCAGTTTACAGTGCCTGATTACAAAAAAAAAGAAATTAAACATTGACCCATATAGCCTTTAACTCATTCATGGCTGGAATATTTCAACATTTTTCTTCTGGTGAAGCCTATAAACATAGAAATACTAACACGTGTTTTCAGACATGGGTAAAACTGTTTTTTTCCCTATCATAAGTAACAAATAAAGATCACTTCAGAAGTGCTATGGAATAATAGTGTTATACTTGTAAGTGTCTTTTATCACGTAACCCTTCAGCCAATCCAGACTATAATCACACACTATAAAGAACGCACACTGCAGTTAAGGCAACAAAAGCCCCGAATTAGCTCTATTGCCCCATTTGTTTTTTAAGTCTGTGTAACACAAACCAGTTAGAGAAAAGATATGGGCTGTTCAGGCATCAACACTCAGGAGTACAAACATGGCATATATAATGAAGTAAAATCAAAAATACATAACTAACAAAAATTTAATTCCTAATGGGAGGAAATAGCTCTCGAAGATGTGCATTATGAACAAGGTGAAGAGAGGGCTGCTCTGCCTCATTGCAGATAATAGTCCTGACATGGTGTCAAACATCCCTCCCTGGGGTAATGTTGTTCCGCTGGTGAGAATCTCCTCTAGAGAATGGTTCTCCTAACTGCCTGGTCAGGAAACCTTGGTGAACTGTCATGTTCCCTCCCCACTGCTACCCTGGAGGCCGGCCCAGCAGATGTTGGTGCTGTGCTGCATTGCAGGCAACTCTTTCTCTGTTGTGTCCTCTTGAACATTGGGCTGCTGTGAGAAGATAACCTCTCGATGTCATTGCTAGTTTCATAACACTAAACTGTTTTCTTCTCTTCTGTGTCCTCTGCTCTTCTAGAATATATTTAGATCCCGAACACAACATGAGCTGCAGACCAGAATGGTGTTAGAGCCCCTATATATTTTCTGTATTTCTGGTCTATACCATTGAACAACTAATTTTTTTTTTTTTTTTTTTTCAAATCGTTACCTATTCACTATTTACTTAATGTCCTTGGCTGTAACCTCACTGTCTGCCTCACTGTCTGTGTCTTATCTCTCTTGAAATAGAAATAGATTATGTCCTACTGTAAGACAATTAGGCAAACTTTTACCTGCACCGACTCTCCTTTGTCTTTTGCTTTTCTCTGTGTGTGTCTGCATGTCTTGTTTTTATTGACAGTATATGTGTCAATGTCTGAAACTGTAGGATGTTCAGTGTGTTGGGCCAGATGCTAGATTACTGGGTTCCTCCAGAGGTATACAATATTTTAGAGTTGTTTTGTTATTTTCTAGGTGATTGCAAAGTGTTTACCAAATTATCTTTGGTTAGAAAGCAAACACATCTTCAGATAGTCTTGTTGCATTGAGAGTATTCACATTTGTATTGAGGATGACCTCTATTGAAAGGCGTCACGGTTCTTTTACCTACTTTTAAGATAGAAAATCAGCCAGTCAACCAATCGCTCTCTGATTTTAGGACCTGCAGCTCCATGGAAAGCGTTCCTCTGCCTGCAGTCCTCCATGAATCTTCACAGGCCTGCAGCACAATCCTAATTTCGGTATTATGAAGGAAGAGTTCGACATTTTGGGAAATACACTTATTTGTTTGATTTGAAAAGATTAATACCACTCTAATGTTTGTATAGTAAATATAACGCTACTTCTTGCAGCCAGTTAATTTTTGCTTAATTTAGCATCAAGATTGGAAAAAGAGGGAAAGAGCTTGTCTCGGTGCAGAGGTGAGAAGATATCCCTACTGTACCAGCACCTCTAAAGCCCACTGATTAACAATTTATATTTTGTTCATGTAACCGAAATGTAGAAAAGTTTTCCTGCTTTAGAAGATGGATGAATTTTGAATGTGGTTTTTCTGTTGCAATGTAGTGAGTGGCTACTTTCAGCACCACGGACAGTTCCTCTGCCTGCAGCATTTAACTGCTGCAATAAACCACACAGCCCTGCCGCACAATGTTGATTTCCAAAAAACTGGTGACACTTCTACATGTTCATGTGACCAGCATGCCAGATAATGGGTCCAAATCACACTAGTTCACTATTTAACTCAGGCCTTCCTCCACAGTTACCTACACTACTGATGGTACTCCTGCAGTTGGAGGCCAACAAAGCGTAGTCATCTAGAATTGAAATGTCATTGTGTCACTTTAACAATACTTTTTTTCATGTTAAAATTGTCCGGACATGATTTTCAAGCAATGAATCCCCATTTCATTAATTTATTCAGGGCATATTCATACAGTGTTCTCTTTTTCTTCATTTTGTCCCGTCTTATTTTTGAGGCTGAAGCTTTGTTTTCAGCTCAACAAAGAAATGCTGTGATCATTTAGAACTTTTCCAAACCAGCTTTTCACACAGTTATCAAGGGAAATGACAAAAAGGCACCCATCTCTTTGCTTTGAAAAAAGATGACATATAACTGCTCTAGTGCCCGAATAACTGAGGAAAACATCAAAGCTGATTGGTGGGTTGTTTCTAAAAGAGTCGTCTAAAAGAGATGTGTTTAATGTGTTTACATGCTGAATTTTATCCCATTATTATTGTATGCTAGATTAGTCCTGTTTTTAGATTGGGAAAGTCAACAACACAGTCTGTTTACTGTCACTGAAGCCCTTGATGAGGAACTGATTAGGATACGTATAAAAACATCCATCAGGATGCTAAGACATTTATACTCTTTATCCCATTTGCCGGTGGGTTTCATGCTCTATGAGTTTTCCTATTTTCATCCTATGTGGAACGTCAGATGTATGATTGGATTTATGAATGGCCTGAAGAGCACCCAGTAGAAATGTGCATTGTTGTGTGATGTAAATGCTACATTGTGAAACATTTTGCACCTTGCACAGTGGGACAGCCCAGGCAGATATCATCTCAGAGGCTGATATGCTTTACGATCATGTTCCATTTCTCGGGCAGACTAACAGAGCTTTTCTCTGGAATCGCTCAAGTGGAACTGAAGTTCTCATGCACACGTTAAGTTACAGACACATAGCTCATTAAGAAACAATCGATCACACCCCACTGCTCACTTACAAACATCACTTTCAAACTTCCTCATCTCACTTCTCCCTGGCTTTCTCCAACACACACACACACACACACACACACACACACACACACACACACACACACACACACACACACACACACACACACCCACCCACACCCACACGATTGAAATCTTGTTTCAACATTCTTGTTTTCCTTCTCTCCTCTCTCCCGCTCTTCCTTTTACCAGAATACCTGACTGAAGTGGACCTGGATTGGATCCTTTAAACTCAGAGTGGTGAGTCTCTGACTAAGCTGTGTTAACAACACAATGACATTGAACAATGCTCACAATGATACATGAACTGAAATGGCATCAGGTTTTCTTTTCAAAAGCATTAAAACCATCCTGAGATTACATCTGACATTGAGACATTTTTCCTAATCTTTGAAAAATCTGAAAGGAAAAGAACAAACACCTCTGATGCTCACTGTACACATCCACCGAAGGACAAATACTCCACACATACATTTCCGAGTAGTTCAACCCAGATTTACTGTAAATGTCGGGATACCCATTTAACACAGGCAACATCACTATTAACATATACTCTATATAACTGTCTTGTAAGAGCCTCTAAATGTCAAAATCAAGTGTCTCATATTCATCCAGCTCATAAGCTGCTTATTGGACTTTCCAATTCCACCAATTACTTCGCACTTCACAGTGTAAGATGGCACAGTGAGAGACATGTTTTTAAAGAGGGAAGTGTCATTATTAGCTTGTATTATGTAGACCTTTAGTTCTATCCATTAGCTTTAATATGTTGATGTCACCGCTGTATATTTGCAAGGCATTGACTGGTTTTTAAACAGTACAGATGTCTGGCAATGACAACAAGCATCGGACCGATTAACTCTGAATCAGCTGCCACTCTAAATGACACATAACTAATAAATAATAACTTCATGATATGTGCATTACTGTTTTTGTACCCCATACTGTAATCCTAGCAAGCAGATGGTGTTGAAAAATGAGTTCCTCCATATGCAGTGTTTCATTAAAACTCAAAAGCCTGCTTGAACAATCCTGCTTTCTGTGTTGTAAAGACACCATCAGACACCAACATACCTGCAAGGCCTGCTCATGTAATGAGCATTCTCCACCTAATTAATGCTTAAATCTGTACATAGTGTAGACAAATATTAAACAACTACAGTATTTTATGAATAAAGATTTAGGAGGTCACTTCGCAAGACTTCACACTTTTACACTGCAGCATACATAATAATTGCAAAATACTGCATATACTTCTTTGTGTTTAACCTGTTTAATTTTTAATGAGCTCTGCTTCTGGACCTAGAGCACGAAATAAAAAGAGAAATTGCTGTCGGCCTATAACCTAAGGTTGCTCAAACAGCACTGAAACTTGGATGACAAAACAATCCAGACTCATTAAAGTGGCATGAGGAAAAGTAGTTAAATAAATATAATACAATATTGGCGAAAACAAAAACATTTTTTGCAAGCGCAAGGACTTTTGCAACGTAGCAGGACAAGATGAATACAGAATTGCAAAAGGAAACTACAGTCTTTCTTTTGACGACTGTGCCCGACTAGATTAATACTGGTAATACTTTCCAAAAGTGCAAACATTACAAAAGAGAATTGTGATGTCAGCCAGAATAGCTAGATTTTATGGGAAACTGAGGGAGATACGGAGCCGAACCGAGCTACTGGTTTCCTCTGTACCAAACTAGTCAATAAAACATACTAGAACTGAACCACATGAAGGAGAGTGATGCCAGTATTACTCACCACATACAGACACACACAACGATTTATTGCCGAGCTCCACACACACACACACACACACACACACACACACGCACACACACACACACACACACACACACACACACACACACACACACACACGCACACACACCCAGACACACATCACACAAAGAGAGGCAGAAAAAGAGAAACAAGAGAGTAAGCGAAGAAAAGCAAAAGAGAGATTCAGCAGAGAGTTGCAGATTAAATATTTAAACATAAATCGTAATATTCCTCTTAAAAACGAACGCCCTAGTTATATGGCCCATTTATGAATTGTGTTTTCATTTAAAAAAGAGCGTTTCGTGTGGCCTGCGCCTCTGTCCGTGGAGTTCCAGAGCGTACCCATCCACCCGCTGTGGGAACTGAAAACTAGAGACGTTTCCAGCACCAGCACAGCGCCGATTTTACGGTTTGTGTATCTTAATTGTGTTTACTATAGTGGACACGAGCTTGAATTCCACAACAGAGGCGCGTGACTAAAATGAAATGTGTGTTTGTACATCCCGGAACAGCGCTGCGACACGGCTCCTAAATCCTGCTCGCGCTCTGTTATGAACACAAAAAATCCCCCTGCTGAAAATCAATGACACGGTGAGTGCGTATTGGGGAGAGAGAGAGAGAGAGAGCGAGAGCGAGAGAGAGAGAGAGAGAGAGAGAGAGAGGCGGTGTCTAGTGACTGAGGAGGAGGAGAAAGCTCCCGGTACGGTCGTCCTCGCAGCTCCCTTTTTACCGTCAATCCAAGCAGTCGGGTACCACCGGAGTGCCCGGGGCCGTGGACTTATTTTCCCCCGGGAATCGACACATTGGGCAACAACGAACTATTCCAGGTAGGTGCGGTGCTGGCTGTTGATGGGTGTTTTTAGTTTAATTTTTTTTTTTTTAATTAAATGTTGTATCAAAGAAATATAAAACTGGAAATGAAAGTGAGTAGTTGTCGACTTTCATGGTGCTGCTGCTGCCGGATGGGGGAGAAAGCAGATGAGAGCCCAGACAAAGCTCCTGGGAGGCGGCAATAGTGTTGACGCGGCTAATTGCTTTTTAAATTGGCGGAGGGGGAAGCTTGCAAGCTTTAGTTATGTCGCGTTGCCCCATCTGCCGCGGTGACAACTCTCCAATGTTTATAATCCGATTAGGAGAAGGATCAGCAATTTGATCAAATGAGCACTCCACGGCCACGCCGCAACAGTGGCGCTTTCCAGCCGCTTTGTACGTTCCATTGTGACATTCTAACCAATATGCGTCACACTATGAGAGTTCTGTGTTCGGTAAAGTGCCCTGTCTCACTTCATTCTGCTCTTGTAACACTTTACTGCATCCTCTTCCTCCGTGTCTGTTTTCTCTCTCTGAATGGCATCCGTCTCATGTCCCCCTCTCTCTCTCTCTCTCTCTCCCTCTCTTTCTCTCTCTTTTTTTCTTTGTTTTCAGAAGATGCTCTTCTTTCTGCTACCTGTCGTGGCTCTTTTGCTGAGCAGAGAAACGACGGTCTCCGGTAACAGTAACGACAAATGGGTGAGCACCGTGGCTCAGTACAAGGACAGGTCCTGGAACAGATTCAGAGATGTGAGTTTGAACTGAGAGAAACAACATCCAGCCAAAAGGGGTACCATCATTAGCGACCTTGTGTTTGTGGTGTGTGTGTGTGTGTGTGTGTGTGTGTGTGTGTGTGTGTGTGTGTGTGTGTGTGTGTGTGTGTGTGCGTCTGAGTATGTGTGTGTAAGGGGGGGGGGGGGGGGGGGGGGAGAGAGAGAGAGAGAGAGAGAGAGAGAGAGAGAGAGAGAGAGAGAGAGAGAGAGAGAGATAGCTATATGCCCCTGATACACCCCATGAGTACCTGAGCACCTGCCAGCAGGCATAATCGACATTGTAGTAACTCAGCAGGTTCAGATTCTGGTTGAGGGAGAAGCAGCCTCATAGACTGAGAACATCAGACCTCTGCATATGATTGAACATATACAAAACAGAAAGCAGAGCTCATGATTTGACTGACTGAATTATTTCCTGAACTGAATTGACGGTCTTTACTTGACAGTGTTGACATTATGAAATGTTATATTTTCATTCCACTTTCAAGTAGTCTTACAGCTTGTATAACTGATAATGTATCATCTCTTTCAGTCAGAATCAGAAAAAGAGAGTCTGTGACTTATTTCCAGCTATGAGTCCAGTGGAATTTCATAATAGACACAACAGCCTCTGCAGTAATGATGTGTGTCTGGTTCTGCCTCTCCTGTAGGATTTCTCAGAAAAAGAACATACAGTACATGCAAAAGTCTGTCGTCTACACAGGAGTTAGGGCACCCGTGTGTGTCTCTGTGTAGTTCAGATGGTGAATCATCAAGACTTGTTTATTCAGGGATATCAGGCATGAATTGGATGAAATCTCAGAAGTTGCCATGTTTGCTCTGCAGTTGACTATTTTCCAGCTGAATCAATGTTCTGTCAAGTCAACACAGGCACATATTGATGCATTTGTGTCTCACTTTTGTGTAAACATCTATGAAATTTTCTGAGTAACCTTTGACTGAAGAAGAACTTAGTGAATAGAGTAGGTGCTTCACGTACTCTATTTGAAAGTCAATTTGAAGTCGAGGCATGACTCTGCAGCGACACCAACGTGTAGGTCTAATTATTGTGAAAAAAAGAAATAGAGCACACATTCAGCCAGTTGCTGCGCAGCCACATTGTTTAAACCCCCATGTTTTCAAAGATACCCCATATATAAGGGGGGATTTTTTGGGGGGGAAGTGTGCAAAACAATTAAACACAAGACATCCAGAAGATTTCTATTTTATGGAATGGTACAGTCATAAAAACCTGTAATTTTGGGTTTAAATATTTCACTCGGTGTAAACATTATACAGCTTCAATGAAGAACTGGAAGAGAATATATGTGATGCTGCCAGACGGTGTGATTTAAACATCCTTACAGCTACTTAAGGGGAAATTGGAAGGGTTAGATGTATTTACACTGAAGGCATCGTGCCATGAACATAATTACTCATGACTTCAGTTTCTTTGGGTATTGGTATTTTCTTAGGGCAAGCTTGTGTTCTTCTCCGAATTCGGCCTCACCTGGAGAATGACACCAATACCGAACCAGCATACTCTCCAGTCTAACCTGTCGTCATCAGGCTGATGGTGACAGCAGTGTAAACACAGGCTTTTCCTTTTGATTACTCCGAACATGACGGTGTCCTCAAGAAATTCCAGTCGACAGTGGGCTAACTTTGGCCTTATTAGCTGACCTTCCCCATACTGTACTGGATCAGCGCCAGTATTAGTCATGTCTGTACACACTGCAGGGCTCTACTACCTGCAGTGTGTGTGTGTGTGTGTGTGTGTGTGTGTGTGTGTGTGTGTGTGTGTGTGTGTGTGTGTGTGTACACTGCTGCCTACTTTCTATTCCTCTGTCTGGTCTCCTGTGCAAGTGAAACTTATGAACAGGAAACTGTCAGTGGAGGGCTGCGGACAGGAGGAAAAGTAGGAAAATGTGGTTCTGTATCAGTCAATTCCAAACTACAAAACAAGCATTCTTACAACTATCTTAATTATTTAGCTTGAAATGACAAAATACAGAGGTGAGCTAGCATATTTACCTTGCTTTCTTGAACATTACGATTTTGGGGAACTTTGGTACGAATATATACATATATACATGGAAAAGAATATATCTTTTTTTCAGAAATTCAAGCTGGATTATAAAAACTGTTAATTTGATGTCATAATTGGAAGCCAGATTTTAATCCTTTATGACCCTTTACATCCTGAAGCAGTATATGCACACACTAGTCATCAGTCAGTCAGTCTCACCCCCTGCATGAACTCCACATTTTTCTTTCATGCTTCTCTCTTTCACAAATTTTCATCCTCTGTCTCTGGAGCGGTGAATGACCCTGTGCTTCCTCAACCATGGCCGTCTCTATCTCCCCCTCCCTCTCCATCTGCCCTCAGCTGTGACTCCTCCTCTCCAGTGTTCCCCCCTGCCTGCCATGTTTCACTCTGCATCCGCGATGAGCTACTTGCTCCCTCCCACATATTGCCTGGAGCGTCCATAGTTAAACAGTCAAAGTATCTTGACAACATGAGGAAAATAGGATTTGATTTATTTTCTTTTGCTCGGCACATTCCTAACAACAGGACTGTAATGCAGACAGATGGCTTATTTTAGTCCACTCCAATCTACAAAGGACAAATAGAAATCAAATATGTCATTCATTATCACATTTTGTCTGTTCCAAAAAATATTTTCTTCAATCAAAACAAAGCCAATGTATGTGTTATTAGTTTGTATACTTGATGCATGCATGCATTTCAGCTGGTTTGTTGAAACAAAAGGACACATTCGTGGAATAAATGACACAAAGCATTGGCTTCAGACTAAAGTCTGTGGACAGGCTTGCTGGCTGAGCCAGAATTCTGATTAGTTGAGTTGTCTAGTGGAAAAGTGTAATTTTATTGTTCTAGTGCGATGCCTTTGTTTCTAGTGTGCTTCAGTGAGCTTCTTCAGCTTGTTAGATGATCTAAATGTTTTTGACCAATTCAATATTTTCTTAATCTTTCAATTTGCTTGACCAGGTTTGTTGCTCTTTTGCCAAATCACTTGTTGTAATTTTAGCAAATGGTATTTTCTTTTTCCTCAAGTTACAATCACCACTTTAATTTGCATGATCGTGTATGCAAATAAAGTATAGCTGCATTGAATATACTGTACACAAATTTGTATGCAGCACTGAGTTTGACTGTGTTTCTGTTTCAATAAGGGACAACTTTGTTGTAAGCCTGCAGCTGCCTCGTGCTGTTGGCTATATCAGAGTATTCTGGTCAGGACAAAAGCATATATGGGGGGTATTCAGTGGTAGAAGCAGCAGCAGTAAAACAAAATAGCTCATTACCCATTATCTGGTAACACTAGCATTCAGGATTGAGACTGTGGTGCATGAAACATGTAACTAGTTTCCACACCGTCTCTTTATGGGGATGGTTACGCATGTGTGCTCTCTTACAGTCAGTATATTTGTTAGTTGAGTGAATCTAATGCTTTTCCTGACGTGTCCTTACAGACACATTTGGAGTTGATATCACAGTAATTCGCTATTTATTAATGATATACCTAATTACTTGACCTTGCTCACCTTTTGTGTTAAAACCTTCTGTGGTCGCTGCATTGCAAAGAGGAATTACTGATTATTTGGAACCAAACTATTGCCGCATTTGTTAAAAGGTTGGGGGAAAAAAAGTCCCCGGTGGAATTGCTTTTGACATATTAGTGAAGTCTATCGGATAAAACTGCACATATTATGGTCTGTGTTTTGCTGAGCTGGCCGGTTCAAGTCAGTTCTGCTATTCTGGCCTGAAACAGCCAATTATTTGTGGATGTATGTAGTGCAAGGAGATTATTGGGTAGTTTGTATTGAAGAAAAGGTTCAGCAAGCATTGGTGTCTGAAAGACTGTGTATAACAAGAGCAGAAGTTGATCTACGTTGAGAATGTATAGAACTGATCATCAGGACCATCTGATTTCATGAATCTGATCAGAACTCAGTCCTTTTTTTGGCACGGTCCAAAATGTGCCTGTTTTACTAAAAGCACAGAAAGTTGGCTTTGAATGCCTGGCCAGATTGATAGAATGTTTACTCATTTTACAGATTTTAACCTTAATTTGGTCAAACGCCCAGCCCTTGTTGGGCGTCTCGGGATGTCTTCCGCTGTCTAATCTTCTCTCCTGTTGTCTCTTATCAGAATCTCTCTCTGCAAACAGTGACAGAATGGCTGTCATTGCCATCCAGGCAGACACACTTTTATCTTCAGGAGGTGGAAAAGTTGTTTGCACTCTTCTTCCTGTTTCTTTCTCCTGAAAGAGTCATTTCTCATCTCCGTCCTCCTTCCTGTCCCTTTCTCTCGTGTCCTACTGAAATCCTGTCTTCCGCCCTGCTCGCATGCCGTCAGGTTTGCAGAAATGCACTAAATCTTATTTGCGTGGGACACCGGACGTGTGCTGCATATTTCCCTCATATATTTGTGTAAGTGCATGCTGTCCCCAGACTCTCTGTTCATTTGCTGGTGGACCTGGTGTTCGGCTGAAAAATCTCAGACAGCTACAAACCACCATGTGTGTGTGTTTGCGTGGTTGCATTGCGACTATGTGTGTCACAGCCAGCGGCCTGTCTCAGCTCAGTCTCATGGTGACAATTAAATTCTGTCATCTTTTATCTTCAGTATTTACTTTTCCAAGACGACAGTCTCTCTGAGGCTGCCAGTCACCGACCCCCGCTGTCTGTCTTTTACAAAATAGTGTGTCAAATGTGTGTGCATTTGTGTGCTTGTGTGTACGCACAATTATTTTCATTGCAAAGCTGGTCGGTGTGGTAGCTTGTATTACATGTTTTTCCCTCTTCCATTTATGGAGGAGAGGGTTTTGCTGCGCTTGCACGTTCTTTTTTCAGCCTCACTCTGACACACGGTAAACACATTCACACCTGGGAGCTTCCCACTGCATCCAAATGAACTGGTCCTCTTCTGCTATGTCTATGTTTGCACCCTGGTGTGAATGTGTGTGTCCTGATTACGCAGCTTGGGGGGGAGGGGCGGGGTGCGGTTTAGAGAAGCAGCTTAAATGAGACGAACCCTGGAGTCACCTTCACCTTCTCTCTCTCGCTCTCTCTCTCCCACACACACACACACACACACACACACACACACACACACACACACACACACACACACACACACACACACACACACACACAGACCCCTGAGTGAATACTCCCCTACAGACAAACAGTATTTCTGTCAATTAAACGAAGTCTTGGGTGAACACCTGCCATTCTTTCTTATCTCTCCTTTGCTCTGTCCTACATTTCTCTTTCGCCTCTTAAGCTGCCTCTCTACCTTCTCTTCAGACTGTTTATCACCTCCCTTCTTTCCTGGCTCTTCTCTCTCTCGTTTTATACTCCACTAACTCCTGATGAAACAGTGTCCTTCAAAATACACCTTCTCCCTTCATCCCTTTTCCTCTGCCATGCTTTCCTTCTGCATGCATACTTCTGACTGTGAGCTATGGATTTCAAGTGAAAAAATGATGATCTAATCTCTGTGTTGAAGGAGAGTCTTCCTTGTCATGTAGTACCCCTTTAAAATGACTCGTGGAAAATGTTCACATCTCTCTCCAGCTGCTGTCTCTGCATGTGTATGAGTGCTCACCGCACAACACAACACACAGGCACAGCTGCCCATCCACCCTGAGGCTCTTGGAGACATCGATCAGTACATTTACAGGGCCTGGTAACCCTGATTGGAGCCTTGATATAATCAATAAGTGTGTGAAGAGGCAGGAAGACGGACACACACACACACACACACACACACACACACACACACACACACACAGAGACACAGACACACATATGCAGGAACACACACACACGCACACTAACATTTGGAGGACAATTCGGTCACAGGCTAGATAGAGGTCACTGTCCCCTATGACCAGGATAAATAGGTTTTGACTGTGTGTGTGTGTGTGTGTGTGTGTGTGTGTGTGTGTGTGTGTGTGTGTGTGTGTGTGTGTGTGTGTGTGTGTGTGTTGGAGGATAGAACATAGAGAGACAGACAAAGTAAGGAAGCTAAAGGGTTGCCAGTGTAGTATTGGCTGACGATAAGAAAGAGGAAATGGGGGAAAAAAGCGAGATGGTAGGAGAACAGGGGAAGAGGAGGAGCTTTCATGTGAAGCCTATCAACACTGCGGGCAGAACAGATGGACAGACAGAGTATGGAAGGACGGGAGAAATGTGAAATCCATCATCAATAAAACATTGTGTGTGTGTGTGTGTGTGTGTGCTTCAGTCAGCTTTGTCATGGCAGCGAGATGAAGAGATGGTGTCTGATTTGCGGCTAATGTTAAAAGATTTAGACAGAGAAACCACCCTCAGACTATTGTGGGGGAAAACCTACATGCTCTATACTACTTTTGTATTTGAATGCCTTACTTTGAGCCATATTATATTAGAAAGTAGATCTTTTTTAAACATATGCCACTGTTACTATGACACTAAAGTGTAGAAAATTCCATTTCTATTCCTAAATGAGGGATTGCAATGGATCACCTATACTGCACATACCAAACCAATATTCATATTTAGCTACCAGCATTATCAGCACCCTACATTTAGAGGTAGGTGATATAATGATATATTAAATGAGAATTTATGATTTTTTTATGAAAGAGATTTTACTATGCTATTTATACTGAGGTAGCTTTCCCTTTTAAAGGGACAGCTCACCCCAAATCACATTTATTTTCCTCTTCCCTTTCAAATAGGAACTATGATTGAAAGAAAATAGTTTGTACATGATTCACTTTTTTGTTGTTGCATATGTTGTGAAAAAGGTGCACAATATGGCCGGGGATGTGATCTAAAAGGGTTAAAAGGACATTTTTCATTTCATCTCAATCCATCTCGAAAGTTATGTGCTCTATGAAAAGTTAAGGGATCATTCTTTATATAGTGCCTTTTGTCAGGTGAAAATAAGTTTTTGTTCAAAACTTTGGTCTATGACCAAATACCTGCAATACTAAACATTCAGCCTCCGGGCTGTTGTTTTTAATGCTAATTATCGGATGTTAGCAGGCTAACCCCATCCACATCGCTCACCCCTACCTACAATATGTTTTCTTCATGTGTTGATCTAACATCAATGCACACCATCATTATGACACCAATGGGGCTGGAACTAATGATCATCAAATAATATGTTGACTTTTTTAACATTTATTGAATAACTATACAATAAGTCACTAATGGTAAAAGAGGCAAAGGTGACAAACACTTTTTTGTTTTGTCTGATGTGAACAATACAATAGAGGAAAAATACCCCAAAATATTCTCGACAAATTTTCTGTTAATTGTCTGTCTAATTATTCAAGTAATCTTTTCAACACTAAAACAGATTCACTCTCAATATAATTTCCAGTGTAATATGCATTACCCTGCATAGATTGTGATCCATATGGCTTCAAGCTGTCTTCACTTCATTTTCACCATATTTCATTTTCATGGATGTCTGCGGTTGTTTCTAAATTTACATAATACTAATAACAGGCAGAAATCTTTCTGTCAACATATGTCTTTAGTACAGTGGGTTTTTACTCACATCGTTAGCAGCCGGTTTTGATGAACGTGTGTGTGTGTGTATGGAAACGTGTGTATCATAGTTTCATGCATAATAGGTTGTTTTGATCATCATGTCACTCTACTCTATATGTCAGAATAGTTTTGCCTCTTTGTGTTTCGGTTGCCTTTGCCATTAATGAAGCTGTCCCCCCCACTGTGCGCTCGCTGGTTTTTGTATGATCAGATGTTTCTTCCTCAGGTTTTTGCTCCCTCTACATCTCTCCATATGCCAGTGCATGATTTGATATTTTGTCATCTGTTTTATAAGTTGAAATGAGTGGAGATAAGCCATAGCAGCCGTATTCACCCGCTTGTTACTCTGACAAATAGGATAGACCTGCCGCTTTAACTAGTCTAGTAGGAACCACGCAGGTGAAACTAATCTCGTTAACGAGGGCTCAGTTCCATCAACCCTATACCAACACCCTGGAACTAGCTCACCTTAAATGGAATGCAGTCATTTTAGATTTCATTTTCATGTCAATTATACCTGTCAACAGAAATCGAGAGGTATATTGTTACTCAGCAATGAATACGCTCTATAATTAGGATGTTTTATATAAAAAAAATCTGAGCTCAAAAGGGGTCTTTTTTGGACACAATTATTTTACATGAATTGTCTCAGAAGCGAATGGTGGGTTGAGCAAGATCATTTATTTTCTTTGTGTATCTCGATCACATCATGTCTTTCTGTCATTTGGTTTCTCTTTTTTGTGCTTTTAGCTAAACGCTTACGTCAGCACATTAACATGCTCACAATGACCATGCTACATGCCGAAGTTGAGCAGGTATATGTTCACTATCTTAGCATGTTGGCCTGCAAACATTTTCTAATTGGCACTAAAAACAAAGTACAGCTGAGGCTAATAGAAAAGTTATTAGTTTTGCAGGTCATAAACCAAAGAATTGGACAAATTCTAATTTTGACCTGGTAATGACGCGTTATGAAAGGAGATGAAAGTAATAACAATTCATTCTCTGGAGACCATGAATGCCAAATGGCATGGCAACCTATCCAATTAAATAAAACACTAAAATATCAACATCATAGCAGTGGGCACATGAGACAAACATCAGTGTTGTTGATTTCCTTTTTCAGTCATAATAATCATCTTTTATAATTTCATGCTTTAATTGATTAAACCTGAGTTTACCTCCCCTTGTTTTCTGTAATTACAGTAGATGTATCTAAGAGGATGGACGCAATCATTGCTTTTCCCGTCATAATAGCTGATGCAGATGATAATTACAACAGTCAAATTACATGTTGTTCTTTGGAATAGATAGTTGGGCGATATATTGTGTTTCTGAGGTGGCCTAATCAATTATATAATGCAGCATACTTTACTGACAAGTCTTGCACAGGTTGTATTTGAAAGTAGCCTTCTGAGTGTCACTGTGTGAAATAAATCATGGGCAGTCTGTTTCTCTTTTTCACACCTCCCCAGCCCTCCTTTCGATCAGTGTCAGCATCTCTCCCCTCCCTCCCTCTCTTCCTCTCACTCTGATGTTTATGGTCTCTAAAACCATGTCAGATTGAATTGGTCATTATCTAATTTTTCCCCTGAGGGCAGGGATACAGTTACTGTTTGTGTGTGTGAGTTTGAGAGATGTCTTGTCGGCTTCAATAATTCAGGAGGTGTCTGCTGCTGCAGCTCATGTGGGACTCCTGAGAGAGAGGAGGAGAGCGGGAGAGAGGGAGGCAGGGAGAGATTGACACAAAAATCTGCTCCTCCTCCTGTGGCTTATAGTGCTCTTCCATATTCCTTAGTGCATCATTTTGTAGTTTTCTGACACTACAACTCCCTGGTGGTGCACTCTTGTTTATGAAACACAAACTCTTGGGACTTGTAGGTAATGGTAATGAATAGTTGAACCCTGAGGGGTTGAATGAATGCTGCATGTAAATGTGTGGATTCTGCATGTATGCGTGTGGACAGTTAAACCAATAGGCCTCTGGGTAATGTAGTGAGACAGTGTTAGTTTTTCCAAAGACTAAGTGGAACTGAGCTGTCGGCTGCTTCCCCCAAAGAGCCGTTTATTCTGGTTTATCAAGGTGTACTGGTCTAAAATGTATATCATATTAATACAACATCCTTTATTTAATTATGGCTGTTGCAATGAGGGGTGCATGGATGTCGAAACCAAATTCCATCGTGATCTCTTGAATAGTGGTTCACATATTTTAGTGTGCCACAAAAATTTAATAGAATTACATAAAATATCCTCTTTTGTAATACATGTCCTCGAAAGGTGGCGGTAAAAATTCATATGTACAGCTTTAATCGGGTAATTATGTCACCACTATGTTGTTGCTGTCCACTCTTTAAAGAGGAGAACCCAGTTTGTTGTTGGTTTCTTTGTTGGTGTGCTTCTGCTGTCAGTGTGGGATGAGTGAGTTATTTCATCTATGTGTCAGAAATGAAAAGTGGATAAAAGCAGCCTCTAGTCACGGGACCCAGTGCTCCACTTTAACCCCTCAGATAGATGCACTGCTGCTGGTCGGGGTGGTGGTTCTGCTATTGAAGTTAGTGTTAGCCCGTCACTGCCAACTTCGCACCCATTTTCTCTGGCACTATACGCAACCGCTCTCCAGTCAGATGCCACAGCGTTGTCAAAGTAACAGCTGGCTGGACGTCCTGTTTCAGACTGACTTTCAAATCCATGGAGACACATGTAACCAGATTTAAGCCAGATGGTGTTTTTATCCCTGGTATCCTATTTAAACTTTTTAAATGTTAACACACATAATATAGGTTCTGAGGGGAAACTCTAATTTAAAAGTAATGTGGTTATTTTTATTGTATAATAGTATTTGTAGTGTAGATAGTTTGAAGAGTTATAGATGACTGCATACCTGGCTGGAGGAAAATGGAACTAAGTTGAGTGTGAAGTATCACAGTGACATTCATTAATTTTACATGTACACCAGAATTGATGAAAGTAGTTAAATAAATGGACAAGGTAGCATTACATATGATCAGATAAGATACTTCTACATGCATTTGTACATGAAGCACTATTTAACAAAGCTTGTTCCTGCTTTGAATCAAACTGGGATGTTACGTTATTATGAATTTCACCCACTATTTTCCCAATGAAAACCATTATATCTACAACACATCTACAACACACAGGTTTCTTGATGCAAAACAAAACAAACATTTTCCAAGGTTCAAGGTTTTTATAGAGGCCATTTGTGCCTAGACCGTCAGTCCACATTCATTGGAATTCTTTGCGCAGGGCTCTCCGAGTCAACAGTTTTGGAGAGAATAAAAATAAGAAAAAACACACTATACAGGAAAGAGAAAAAATATAAAATATGAGAACACTATACGAAATATGAAAACACTGTACGAAATATGAAAACACTGTACATACGGCGGTATATGTGCAAAGGTGGTCGTATATACAAGGAGGTTATTAGATGCATTTTTTTATTACAGTGATAAATAAATAAATAGGTTAGTCCTGAGTGCTGTTCCTATTCACAGTTTTGTTTTGCCATCAGTCTGACTGTGGCAGGGAAGAAGCTGTTGTAGAAACGTGTTCTATGGGTGATGATGCTGTCCGCTCTGCTGTGTCTCAGGTTGTACGTCAGTGTTTGTGTCTGAGCAGAGAGTGAGCTGGGTGGAGTGAGTCTCTGATGATTCCCTCTGCTCTTTTCCGACAGCGCTGCACATACATAGAGTCCATGGAGGGACGTTTTGACCCTGTAATCCTCTCTGCAGTCTTTATGACTCTTTGCAGAGCCTTCCTCTCTGCCTGTGTGGTGTTCCCATACCAGACAGTGATGCCTGCAGTGAGGATGCTCTCTATCAGTCCTCTGTAGGCTGAGAGGGCGATGGTTCAGACCAGCAGTTCATCTTAATGCACCAAAATGATAGGGTCATTAAAACATTCAAAGTGACTGGTCTAGGAAATATGACAACTTGAATCAACAACTCTTGACAATTACACAAACAAGATACTTCCTGTCTGTCATGGGCTTGAGTTTCTCACGCATCATCATGGGATACTGTGCTATGATGTGAATATCAACACGTTGTTTCAATGAGTTGACTTAAAATTATACACGGTAGTGTTATGAGACCAAACAGCACTTGTGTACACACACACACACACACACACACACACACACACACACACACACACACACACACACACACACAGTGCAGACATGGCCGGCTGTACCTGAAGGCTTGTCTTTCATTACCAATCCTTTCTGAAGGGTAAAATACTTGATTCGGTTCTTGGCATATAGGTTTTTGTTTTGTTCAATTAAAATCCCAGAAAACTCTTGCCAACTCAATCTCCATGTGCTGGCAACCAAAACAAAAATAAAATCAACAGCACATATTTAAATGATATCTATGTGTAATGCTTCAGCAGAAAGATGTCAAACTGAAAGCACTGCTTGGTCACCATGAGGCAAAAACCCCAGCTCATGTTAGTAAGACCACTGTGTTGGCACAGAGGGGGTCCAGCTACAGAAGAGTGACAAACTAAGACCTGTATAACAATCAACTTGTTGACAGTCAACTCAGTATTGTTGATCACTCAGTGCGTAGACATAGGTGACTGACTGAGGAGTAGAACCGATCCTGTTCTAGGTCTGGTGCTCAGTGTCCATGCAAGTCTTGATGTCTGATGACTGGAGACCCTCCCACGCACTAACAACCAGAGCAAGGGACTCACCTCCCTCATCGTCTGTACCTCACCCCTCTCCTCCTGCTCTTCCCTCTCCTCCCTCTCCTCCCTCTCTCCATCTCCCATTCATGTACAGTTGCGATGATACAGGCACGTTGTGTGTGTTGACAACGGCGGTCCCAGTGATTGAGCAGTGGGCGGGGGAAAGACATGGGAAGAATAGTGAAGCCAAAGGCTAGTCATGTTTTCTGAAGGAATAAAGGGAGATTGATTATGCATATGTCAGGCTTCAATTGATGGGAGATGGGTGTGGGTGGGGAAATGAATTAATTTATGCATATGCATGTTGGAGGATGACACAAGAATTGTGAATTGTTTGACAGCTTTAATTAAACTCAACCGAGTCATCCTCTGAGCTGCAGCTTCAATCACATTTGAATGAGCCACACATGCAGCAGCGCACATGGCATAAGGTCTCTCTCTTTACAGCTCCCCTCCCCTGTCTGCCTTTTGTTTGTTTGTGTGTGTGTGTGTGTGTGTGTGTGTGTGTGTGTGTGTGTGTGTGTGTGTGTGTGTGTGTGTGTGTGTGTGTGTGTGTGTGTGTGTGTACTCTAAACTTGAATACACTCGTGATTGGCACATTCCCAGTGACTTCCTCATGGATTTTGAGTTGGTTAATAAGGTGCACTGGTCAATACTTGGAGCTTCTTTTATCAGACATCTGGCGCATTCCTGAATACAAGCAGACAAAGAAAGCTTCACTTTGATTATCACCATTTTAATGGTTGCCATTATGGGATTCATTTAGCCAGAACCTTTTATTTGAGGTACAGTAGAGCGACTGATATTGTATAGTCACAGGCAGATAGTCTATCTTACTAACACAGATATGATGTAACCAGCACATGTTGGTTAGACAGAGAAGGCAAAATGAACGATTAGCTGGAGAACATAGCTGATTATTTACTTGCCAAAGAGACGACTACTCAAACTAAGTGAGCTGAAGGAGAAGAAATATTAGATATTCGCAACGTGGAAATGAATGCCAATGTTGATCTGAATCTGCTGGATGTGTAGATTCACCCTAAAAGGTTGTAATACAGAACGGGAAAGACAACGCAATGTCAAGTAGTTGTATTAATAAACCTAATACACAATATAATGAAGCTGACATTTCATAAACTCTAAGTGGTCTGTTTAATGATCTTCAGCTGATTTAATTTGAAGTAATCAACAACACTGCAAACAAATTGCATTTGCTGTGATAATAATCCACCCTGGTGCACACACACACACACACACACACACACACACACACACACACACACACACACACACACACACACACACACACACACACACAAATTAAATGTTCATGACCCCTTATTTGCATGTGTTTTTACTTTTATGTTATGCGGAAACATTTCATGGGCAGAGCTTTGCCACTTAGATGAAAACAGAAAATACCATCCCACTCTAACTTTTGCTGCCCGGTTTAGAGTGAGAGTGGGTGAGAGTTTTTGGTGTTCACTTCCAGTGAAAGCACTTTTTTAATTATGATTTTTATTAGCACTACCACAACGCCAGACAGACATATTGTACATGATCAGGTTGTATTTTACTTATATTCCGACAAATTAAACAACAAAAGTTCAAAAGTCGGTATGACTGTGGGTGCGTGGGTGTTTGTGTGTGTGTGTGTGTGTGTGTGTGTGTGTGTGTGTCTTATTCACTTTTCTTACACTTCCTCCCCTGTCCCAGTTTAACAAGGACACGCAGCAAGGGAGCAGGAATGGGCAACACTGCAATATTCCTGACTCAGATTTGATAGCTGGCCTAGTTTCATACTTTTGCAGCGAAGGTCAAAGTATAGGCAAACATTTTGTACAATATAAGTGTGTGCTTGTGTGTTTGGAATATACTTTTACCGGACACCCCATGTTTCCAACAGAGGTAGAGGAAATACTAGGACAGCAGGTTGTGGTCCGATTTAATTTTGGCAGCATCTTCTGCCAGGGCACACTCATTTGATCACAGTCCTCGTGAAACATTGGTGTGTGTGTGTGTGTGTGTGTGTGTGTGTGTGTGTGTGTGTGTGTGTGTGTGTGTGTGTATGTGTGTGTGTGTGTGTGTATTTGGACAATTTGCATTTAATTATTTTACATTAAAATGAATATGTACCACAGAGTGATTGGATAGAAAAACAGTTTTGAACAGTTCTCTCTCGTGAGCATTTGCTTGTGCAGAAAACAGTGCTGTGTGCAGAATGTCAGTTTGCAAGCTAACATATTATTTTTCTGTTTTCCTTTCATGTCCTGATCCCTTTCCCTCCCTGATGGTACAACAGGTAAGTCTGTATTTTCTATTTGCTCATTTTGTTGTTAACTATAATAATTAGTGTGTTTGTGTGTATATATTTTCTGGTTGGTGTGTTATTTTGACTGCAGGGACTTGGGCTGTTTCTTTCAACCTGGGTTCCACACACATACACATCTACTGTACACACACAGGCAGTGCACACACACACACATAGAGGTCTGTGCCGTTGGCGAGATGATTTGTCGACTTAGAGTTTATAAATGTGTTTGTAGGTGTTTTTGCAGGTACAGCCTTGGTTACTACAGTACTGGCCTCCAGGCTTGAGTGTGGCAGCGGAGATTTGTAGCTCTGCGCCCTGCTCTCCCCTGAGTTTACACACACACACACACACACACACACACACACACACACACACACACACACACACACACACTGCATTTGGATTGTATTGCCGACACTCAAAACCTTGTGGCCTGAAGTTTGACTGCTGTTAACAGCAATCAGCGAAAAACACTCCTGCATTGTGCGACAGATCAGAACTCAGCCGTGTCCGAATATGTGTCCACACATGACACTTCAATGCGACCTACCTGATAGTGATTGGATGTATTTCAGGATCAAAGGAAAAACCTTTGTTATTTCTGGTGCTTACCCGTCTTCCCTGCAGTATTCGTATGCTTGTTTCATTGAAGAATAGCTGCTAACAAAGCTCTGCTCATTTGGCGAAAATCACATTTTCATATAAATTCCTTCCAATGAAATCCCCCGGTTATTTTGTTATTTTAAAGGTTTTATTTTGAGGCAGCAATATCAGGAAATGTGTTTTTTTCATCAGCGTTAACTTCACATGACACAAGACAGCGGGTCTCAGGTGTGTTTTCCTCATCTCTCCCCTTTGGCTTCGGAGAGGAACTCCTGCGTGGGGGGAAGATAAAGGAGACCTACGTTTGATAAATTGTCCACACCTCACTGCCATGAGAACTCAATGCGAGCCAGGCCACTTCGGCATGTGGTCTGGCTGATTGGACCCCAATGCGAGGGAGATCCGATCTCGCTGTGTAAAATAGACACAGGGAAGCTCATTTCAACACATGCAGAGGGAGTGACTTCTTTCTCTGCTCGGGTGTTACTCCACTATATCTTTACATAATAATCAATATGATATAGACATTGTAAAGTCGCTGAACCCTGCCAGTTCTTACTCATGTAGGGGTTTGAACAGGGCGTGAAATGATAAACCAAGTAACTATAGCGCTTTAGAGTTTTGATTTATTCATGATTTTATGTTACCGTAGTTGTAACAATTTTCTAGGTATTATTTTGTATACCAGATTAAGTGCACTTGGTCAAATGAGCCCCTTTAGCTCACGAGTAGTTTGAGCAATGACAGGTTTGATACCCGCCTCATCCACACGTCACTAAGTAGGACACTGAACCCAAACCAGTCATAAGTTATGTCCATGGGAAAATAATGTATTCGCTGAAAAATAAATTACTTTTGAAAAAACAGAGCCAAATAAATGCAAAATAATTAAACCTTTCCCTCTGATTATGCTGTATGCTCAGTCAGGTACATGTGATTGGTTAACTTGGCTGCTTTGAAATAGCATTTTGTTTAGCTTTGAGAAAGGTTTGTGTTATCTATATCTGAAACTCAAACAAACCCATGCACCTCATTATTATCGGCTCCTACTTGTCACAACCATGATGTTACCAATACCGCTGCTGTATGTCAACACTTTGTTTGCTCTACCTTTAAAACCTCTTGAAAGCTCATGTACATTTACCTGACATAAACCTTTAAATAAACCTGAAACAAATATAGATGATGAGAATAATATAGAGCTTCTCTATTCTTGTGTAGTACAAAGGGTCTTGCTTTGCTTATGATGATCGCATTGTGTTAATAACAGCACATCAAGCAGGAATACATGTATAGATAGGAGTATTCCTGAGAGATAGTCCAACATAAATTAAAAAGATAGTAAAACAATATTGATGTGACCATTTCTAAAGTGTACAGAGGAGTGGAAGAGATTGTGAAGGAAATAAGGGGACTTAGTAGGAGAGCAACCAAACATCAGTTTTGAAAGTGACAGCTCCATTACTGCTATCCTCCATTAATAACCAGCCAGGTCATTAGTGTGAGAAATGAATGCAGGCTCTCACAGAGACAAACAAACACAGCGCTAATCTCTGTTCTCCAACAGAGTGTCAACCGCCCCGACATGAATGAGGGGAAGGGAAAGTGAGCGGAGAGGTCAGGGTAGAGAGAATCATAGGGAAGGAGGAGAGGACGAAGGACAAGATAATACAACAGATACATGAATAGCTGAAGGGGATGGCGATGGAAAGTGATCCAGCAGATCTCAAAGCAGGCTAATTAGAGTGAGAGGAAACACAGAGAGAGAAGAGGAAGGGAAAGAATAGTGAGTTGTCTGTGATTTCTGTGAGAGGACTTTTTTCTTTATGTTTGGACAATGACAGCTCCATTATTTGCATCATCTGTGAAGAGCCAGCAAAGTCATTAGTGCTGGAAATGAGTCCTGCTGCACGGAGACAAACAAACAGTGCTGATCTCGAGCCTCAAACAGACTGCCAATCAACTACCAGGTGTGTCTGTGAAGAATGGCAATTAATCTGTGAGAGGGGCAGAAATAAAAAATACAAAGTGATCTGTGGTCTGTCCTACGTGTCTCCATGCTGCGTCATTACCTCACTGGAGTCAGCAAATCATATTTCATGAAGAAGTGTCCTCCCTCTCCTCTCTTGCTATCTTTCTTTCACTTGTGTTCATTTTTGGTGGTTTTTCTTCTATTGGTTTTTCTTCCATTCTTCTTTTTGTGTCACTGCTTTTTCTATTATATCATTCTATATATATATATAATGGCTCTATTATCGACCCTGTCATGGCTTACAGGTCTTTTTCTATGTGTCTCTGAAAAGGAGTCATACAATGGTACTTGAGGGTTTTGAAGAACAATAACAGATAACCTGCTGATGGAAAAAGAACAGGGCCTCCAGTACAAATATGTCTGTGTGCATGTGGACAAGCTATTTGTGTGTGTGTGTGTGTGTGTGTGTGTGTGTGTGTGTGTGTGTGTGTGTGTGTGTGTGTGTGTGTGTGTGTGTGTGCACATGCCAGCAGTTGACAGTAGCGTGGCAACAGCTCCAAACTAAGTCTGCCTTCATAAGATGAGATGAGACAATATGACATTTTATTGATGCCCTGGGGGAAATTGGATCTTTGAAGTATCTAAAGTAATATACTGCAGGATTGGATTTAACCACAAATGTGGAACGTAAAGCAATACATACAATAACATAAAAGCAAAATGGAATACAAAAAAAATCAAGTGTTCCCAACAATTTCAACACATGCACAATCAACTGTACTCGTGGGACTTTATATTGTATATCTTGTTTGGGCATTCTGCCAGTTTTGTTTGCCTACAAAATTACAATTTGTAAACTTGTGATACTTCTCTTAGTAATTTATCTAAAAGACCCAGCTATATGTGGTTCTCTGACACCTGCAGAGTGATCACAGCCTCTGATTTGAAGATCTCAATGTGGGAGGGAGTGTTTGCTCTTCTGAAACCCAGAGCCACACATGCTCTGACTTTGTCCCTGACATCCGTCATTAACACTTCAAATCTAAATTAAAAGTAATATATCACCTAAAATTGCTTTATGAGTAACATGAGCCTCAACACACACACACACACACACACACACACACACACACACACACACGCACGCACACACACACACACAGTTTATTTGTCGATCTGTTCGATTCTGCTTTGTGGTGCAGAATCTGTATTGGATTTGTGTTTGGGACCAGCCCGCTGCCTTATTACTGCGTTGTCATCACACAAAACCACACACACGCACAAACTGTATATACTTATATATGTAGAAAAGTGTGACCAATTCATTTTTCTAATTTTAGTGTCTTGAAGCAGAAGTGCAGCCGTGGCACAAAGCAGGATGAGGTTATTATTAGGAGGAGGAATACAGTATCAGAATGTAGCGAGCTTCAGTATAATGACCAACCACATCATTTCCTCTCATCCTCTTTAATTGCAGCAGTCAGTTTCTAATGAGCCGGGAGGAGAGTTCAGGTCAGACTTTCATCAGAAAAACTTATCCCGGAGGCAGTGTGACTACAATTACAGTTACTTGTATCTTATTATTACTGCTGTTGTATTTGTTGTGATTAAAACACATGATATGATCCTCAGGATGCGTCCTATGCTCTAAGTGATTTCACACTTAAATTTTGAATATACATTCAAGTCCAACAGTCTATTGTGCAGAAACGCACACACGGTTCCTATTTTGTTAGATCCATGTGCAGTGAAATTATTTATCAAAGAGCTGTATGACCCGCGTGAACTCAAATCACAAACTGTAGATGGGAAAGCGCCTTAATGCTGTTTAATGGTGACAATCTTAAATCAGCTTACAGTAAAGACCTGAGAACAAAGTTGTGGATTTTAGTTATTTACAAAAATCTGCCAATAATCTCCATAACAGCATAAATTCTATTACAAATGGCATTTGATATACATTTACTGCAGAGTTTCGGGTGTGTATTTACGTGCACTGAACTGGATGAAAAATGTAAATCAAAGTGAATGCGTCAAAGCTCATATCACACACCTTCAAGAGCTTTATTTTGAAGAGGTCTGCGTGTGCGGCGATGCCAGTTAAAGCCGCAAAAATTGCTCTTTGTGCTTGCGTTTGCGATAAGAGTTGGCGTAAGCGAGCTGGAACACAACTAAAATGTTATGCCAAAAGGAGAATTGAAATGTAACTTTGATGCCTGATTTGCATAAACACAACCTCCATCCACTTCGAGGCAAAAATGCTCACGTGACGCCACAATTTCACCAAAAAGGCACAAGCACAAAAGAACAAACTTGATGAAGCTGGCATTGCAACTGGGTTCACGCTACTGTTGTCTTTGCCCAAAGGAAATAGAGGTTTGCTCCTTTCCAGCCCCAACCTGGAGCTCTACCACAGTACTCTTCTAAAGAATATTTACAGTGCTAGACAGATGCTGAGGATATTTTCCCTCTAGGACCTCTTTGTCATCTTTATGTTTGTCTGCTTGCTCTTAGGATCCCAGATTGGACTGTGTCATTAGGGAGCATAAGGTTGTGATAAAAACATGTTTTTATCATGCTCTTTTACTGGGGCGTGTGTGTGTGTGTGTGTGTGTGTGTGTGTGTGTGTGTGTGTACCGGGTCCTTCGCTGTCCTTCATTTTCAAATAAAATGGGTATTGCTTCAATCGTAAATTTTAAACTGAAAATGGATGGATGGAAAATTGGTAAAAAATCCCGACTGTGAATAAAGGAACCTTGAAATTACAGTATTGCACAGCAGATCCCCCACTCAGCCCTTACAGGCATTGTTCTGTGCTATTTCATTGGTGGCGCCATTTATTTTTTACTTTGATCTCTGACCTCGAGCAACACTCAACGTGAGCCAACACTTTGATTTCTTTTCTGTTGCTGTTTTTTGACAAGACACACGAGTGAAACAGAACAAAAGCATCCAGTTAGTGCAACTTAACAGCTGGGAGTAGAAGAAACATCCAAAGATAATTTTGATTCAAATGCAAGCAGCCAAATTGGAAATAGAATAAATGGGTTTTCCAGTACTGCCTGTATTATCAAATTGATCTTTTTTTTCTTCTAAATTTGCTTGTATCTTATGTTATTGTGTTTGTTTGTTTTTGCATGAGACATCAGTTTAGTGATTTATTTTTAATTTGCTTCTGTTTTTTTACACTTAATTGTGTTTTCTTACTGCACAGTAGAACTAGAAAATAATTGCATGTGGAGTGCATGTTGTCATCAGCCTGCAGCCATATGGAGCTTAATGTATTGTCATCCAGAGAGATAAAACAGAGCTCATTGACTTAACTTTACTTTTAACAAGCACTCCAGAGATATTATGAGCTCCCTTTCATCTCTATACACAAATATTTCTCACATGCACACATTTTCATCTTTCAGCACTTGTAGAATTCAGTATCTTCAATTAGCAAATCAAATTAGCTGCCACTGTATGATCTGTAGCCTCAGTTTTCACATCTTGTGGTTTTGCGTTCCCTTGCCGGATCTGATCCTGCCCATTCTTGAAGGTTTAAGTTCCTGTGCTTCACGTTGTCACCCTGGTTTACATAATTGTTTCGACCAAAGTGGAAGCAGGCTGTAATGTTCACTTATTACTGCGGTTGGAGAGAGACTTTGGCTGCCCAGCCAGAGGGGAATTACAGTACTCAAGATGATGAGAGCTTGGATATATCAACTGTAGGTTATGTAACATAACAGCACTTGGCAGTCTGGTCAGGACTCAATGCCATGTTGTCAGCGGTGATGAAATGGTCTTGAAGATACTATTCACATGGGAAAAAAAGTAGTTCCGTTTCCAGGTGATGGGAAACTGCAGCTCGACTCAGAGTATCACCTAGGTGAGCAGAAAGGACACCTCCATAGGCCAGAGTGTCATTATATGGCCTTTTCCCCACATACATATCTTCATATGTATTTATGTGAGGAATCTGCTTCCAGTTTATCAGCAATAATTTGGATCATTGATTACTTGTATAAGTAATTCAGCAAAAATTACTATAATTCTAGTCAAACATCTAGTTTCAGCATCTCAAATTTGAAATATTTTCTGGTTTCCTCAGTCTTCTATAACAGTGAACAGGATGTGTTATCTCTCCCTTATTCTATCTTCGCTGAAACCTTTTAATCACAACATCCTACTTACACATCCTTTTTCAATACTGAATACATCTCTCTCCCTGATGCATTGACACACATCTTAAAAAGATTGCAGCAAAGAATCTCAGAGGGACACAAAATGTAGAACAGGCTACTTTGCTTCAATCCTATTTATGTGCATTGAAGTCAAATAATAAAAAAAACAACTCTGGCTTTAAAATGGAGATAAATACCTTCATATCCAGTTCAATTACCTTTTCACTCTAGTATCAGCATTTTGATTAGCATCCCTGTCAGCTTTATGATTATGATGCCGATTATGGTGATCATAACTGTTGTGATGATGGTGATGATGATTGTGTTTGTGATTACTCTGCTTACTGACTGTGGCCGTGTCACAGATGCAATCTTTCATCTGCTCAGCTCATTCGGTGTGGAATTTGCAGTCTGGAGGAGCTTTAACTGGTCCAGAACTGTTCCTGATAGATAGATAATGTGGAGGCTCTTTGAAAATAAGATTTCAATTTAGTGGGTGGGTAGATGTGGAAGAGTGGAAATTTAGCATAGAGTATAATTTTGTGATAAAAAGAAGAGCGTATCATAGATACAACATAAATCTTTCAGATGTATGGGAGTGTGGGGGAATATAAAATAATACTAAAACTAAAATCACAGGAAAAAAACTGAACAAATTAATGGTAATTAATGAAAAATCGTCATATAGATGAAAACTAATTTGCAAGATCAGCAGAATCATCCAAGCAATGTGTATTTTGTATGATGTAAAATGTACTATAAAGTGTCTCACACACTTCCAATATCACCGCTGCCCCCAGTTAACAGTTAACGCTGCTTGTGTCTGGTAAAACCCGATATGACCGAGAGGATTGCAGATTTCTCTTTTCTTTTGTGCTTTTGTGTTTATATTACTGTAATTTATATCTGTAAATTCAAAGCCCCACTCCCACCGTGTACATCTCTCTCTGTCAGTGTGGGAACAGGCTTTTCTTGTATCATTGTATTTTGAACATTCACATTTTTTGTATAATTTCCTCATGCTTGTAAATTGTGTGCACTTTAAAACGAGACTACAACATGTGATTGTATCTAAAGTTTGCTTGGAAAAAAAAGGCCATACCAGAACCAGGAAGGCTGTAGCAGTGTATTGAATAAAGGTGGATTATATTGCTTATGGATTTTGAAATTGAAAATCTAATTTGTAAGAGGAATGTCTCTTTAAAAAGTAGCGTAGTGCTTTAATTAGACACTGTAGACTTACCATTATGATTATTGTTAAATGCAGAAGCTTAGGTTCAGAAATGGACAAAGACAAAGAATGGTGAGAGATTGGAGAGAACAACACAGAGAGAGTAATAACCAGAAAACAACATTTTCCTCTTATCTTCCCAAGGCTTTGGGAATTGGGTGTGAATTGCTTTTAAGTGCACTCCGGTAATAAAAGTGCTTAAACATATTCACACACACATCAACACAAACACGGTTAAGACCTATAATCACAACAATAATTTGTACAGGAAAAGAAGAGAGAAACAAAGAGAGAACAACTCCATCAGCTTGCGAATGTCGCATCAGTAGCAGACGCTCATAAATCTCATTTAACAGCTATTAGGTCAAAAATGGAAACAAACGAAGAATGTAAGACAGCAAAGATGTCGTGATAAAGAGATGCGTTCAGGTTTTTCGTCATCAGTTGGATTTCGAGAAGGAAAAAGGAAATAACTAGTGAATGAAAGACAACTAGTGTCAAACGAGTGACAAATGTGTCCTTCGTCATTATCTCTTTCTTTATTTGTTAATAGCATAATCATTTCCAAAAGAAAATAATGAAAAACAGACTATATCTCATCATGCATTCTCTTTGTAGTTCATATTTGATAAAGATTCTGCAGATAAACACCTGACAGGCCCACGCAGCACCTTTCAGCCCCTGTATTGATTGGCTGACCAGGTGTCTGTCTGAGTGATTGATGAACTGTAGAGCTTGTTAGTTATTCGCAGCACCTCTCTGAACATTGCACTCCCAGAGCTTCAACCAAAACAAATATACATTTACAGCAGGATTTCTGGAAATGTTATTAAGCTCCTCCGTCATCCTGACTGCATTACTGTGTCACCAGCATCCAGAGAGACTTTGTGTTGAAGCTTTAAGCACAGACGACTGTAAAAATCCACTCTGTGAGTCAATGTTGTTTGAAGCGGATGGGTGGCTTCAAGCCTCAGTATCTACTCAGTATCTTTAGCATCAGTCTGATGTTTTCAATCTAATTATGCTGATCTCGTAATTACACAGCAAGAAAGAAGGATTTTAATAGAAGCATGAAGGCTGACTTGACTGATATAAGTGGATGTAAAATGGCGAATAAGCCGCTGAACTCTGTTGCTGCACCAAGTTTAGACATACAAGTTTTTCCAGCGAGCAGCTGGAGAGACTCAAGTTGACGGTGCGTGTAAAAGCACCTCCTCTGGAGCACGACTGAAAGACAAGTCACTCGACTGGATATTGTGGTTCAGAACTGAGAGCAGAGAGAGCAATAAGAGCTTCTACTTACCCCAATGAGCTCACTTTCACTGTTTGAGAGCGCATGTGGATTTCAGGATAATTATAACATTGGGAGGGACTCAAGATTAACTTCGTTGATTCTCAGATCGGAGCACATGGTTTGGCTGTTGAAGCCCAAGCGCACTGAAAACTTTAAATGACGCGCCACATTTGTCAATTGATGCTCCTATGGCATGATGCAGGCATCAGAGTTACAATGCACACACACACACATATATATATATATATATATATATATATATATATGTATATATATATATATATATATATATATATATATATATATATATATATATATATATATATATATATATATATATATACAACATTTGACACTGTCAGCAGAGCATACAAAAAGGCCATCAAGTTACACACAGAGTGACAGCTGACGTTTGGCTTGTTAACCAGTGAAAGCAACACCAGTGTTATTGTTCATCAATAATTAATTTCTTAAATAAAATATCATCCTCAGGGGAAAATCCTTAGCTTTTGATTCCTTTTAGTTCTCTCCAAACAGGTACTGCTGCTGCTGCGGAAAACAAACAGCTCTGGTCGCTGGGTCCTCATTTGACGCTCCAAAATCGAAACCAGGTCGGAGTAGAGGTGTCAAAGTAGTTTGGTATACGTCGTAACACTTTCAATGCGTGTTGGCCTTTAAACAAGCAGCTTGAGAAAGTGTAAAGGCAACGGCTCTATTCAGAATGTATCGATGACATCGCAATATTCTAGAATCCAAAAGTGCAGTCACAGAGAATTAGAACCACACATGTGGTGTTATGACTCACAGTGCTGACTCACAGCTTTAACTAAAGCAAACTTCCTTTTGTATGAAAGATAAACAATGAAACGACATCACGATTACTTCGGGTTAATCTATAGATAGCCATGACATCACCTGGAGGGAACTAATCATCACACCGGTCACTCAGGCTTCACTTTGCACAATAACATGTGCAGACCTGTCACATAGTCTGTGAGCTCAGACGGGTTTTGTAAAAACAATCTCACAGTATTGCTGAACATATTTTACTAACTCCTGTGTATGTTAATAAGTAATGTTTGATACACAGTGAATCACACACGTTAACGATGGATGGATGATGGATGGATGGATTGATTGATTTATTCTTGATCAAATTAAGCATGGAGGCTTGCAACCAAGTCTTCAAATTGTAACTCTTGAATCATGTCTGATTCCAACTGCAAGCTGTTTTCTTGCTAAAGCAAAAAAGAGTAGGGACAGTAGACAACCAAAAACCTTATGATTTCATGCTTTCTGACTAATATGCATCATCACAAACAGATGAATAAAACATAGGGTTGGATCAGCAACGGTTGCAAATCCCAGTCTCACCTCTGACGGGTAAAAATAAGACTTATATCCACCAATGAAAGCAATGGGAGGGTGCTTCTCCCAGGAGGGCTCATTAAATCAGATTTTGTTTTTGTTAGCGCAGAATAAAGAGGAAAGACCTTTCTGTGTGCCACTTCAGACATGACTCAGATTGGAGTAAAAGTAATAGGATGCCCCCTTCTACTACAGTTACTACAATGAGGTAGCAGCATTGAAGGTGTGAACCAAAACAAAACAGTAAAGAACATAGTAATTGCACGACATCATTGTATAACCCCTGCAGAGAGAAGACACATCTCTCAGCCAATCAGTGCCGATATGAGCCGGTTGGAAAGGCCAATCCCCATGTGGGCTTGTTAAGGACCTGTTTGTTTTGAGAGAGAGAGAGAGAGAGAGGCAATAGAAGGTTAGACTGATAGAGGCGATGAGAAAAACACAGCAATTTGTGTGTGTGTGTGTGTGTGTGTGTGTGTGTGTGTGTGTGTGTGTGTGTGTGTGTGTGTGTGTGTGTGTGTGTGTGTGTGTGTGTGTGTGTGTGTGTGTGTGTGTGTGAGGGGGGCGGGGGTTATCTGTCTCTCTATTTGCTGTGTCTGAAGAAGGCAATGTCTGTGTGGTTCTCTGATCAAAGGTTGGAAAAGGTTCAGTTCAGTTCAGCTGGTCAGGAAGGTCCCTTCCTCTCCTTCCGTTGGTAGGGCTGGGTTTTAAATAATCGTGCCAGTATGGCTTCTGAAATTTGATTACAATAACAAAAGAATACTTATCTTAAAATGTTTGCTTTACATCTTGAGCTGTCTCATCAACTAATAAATAAACCGTAGGTTTGATACCCGGCCCTTGCTAATAGTTGCAAGGGGTTATTGTGTGTTGTGAAATGGGTTTTATGGTTGTGGAGATTGTATCCCTGGAAACAGATCAGACAGGATTAACTGCTCAGACTGGAAAAGGTCAAGCACGATCTGGATCCCTTTGTGTCCTCTGTTCACACTGCAAAGACCTATCTAGTACATTGCAACACTGTTTGTCCATGAACAACTACTCATGACTTTTTTTCTTTGATGAAACATGTATATACTGTATTGTATCCTTACTCTTCCAATGATAGCAATCATTATTTAGTTCAGAATTTGTCATTTGCTATTATCCAAATATACTTTTGAATTCCTCATGATTTGTTTAATGTCACGTAGTGTCTATATGTGTGTGTGTGTGTGTGTGTGTGTGTGTGTGTGTGTGTGTGTGTGTGTGTGCGTGTGCGTGTGTGTGTGTACACTGTATAGACAAATATAAACCTTTCCACCTACTTTAACTAAACAAAACATGATGGAATCGGGCCTCAAACAGTGTTGAAAGAACAATTTCTGTATTATTCATCTTGAAGTATGAAGAGGATCTGGGGCATTGTTTGTGTCGGCTTTAGTTTTGACAGAGTGTGCTTGTTTGGATAAAGACGTCTCTCAGCTGTAGCTAACCTGAAGTTGCAGTTCTCTGCTGCAACGTCTTAATTCAGACACCATGTTTGCTTCATCTTTCGCCCTTCTGCTCTTCTTCCTCCTCGTCTGGTTTGCATCCTGCATTCACCTTTCTAATCCTTTCTCCTCCTCATTTTTTCTACATCAGCACATCGCCCTCTTTTCTCTTTGTTTCACTGACTCTGTTCCTGACTAAGCCTTTTAGGCTGTGTGGAATTAGCTCCTGGCTGGTGTGTGTGTGTGTGTGTGTGTGTGTGTGTGTGTGTGTGTGTGTGTGTGTGTGTGTGTGTGTGTGTGTGTGTGTGTGTGTGTGTGAGTGGCTATTGGTAATCTTTACAACTAACTTTGGTCAGATGTAATGCAAGTTGCTGTTTCACTGTTGTGTGTTTATAAGACAGTGGGTGAAACAGTGAAGAGGCTATTCTGCTTAAAATCCTCTTTCCTTCCCTCAAGCTGCAGCTGTGCTTTGTTTGTCTAAAAATATCCATATTATTTTGGGGGGGAGCTGCTGTTTTGGCCACGCCTTCTAACTGGGGTTCAGAGCTTGACTTTTGCCCTCTGCAGTGTTGCTTCATTGTCCTCGATGCCCCCTAAGGTGATACGTATTGAAATTTAAGACAATATACAGTATTCCTGTTCACATTTTCTTCCAGCAAATGAATACATAGTTACGATACCACTTCCCCTAACTCACCAAAACTGTGTTATTGTTTTTGCCCAGCAGTTTGATTCTGTCTGACATAACATAGACTGTACGTGCTGATTAATCAAGGAGATGAAATAGAAGTGCAAGTGTAATTTGAAACCCCAGAAGAGTTTGGTAAGTTGAGCAAATTCACAAATTCATACAGACCAAAATTCAAGGTGAAGCCAATTAAGCAGATATGTTAAAAGGGTATGTTTCTAGGGGGTTGTTATCCTAAAAGTAACAACAACACCAAGTAAAAGTCGATGCTTGTGCAGAAACATATGGTCTTCTTTATCATTACCATATGAATGTGATGGTCAAAAATGGCCAAGAAAAGATTTGAATAAACCTGCCAGAGCTCAAATGATTAGTTACCTAATCAAAAAGATGAAATACTCCGCACCAATTTTGATTAAAGTAGAATTTAAGTAAAAAATGCAAAACATGTGATTGTCCCAGGTTCTCCAATGTCTCTAAATATAGAACATTTAATATATTTGGCTGTTAAAATATATATATATCAAAAATCCCTTTGAGCTCTGAGAAATTCTGGATAAAATATGATTAATTTAGAAAATATTCTGCAGATTCATCTGTAAAGAAAAAAAATCTAAAAGTCCTCTCAGCAGCATTTTTTGATTCAACATGAATATTAACATGTGTGTTCCTTTGTTGATCTGTAATAACGTGCATGAAGGAAACTATAACCTCAAACAATATATCGCTGCCTTTGTACAAGGACCAGTAAAGTGGAAGATGTACTCACTGGTTTAGATTATAGATGAGCTCAGCTTTTACTGTAGAAATAATTCAGGTGACCTCCAGAAAACCCCACATAGAATAGACCGCTGTTTTTCCATAACAAAGTGACAAAGTACAAATGTTCACATACAGCAAACATGAAAAACACTTTGTGAAAAGTTTAGTGTGTGTGCCTGTCTGGGGGGCCTGCTTTGAATGTTTTCTGCATTAATTTGGTTTGCATTTAGTTTGACAAAGCCTTAGAGACAGGTATGTATCAGTACAAAGACATATGCACACACACACACACACACACACACACACACACACACACACACACACACACACACACACACACACACACTGTAAGATGAGAGCTTCTTTCCACAGACTTCCTTTGAACTTTCTATTCTGTCAACAGACAGGCAAACAATAAAAAAAAGAAAGAAAGTGTCAGAGAAGAAGCAACGGGGGAGGAGTTTGGGGAGAAAGGGAAGTGTGGATGGCAGGACCGCTCTGACACGCTGAGGGTGAAGGAAACTTACAAACTTACTGAGGGGAACTGAGGTGGACAATTAAACAGAGCAGACTAATGCACCTGGAGTACAGACAGGACATTTATCTCCCCGTCCTCCCTCGCTCCTCCCTCGCTTCCCCAGTGGAGCAGACAGATAAGAGAGCCTGTGTGCGATTGTCTTAACACTTGGCCCGTCGCCACGGCTGCACTATCACCGTGGGATACCGTCAGGAGCGGAGGGGATTCTGTCAGATAGAATGGTATTAAAAAAAGATAGGGTAGTTGCGTGCAGGAAGTTAGCAGAGTGAATTTAGCTCATTTGAGTTCTGTAAGTGAACTACGAGAACAACTGCCCACAATGCTCAGCTGTAAGCACGCTATCATACTGCCTTTCACACCGTTTTTCCATAATTTTCTTCACATTTCATACAATTTCACAGTGAGACTCAATGGATCTGTTTAGGGTACTAAGTCTCTTGCACGGAGACACACAAAGAGAAAAAACATAGTTGCCATATGAATATATTAAGTCTCTTTTGCATCCTTTGCCCTCATTAAGTGTGGCTTCAGCTAGAGGGGTCATAGACCCCTATAGCAAAGCGCACTTCATATTATTGCTCGGGCTTATTAAGTGTGGCTTCAGCTAGAGGGGTCATAGACCCCTATAGCAAAGCGCACTTCATATTATTGCTCGGGCTTATTATTATTATTATTCTTCTTATTCCGCCAAACTTTGGACCGTATCTTCTCCCACAGCGTTGCCCGCACATGCGTAAAAAATACATCAAAACGTGCGGCCCGATCGGGAATCGTGAGCTATGACTTTTCTAAGAGATTCGACCAGCCATTTTCCCGAAAAGTGCGAAAAACGGCGAGAAATTGTCCCATTCACTTGACTGGGGTTTCGGACTGAAGAGAGCAAAAAAACATACATCTTTGTGCCCACAGTGACTCGCCATAATGCATCGTAGAGAAATGATTTAAAGTTTAAAACGTTGACAAAAGTCTGGAGTTTATTTGCCCAATTGGGCATTTTTTGATAGCTAGCACAGTTTTCATGTAATTATTGTTCAAGTTTAGGAAAATGTGGGAACCATTTCAGAGTTTACAATGGGTGTGTGTGGGGAAGGTTAGAGCTGTGATGTCATCGCTAGAGCACGAGGAGCTGTGTCCTAAACAACCTTTTTGTATTTGTATTTTGCCATTCACTCCACAATATTGACTTTTGAGGCATAATTTATATATGAAAACGTTGGAAATATTGTGCCGGTGGTACACATGCGTCGTGGAATCCAACAAATGTATACTGTTTTGTCAGCAAGCCTGAAAGCGACATGAAGACCGGCCAACTGCTCCATTAACCTCCATGTTAAATCGGACCACAATTTTCTCTCATGACGGAAACGTGAGCACTTTACAAACTGAATTTACGCCCTCATTTATAAATCCTTACAAATATTTAAGTAGACGGAAACGTTCTCAGAAGTCTTGTGCTTCTCATGATGTCATTATTTTCGTGATGGGATCCATGGTTGTCTGTCAAATACAGTAGTTTGAAAGTTAGTTTTTTCATTAAATCAACTCTCCTGTCTCTCTCTCAGTGAACACCATGGCAACGGTGACACACACGCACACACGCGCAGGAGGAACTGTCAGTTGGTCAGCTGACATCCTAACTGTTTGTGCTTCTCATGATTTCATTATTTTCGTGATGGGATGGGATTCATGGTTGTCTGTCAAATACAATAGTATTATTTCTTGGAGTAACCACACCTCCCTACTCAATTCTGCGCCCTACCTCGAATAATGGCCCATCTTCATTACCTACACTTACACCGGTCTCAAGACACAAATAAACGCCTCTTAACTTCTTTTCTTCCATATGCTTCCTCTTATTAAACACTTAAACAAGCTTAAGACTCATAGACACGGTTTAAACATCCTAATATTACCAATAAGGCACACAAATAGACATTTTAGACCATTAATAACGTCCTCTGTCAGACGCTCATGAGCCACACCCACGGTTTTCCCGCCTTATGCAAATGAGCTGCACCCACAGAGACTTTCACCCAGACCCCTGCAAAGAGCTCCTCTCCCCTCCTCCTATTCTAATTAATGTTAAATATAAACTAATCTCTAAATCCTTGAACTTATTCAATCCCCTTGGCTTTTATTCAAGTTCAGGAACATAGAAATCCACTACAAAGCTGTGTCCTAAACAACCTTTTTGTATTTGTATTTTGCCATTCACTCCACAATATTGACTTTTGAGGCATAATTTATATATGAAAACGTTGGAAATATTGTGCCGGTGGTACACATGCGTCGTGGAATCCAACAAATGTATACTGTTTTGTCAGCAAGCCTGAAAGCGACATGAAGACCGGCCAACTGCTACATCAACCTCCATGTTAAATCGGACCACAATTTTCTCTCATGACGGAAACGTGAGCACTTTACAAACTGAATTTACGCTCTCATTTATAAATCCTTACAAATATTTATGTAGACGGAAACGTTCTCAGAAGTCTTGTGCTTCTCATGATGTCATTATTTTCGTAATGGGATTCACGGTTGTCTGTCAAATACAATAGTTTAAAAGGTTGTTTTCTCATTAAATCCACAGTTCAGTCTCCTGCTCTGTGACAGTGTCACACCTGTTTTAAGTTAGCCAATCAGGGCTGTCACCACGACAACCGGTGATACAAACGCAGGAGGAGCCAACTGACGTTGGTCAGCTGACATCCAAGACACTCTATTTTAAACTCTACAAAAAACGTTTCACACACATTCTTATATATCATACATTAGACTTAGACACACACACACACACACACAGAATTATCACAAGACGATTGACTGTGTGTGTCTATGTGCGCCCGCGTGTGTGTGCGTGCACGTTTTTTGACCCCAGAAAGTTGGTGAGTGAGGAGATACAACTTGGATCGACCTTTCACCCAATGAGTCTGTTGTTGCTGGGGAAAAATGGACAACACAACGAAGCCGATTAGGCTCCTCCCATAGAAGAAGTCTGATTGGCTCTTTTTTATTTGGCTTTCGGTTAAGGATTTTTTTTTTCATTGTGAAAAAAACTACGTTTTTCACCCTCTCAAAGAAAGTCATTTGATCTGATAATTCTGAAGGTGGCTGAGGTTATTGAGGTTATTGTGTTATTGAGAGATGTGTTACCTCAATAACACATCTCACTACCGGTAATGTATACATATTGCGACGTCTTACGGCAGTAGTAGCCACACTTTCAAAATTTCTTGTGAAATTTTCTAGTTATTATTATTATTCTTCTTATTCCGCCAAACTTTGGACCGTATCTTCTCCCACAGCGTTGCCCGCACATGCGTAAAAAATACATCAAAACGTGCGGCCCGATCGGGAATCGTGAGCTATGACTTTTCTAAGAGATTCGACCAGCCATTTTCCCGAAAAGTGCGAAAAACGGCGAGAAATTGTCCCATTCACTTGACTGGGGTTTCGGACTGAAGAGAGCAAAAAAACATACATCTTTGTGCCCACAGTGACTCGCCATAATGTATCGTAGAGAAATGATTTAAAGTTTAAAACGTTGACAAAAGTCTGGAGTTTATTTGCCCAATTGGGCATTTTTTGATAGCTAGCACAGTTTTCATGTAATTATTGTTCAAGTTTAGGAAAATGTGGGAACCATTTCAGAGTTTACAATGGGTGTGTGTGGGGAAGGTTAGAGCTGTGATGTCATCGCTAGAGCACGAGGAGCTGTGTCCTAAACAACCTTTTTGTATTTGTATTTTGCCATTCACTCCACAATATTGACTTTTGAGGCATAATTTATATATGAAAACGTTGGAAATATTGTGCCGGTGGTACACATGCGTCGTGGAATCCAACAAATGTATACTGTTTTGTCAGCAAGCCTGAAAGCGACATGAAGACCGGCCAACTGCTCCATTAACCTCCATGTTAAATCGGACCACAATTTTCTCTCATGACGGAAACGTGAGCACTTTTCAAACTGAATTTACGCTCTCATTTCTAAATCCTTACAAATATTTAAGTAGACGGAAACGTTCGCAGAAGTCTTGTGCTTCTCATGATGTCATTATTTTCGTGATGGGATCCATGGTTGTCTGTCAAATACACTAGTTTGAAAGTTAGTTTTTTCATTAAATCAACTCTCCTGTCTCTCTCTCAGTGAACACCATGGCAACGGTGACACACACGCACACACGCGCAGGAGGAACTGTCAGTTGGTCAGCTGACATCCTGACTGTTTGTGCTTCTCATGATTTCATTATTTTCGTGATGGGATGGGATTCATGGTTGTCTGTCAAATACAATAGTATTATTTCTTGGTGTAACCACACCTCCCTACTCAATTCTGCGCCCTACCTCGAATAATGGCCCATCTTCATTACCTACACTTACACCGGTCTCAAGACACAAATAAACGCCTCTTAACTTCTTTTCTTCCATATGCTTCCTCTTATTAAACACTTAAACAAGCTTAAGACTCATAGACACGGTTTAAACATCCCAATATTACCAATAAGGCACACAAATAGACAGTTTAGACCATTAATAACGTCCTCTGTCAGACGCTCATGAGCCACACCCACGGTTTTCCCGCCTTATGCAAATGAGCTGCACCCACAGAGACTTTCACCCAGACCCCTGCAAAGAGCTCCTCTCCCCTCCTCCTATTCTAATTAATGTTAAATATAAACTAATCTCTAAATCCTTGAACTTATTCAATCCCCTTGGCTTTTATTCAAGTTCAGGAACATAGAAATCCACTACAGAGCTGTGTCCTAAACAACCTTTTTGTATTTGTATTTTGCCATTCACTCCACAATATTGACTTTTGAGGCATAATTTATATATGAAAACGTTGGAAATATTGTGCCGGTGGTACACATGCGTCGTGGAATCCAACAAATGTATACTGTTTTGTCAGCAAGCCTGAAAGCGACATGAAGACCGGCCAACTGCTCCATTAACCTCCATGTTAAATCGGACCACAATTTTCTCTCATGACGGAAACGTGAGCACTTTACAAACTGAATTTACGCCCTCATTTATAAATCCTTACAAATATTTAAGTAGACGGAAACGTTCTCAGAAGTCTTGTGCTTCTCATGATGTCATTATTTTCGTGATGGGATCCATGGTTGTCTGTCAAATACAGTAGTTTGAAAGTTAGTTTTTTCATTAAATCAACTATCCTGTCTCTCTCTCAGTGAACACCATGGCAACGGTGACACACACGCGCACACACGTGCAGGAGGAACTGTCAGTTGGTCAGCTGACATCCTGACTGTTTGTGCTTCTCATGATTTCATTATTTTCGTGATGGGATGGGATTCATGGTTGTCTGTCAAATACAATAGTATTATTTCTTGGTGTAACCACACCTCCCTACTCAATTCTGCGCCCTACCTCGAATAATGGCCCATCTTCAATACCTACACTTACACCGGTCTCAAGACACAAATAAACGCCTCTTAACTTCTTTTCTTCCATATGCTTCCTCTTATTAAACACTTAAACAAGCTTAAGACTCATAGACACGGTTTAAATATCCTAATATTACCAATAAGGCACACAAATAGACAGTTTAGACCATTAATAACGTCCTCTGTCAGACGCTCACGAGCCACACCCACGGTTTTCCCGCCTTATGCAAATGAGCTGCACCCACAGAGACTTTCACCCAGACCCCTGCAAAGAGCTCCTCTCCCCTCCTCCTATTCTAATTAATGTTAAATATAAACTAATCTCTAAATCCTTGAACTTATTCAATCCCCTTGGCTTTTATTCAAGTTCAGGAACATAGAAATCCACTACAGAGCTGTGTCCTAAACAACCTTTTTGTATTTGTATTTTGCCATTCACTCCACAATATTGACTTTTGAGGCATGATTTATATATGAAAACGTTGGAAATATTGTGCCGGTGGTACACATGCGTCGTGGAATCCAACAAATGTATACTGTTTTGTCAGCAAGCCTGAAAGCGACATGAAGACCGGCCAACTGCTCCATTAACCTCCATGTTAAATCGGACCACAATTTTCTCTCATGACGGAAACGTGAGCACTTTACAAACTGAATTTACGCCCTCATTTATAAATCCTTACAAATATTTAAGTAGACGGAAACGTTCTCAGAAGTCTTGTGCTTCTCATGATGTCATTATTTTCGTGATGGGATCCATGGTTGTCTGTCAAATACAATAGTTTGAAAGTTAGTTTTTTCATTAAATCAACTATCCTGTCTCTCTCTCTCTCAGTGAACACCATGGCAACGGTGACACACACGCACACACACGCGCAGGAGGAACTGTCAGTTGGTCAGCTGACACTTGACTGTTTGTGCTTCTCATGATTTCATTGCTTTTATTCATATCTGTTGTGACTGACTCATGGATTTAAACATGGTTATTCATTTCATTTTATTTAAACAAACCAACTGAAGTCTTGGGTAGGAGAGAGGCAAAGTTGTACTTTTTTACATTGAGCAGCTCTGGTTAATTGATGGCTGACATGATTGTTTCAAGGTCTTCTCCCTCTTCTGCCCCTCCCAATGGGCTTTTCGCATGAGTGTTTGAGTGCTATTTTTTTCCCGCCATTCGATCTATATACCGCCCCCTGTCTGTCTAACTCTGTCTGGCCCCCCCCCTTTCCGTGGCTGACATGATATTAGTTAATCTGATCTCTCTCTCTCTCTCTCTCTCTCTCTCTCTCTCTCTCTCTCTCTCTCTCTCTCTCTCTCTCTCTCTCTCTCTCTCTCTCTCTCTCTCTCTCTCTCTCTCTCATAGCTAGCACAGTTTTCATGTAATTATTGTTCAAGTTTAGGAAAATGTGGGAACCATTTCAGAGTTTACAATGGGTGTGTGTGGGGAAGGTTAGAGCTGTGATGTCATCGCTAGAGCACGAGGAGCTGTGTCCTAAACAACCTTTTTGTATTTGTATTTTGCCATTCACTCCACAGTATTGACTTTTGAGGCATAATTTATATATGAAAACGTTGGAAACATTGTGCCGGTGGTACACATGTGTCGTGGAATCCAACAAATGTATACTGTTTTGTCAGCAAGCCTGAAAGCGACATGAAGACCGGCCAACTGCTCCATTAACCTCCATGTTAAATCGGACCACAATTTTCTCTCATAACGGAAACGTGAGCACTTTACAAACTGAATTTACGCTCTCATTTATAAATCCTTACAAATATTTAAGTAGACGGAAACGTTCTCAGAAGTCTTGTGCTTCTCATGATGTCATTATTTTCGTGATGGGATCCATGGTTGTCTGTCAAATACAGTAGTTTGAAAGTTAGTTTTTTCATTAAATCAACTCTCCTGTCTCTCTCTCAGTGAACACCATGGCAACGGTGACACACACGCACACACGCGCAGGAGGAACTGTCAGTTGGTCAGCTGACATCCTGACTGTTTGTGCTTCTCATGATTTCATTATTTTTGTGATGGGATGGGATTCATGGTTGTCTGTCAAATACAATAGTATTATTTCTTGGTGTAACCACACCTCCCTACTCAATTCTGCGCCCTACCTCGAATAATGGCCCATCTTCATTACCTACACTTACACCGGTCTCAAGACACAAATAAACGCCTCTTAACTTCTTTTCTTCCATATGCTTCCTCTTATTAAACACTTAAACAAGCTTAAGACTCATAGACACGGTTTAAACATCCTAATATTACCAATAAGGCACACAAATAGACATTTTAGACCATTAATAACGTCCTCTGTCAGACGCTCATGAGCCACACCCACGGTTTTCCCGCCTTATGCAAATGAGCTGCACCCACAGAGACTTTCACCCAGACCCCTGCAAAGAGCTCCTCTCCCCTCCTCCTATTCTAATTAATGTTAAATATAAACTAATCTCTAAATCCTTGAACTTATTCAATCCCCTTGGCTTTTATTCAAGTTCAGGAACATAGAAATCCACTACAGAGCTGTGTCCTAAACAACCTTTTTGTATTTGTATTTTGCCATTCACTCCACAATATTGACTTTTGAGGCATAATTTATATATGAAAACGTTGGAAATATTGTGCCGGTGGTACACATGCGTCGTGGAATCCAACAAATGTATACTGTTTTGTCAGCAAGCCTGAAAGCGACATGAAGACCGGCCAACTGCTCCATTAACCTCCATGTTAAATCGGACCACAATTTTCTCTCATGACGGAAACGTGAGCACTTTACAAACTGAATTTACGCTCTCATTTATAAATCCTTACAAATATTTAAGTAGACGGAAACGTTCTCAGAAGTCTTGTGCTTCTCATGATGTCATTATTTTCGTGATGGGATTCACGGTTGTCTGTCAAATACAATAGTTTAAAAAGTTGTTTTCTCATTAAATCCACAGTTCAGTCTCCTGCTCTGTGACAGTGTCACACCTGTTTTAAGTTAGCCAATCAGGGCTGTCACCACGACAACCGGTGATACAAACGCAGGAGGAGCCAACTGACGTTGGTCAGCTGACATCCAAGACACTCTATTTTAAACTCTACAAAAAACGTTTCACACACATTCTTATATATCATACATTAGACTTAGACACACACACACACACACACAGAATTATCACAAAACGATTGACTGTGTGTATGTCTATGTGCGCCCGCGTGTGTGTGCGCGCACGTTTTTTGACCCCAGAAAGTTGGTGAGTGAGGAGATACAACTTGGATCGACCTTTCACCCAATGAGTCTGTTGTTGCTGGGGAAAAATGGACAACACAACGAATCCGATTAGGCTCCTCCCATAGAAGAAGTCTGATTGGCTCTTTTTTATTTGGCTTTCGGTTAAGGATTTTTTTTTTTCATTGTGTAAAAAACTACGTTTTTCACCCTCTCAAAGAAAGTCATTTGATCTGATAATTCTGAAGGTGGCAGAGGTTATTGAGGTTATTGTGTTATTGAGAGATGTGTTACCTCAATAACACATCTCACTACCGGTAATGTATACATATTGCGACGTCTTACGGCAGTAGTAGCCACACTTTCAAAATTTCTTGTGAAATTTTCTAGTTAAGTGTGGCTTCAGCTAGAGGGGTCATAGACCCCTATAGCAAAGCGCACTTCATATTATTGCTCGGGCTTATTATTATTATTATTCTTCTTATTCCGCCAAACTTTGGACCGTATCTTCTCCCACAGCGTTGCCCGCACATGCGTAAAAAATACATCAAAACGTGCGGCCCGATCGGGAATCGTGAGCTATGACTTTTCTAAGAGATTCGACCAGCCATTTTCCCGAAAAGTGCGAAAAACGGCGAGAAATTGTCCCATTCACTTGACTGGGGTTTCGGACTGAAGAGAGCAAAAAAACATACATCTTTGTGCCCACAGTGACTCGCCATAATGCATCGTAGAGAAATGATTTAAAGTTTAAAACGTTGACAAAAGTCTGGAGTTTATTTGCCCAATTGGGCATTTTTTGATAGCTAGCACAGTTTTCATGTAATTATTGTTCAAGTTTAGGAAAATGTGGGAACCATTTCAGAGTTTACAATGGGTGTGTGTGGGGAAGGTTAGAGCTGTGATGTCATCGCTAGAGCACGAGGAGCTGTGTCCTAAACAACCTTTTTGTATTTGTATTTTGCCATTCACTCCACAATATTGACTTTTGAGGCATAATTTATATATGAAAACGTTGGAAATATTGTGCCGGTGGTACACATGCGTCGTGGAATCCAACAAATGTATACTGTTTTGTCAGCAAGCCTGAAAGCGACATGAAGACCGGCCAACTGCTCCATTAACCTCCATGTTAAATCGGACCACAATTTTCTCTCATGACGGAAACGTGAGCACTTTACAAACTGAATTTACGCCCTCATTTATAAATCCTTACAAATATTTAAGTAGACGGAAACGTTCTCAGAAGTCTTGTGCTTCTCATGATGTCATTATTTTCGTGATGGGATCCATGGTTGTCTGTCAAATACAGTAGTTTGAAAGTTAGTTTTTTCATTAAATCAACTCTCCTGTCTCTCTCTCAGTGAACACCATGGCAACGGTGACACACACGCACACACGCGCAGGAGGAACTGTCAGTTGGTCAGCTGACATCCTAACTGTTTGTGCTTCTCATGATTTCATTATTTTCGTGATGGGATGGGATTCATGGTTGTCTGTCAAATACAATAGTATTATTTCTTGGAGTAACCACACCTCCCTACTCAATTCTGCGCCCTACCTCGAATAATGGCCCATCTTCATTACCTACACTTACACCGGTCTCAAGACACAAATAAACGCCTCTTAACTTCTTTTCTTCCATATGCTTCCTCTTATTAAACACTTAAACAAGCTTAAGACTCATAGACACGGTTTAAACATCCTAATATTACCAATAAGGCACACAAATAGACATTTTAGACCATTAATAACGTCCTCTGTCAGACGCTCATGAGCCACACCCACGGTTTTCCCGCCTTATGCAAATGAGCTGCACCCACAGAGACTTTCACCCAGACCCCTGCAAAGAGCTCCTCTCCCCTCCTCCTATTCTAATTAATGTTAAATATAAACTAATCTCTAAATCCTTGAACTTATTCAATCCCCTTGGCTTTTATTCAAGTTCAGGAACATAGAAATCCACTACAAAGCTGTGTCCTAAACAACCTTTTTGTATTTGTATTTTGCCATTCACTCCACAATATTGACTTTTGAGGCATAATTTATATATGAAAACGTTGGAAATATTGTGCCGGTGGTACACATGCGTCGTGGAATCCAACAAATGTATACTGTTTTGTCAGCAAGCCTGAAAGCGACATGAAGACCGGCCAACTGCTACATCAACCTCCATGTTAAATCGGACCACAATTTTCTCTCATGACGGAAACGTGAGCACTTTACAAACTGAATTTACGCTCTCATTTATAAATCCTTACAAATATTTATGTAGACGGAAACGTTCTCAGAAGTCTTGTGCTTCTCATGATGTCATTATTTTCGTAATGGGATTCACGGTTGTCTGTCAAATACAATAGTTTAAAAGGTTGTTTTCTCATTAAATCCACAGTTCAGTCTCCTGCTCTGTGACAGTGTCACACCTGTTTTAAGTTAGCCAATCAGGGCTGTCACCACGACAACCGGTGATACAAACGCAGGAGGAGCCAACTGACGTTGGTCAGCTGACATCCAAGACACTCTATTTTAAACTCTACAAAAAACGTTTCACACACATTCTTATATATCATACATTAGACTTAGACACACACACACACACACACAGAATTATCACAAGACGATTGACTGTGTGTGTCTATGTGCGCCCGCGTGTGTGTGCGTGCACGTTTTTTGACCCCAGAAAGTTGGTGAGTGAGGAGATACAACTTGGATCGACCTTTCACCCAATGAGTCTGTTGTTGCTGGGGAAAAATGGACAACACAACGAAGCCGATTAGGCTCCTCCCATAGAAGAAGTCTGATTGGCTCTTTTTTATTTGGCTTTCGGTTAAGGATTTTTTTTTTCATTGTGAAAAAAACTACGTTTTTCACCCTCTCAAAGAAAGTCATTTGATCTGATAATTCTGAAGGTGGCTGAGGTTATTGAGGTTATTGTGTTATTGAGAGATGTGTTACCTCAATAACACATCTCACTACCGGTAATGTATACATATTGCGACGTCTTACGGCAGTAGTAGCCACACTTTCAAAATTTCTTGTGAAATTTTCTAGTTTTTCATGTCATACTCATCTGTATTTTTATGTATCTATTCTGGAGCCCTCTGGCAGCTCATCAATGCAAATATATGGATTCAATTACAGCCAATGTATCGTTTTCATCTGCCTAGGTTCCATCTAATGCAACAAATTGAAGATCTGGCCACCAGTTAGAAAGCAGAAAGAAATGTTCTTTCTCTGTAATTTCCGCTCTTTCTTTATAAATCTCACTTTCGCTTTCACAGAGATTATTCAGCTTTTGGTGTTTAGATTTAGTGTTGACAACACAGGCAGAAAACAGCAGAAGCGGGTCAGTTATTAACATTTTTGTATTGTTCAATCTAAATATGTATATACTGCTCAGCAGGGACAATGTTGTGAGCTAGAGGAGAGGCAGAGGGAACTGAAATGTTCAGAGCAAGCTGTTGAGTATTTTTTCCAGGAGCAGGGGAACCAGACAGCCACGACTTTGTTTTTCACACCAAGGAGAGGTTATGGAAGCATGGCAGCCACAGGAATGCACGGTGTGAGAGCTGAGACTCTTAGCAGCCAGCAAAGTCTATTCATCATCATCGAGCGTATCGCCGTACACTCGCTGGTGGAGCTCACCTCACAGATCAAGGACCCACATTCACAGTCCACTTGTCCAACACCTGAAGTCAAGTCGACAAAAAGACAAGGAGCTACTCGTACTATTGTGTTCCCTCAACCAATCACATGGCCAGGGGCTGCAGGCACAAGACCTTTAGTCGTGTCAAGCTAATCTCGTGATATGCTGTCTTATCTATTATTTCTTACAATGTGTCCACCAGCCTCAGTCTCCCCAGGCCCTAGATCTAGATCTAGGCTGACCTCGACACGCCGGCTAGCTGTTGATAGGTGCAGAAACGCTGATCTGACAGACAGAAGTGACTTGGGAACAGTTGCAAACACGAGACTAAGCTAGGTGTGAGGAGAACAAGTCTGAATCAAAGTGGTTCAGACTTTCTGTTTCTGCCCAGTTTCCTTCGGCCATCTGCCTTTATCTCATTCTCCTCTGTTTCATTTCATCTGTTTAACTCAAAAGTGTGGCTGAGATTTTATTTTTTGTCCTTTCTCATTGACACTTTTTCAGTCCGTCATTCATTTGTTCATCAATTTAGTAACTCAACCTTCAAGCTAAAGTGCTTGATTGGTGTTCAAGTCATTTATCTTGCCAAAGGTTTCTGTACCTTTTTGAAATGTGAGGATATGCCTCTATTCTAGGTTTTATATCATTGTTAATGACACCCGAAATGCAATTTTAAACTGTTGTTTGATTAAAAGAAAAAAACTAAACAGAATAATCAATGACGAAAATAGTTATTTGTAGCACAAAATGTAGCGTTAAAAAGAAAACACTTACTTGCATGATACATGTGTTCTATCAAATGTCAAGTAATTACGTATCTGCACACTGCACAAGTCAAGGATAAATAAGGACGGTAAAGCCACCAGTGTACTGATTGTGGCTGCGTTCAGTAATTATTTTCCAAAACCCAACAGTCATCATTCACACTCACTTCATGCAGCGAGTAGCCAGGTGTTCAAAGGGCTCAAATCTCTTCTCTTAAGCTCCCTCTTCTCATGCGTACGAACAAGTGCAACACTATATAAAGTACTCACTCTAGATGATAGGGATTTTGTTGTCAAATAGTCCTCATGAATTCTGTTAGTTTTTAATTCACCTTTTCGCCGTTCAGAGGGCCTTTTCTTTTCCTGAATCATGGGAATCATCCTCATTCATTTGATTCTTTGCATCCTTTCAAGTATCACATGCCATTTGGATGGAAATATAACTGGAAGTCTTGACAACCAATGATTTAGTCCAAAGTGGCATTCATCATTCTACACCAAGTCTGTGTCTCTACACATATTATTTCTGTCATTTGTGCTCAATCTGTGTTTCTAACTCAGTTCTTTCTTCTGCTTAAAACTTTCTCTTCTCTCACCAGGGAATGTGCAAAGATTGCTGTTTCCCAGAGCTCCATTATCAGTCTCCTCCTTTGTCTTTCCCATTTTCTTTGTTTCTTCAAACTCTACTTTTCCTCCTGGTGCCCCCTCTCTACTCACTACAATTTTTTGTTAAACTAACTCTCTCACTCCTTTTTTCCACCGACTTGTCTTCACTTGTAATCAATTCATTTTCATGTTCAATATCCTGAAATTGAGAGGAAATGTGACAAAAAGGAAAGGAAGCGAGTTTAGAGAGGGTATTGGAAAGAAGAAAGGAATCTGAAGTGGGTGAAGATGGCAAGATATTCTGAATAACAAGCTGCTTAGTGAAGGGTTTTCCCTCATTAACGTGAAGAGAGAGGACAGACTGAAAAGGAAGCATCTTTTTTATGTTCGGCTTTGAGTCACATTGTTCAGATTCTGGATCAGTTGAGGGATGTTTTCAGCAGTGTGAAAACGAGGAGTAGAGGAGAAGAGAATTGATGAATGATGTAGGCTATAAAAATAGAAAGCCAAGGGGAGAAGGGGGGAAGTAAGCAAAAAGAAAAGAAGTCGTTTGTCTCAGTTTAGAGAAGCCAGATTGGCTGTGAATACAAATGTTGTCATTGGCTCGCCAGATCCTTACGTAACGTTACAGTCTGGGAGAAATTAATTGTTGGAATAAGACTTAGAAGATTTCAGCTTAACTGTGTGTGTGTGTGTGTGTGTGTGTGCGTGTGTGTGTGTGTGTGTGTGTGTGTGTGTGAGATAGAGAGAGAGGGCCAGAAAGTCTGAGTACCCTCCAACAAACTATTCATTTTAGTTTGTGTAGCTATCCTAAAACACAACTGCAGATGTGTGTCTTCTCAGCACCACATGTAATATTCAGTGTTACTGTCAATGAGATGCTGCCTGTCAATCTGGAGGCTGAAGACACAAATACTGGATAGACTCCAGAGGAGCTGCCCTAGAGGAAAGCAAACTACCATCCCTCTGCTGACTGTCCTCCTCTCCCCTTCTTTCCCCCCACTCTGTCTTTGTTTCCTCGTCATCTTCCCACATCTTGCTTCGTCCTCAATCTCTCTTTTGTTCCTGGACATGCCTTTATCGCCCTTCTTCTTTTCTTATTCTTCTCTTCCCTTTGCTTTAATGCATGTCTTCATGTCCCTGTCTTCTTCACAGCTCGGGTACGGATACATTTGTGTTGAAGACTTTGAGAGATTTAACTTTTCAGATTCAGAATCAACATTAATGGCCAGTAAAAAGAGGAAGTTTAACTCAGGTAATTGTTGCTCTTAAAGTACATGCACAGAAATTGGCATACTGCAGCAGTCCTGTCTGTCTGTTGCAGTCTATTCCTGTCCTGTTTGGTGGCTGACCCAAACCACACAGTGATGGATGTGCAGAGAATAGACTGGATAATTAAAGTGTAGAACAAGATCAGCAGCTCCTGAGGCAAGCTGAGCTTCCTGAGCTGGCACAGGAAGTACATCCTCTGCTGGGCCTTTCTCCTGATGGCGTCTATGTTGGAAGTCCTTTGAGGTTCTGGGAGATGGTGGATCCCAGAGTCCTGAAGGCTTTCATGGCAGACACAGTGATGTCTTTTACTAATTTTGTATTTCTAATCCATCGAAACATGTTACGTTCAATGTTTTAGACTGTTAAAGCCTCACCTTTAAATGTCTGAACAGCGTCAAGAAGGGACCTCTAAATAACCAAAAGGTCTGTTAGGATTCTGGATATGATAAAGGAATGCAAACTTGTTTATTTATAATCCTGAGATAGCAAAAATGCCAGTTTAAGGGTTAAAAGACTACGATCTGTTGAAGGGCCTCTTAACCGCAAACATCAACCCTTTCACTGTTTGTGTAAATGATTTCAGTTTGACTGCCACAGTAATACCGGCTTCGTATATACTCACATCATTCACTCAGTTGAGGATAGCAACCATTACCTCACCTTGGGGGTTTGAGTGCTGGTCAGGCTAATAGCATGTAACGTAGCAAACTACTGATCCATCATATGTGTCCATATAAAACATGCATTCTGATAATTTGGGTTAGGCCAACTAATTAAGGTTGTTATAAAGTATGGTAATTAATTCTATGAAGAGGACCGCATTGGTTGACTTCACACAGTGCGCAAAGATATTTATTTTCCTACTAACGAGGACAACGTTTCTAGTGAGAACAGGCTCATCAGAAGTACTTCTTCCCTCTGGTTGTGTGCTTTGCCTTGTTGAAGCAAAACTGCCTCTACTGGTCCTACTCAGCATTCCTCACTTCTGCAGAGGCCGAACAATAAAGTAATCTGATGCTCTGTTCTGCCATCTGCTCACGAAGCCCATGTATCAGCTTTACGTGATGCTGATCAGATCCCAGACCAGTGCTTGGCTATAAGTAGGATGTAGCCTAAGGAGGAGAGCAGAGACTTGGTGCAGAGGATGGAACTAGAGGAGGACGAGGAGAGGGAAATGAATTAGAGACTATGGGGAAAAGACGTGAGAGGGAATTTGGCAAGGTCCCAGACCCATGAATAAAATGCATTGAGTATGCAGTAAATTTTTAAGGCTGTTTAGTTTCCACCGAGAGGCTGGATTTGCATCCTCATCCCGATTATGACATCTTCAGTCAGCACTACAGGCATGGCTTTGCCTATTTTTATTTTAATGCAAGTATTTGTGGAAAGCGCACACACACACACATACACACACGTTCAGTGAAGGTTAGAATTTTGCTGAGAGAAGCTAATCGCGCTGAGGCCATTCCAACTCTGCTTCCCCTGTGTATCATGTCTGTTCCTTCTCTACCTTTTACTGTCAAGAACTCCTCTGCTATCGGATGAGATCTCAGGCCCATCACTTTTAACTGGAGAAGGAACACTATTTAACCGACCTGCTGCTGGAGACCTAGGAGACAGAATGGTGAACGTGAAGAGGTCATCACAGAAGTGAACCTGTCCTCAACGTAAAATGGAAACATTGGTTATTTGTGCATTCAGCTTTAACAACCCACTTTTGACAAAGTGACGTTTTGCTGCTGTGCAAATAATGGGTACATTTACGCGCTTGGTAGTATCTCTGTTTTGAGTCATGTTATGGTCCTTCTCCTGCTCTGGGGAGACTGTGTGAACACTGCAGCCTAGTTTAACTTGATCATACAGCTGATAAACAGCAACGTCTAATGGAACTACTCACTGGGACATGAAGATGTTTTAACACAGACATGCACTTAATTACGCATAATTAAAATGGTGCCTCTGCTAAATATACTGCATCATGTACAGCTTCATAATAAAGGAATCCCATTTTCACTGACAGCTGTTGTGCTACATTTTTAAATGATTTTAATTAAGCCCTAAAAAAACGTAATTAAGCGCTTCAATTGTTGTTTGCCAACAAGCTCCTGCTGAGTGTTCGCAACTTTAAATGCACACGGTGAAAGACTTCCCTCAATGTGAAGCTCACTGCTGGAACTTCCAGCACCACCTCCAGCAAAGATGATATGACAATAACAACACAGTTTTTATCTCCTGTAACAATTTGAATGACGTTGGGGCAATATTGCAGCCAGCTCAAGAGACAGTTTTGACATGAATGCATTGATATTAATGGATGTCTTGGGCAAGAAAAGGTCATCCCTGAGACTTATATTGAATGAGCAACCGCAAAACGTAAAGCTGGGCAAATCATTAGGCAAAGATTCCATATTAACCTTTCAGTATGTTGCAATTCAAGTGGTCTGGGAGAAAACCAGACTCCTCTCGGTTGTGTTGTCAGGCTTTAGAAAATATAGCGTGTGACAGGAGTCTTTGGCCAATCACAGTTTATTTCTAAATAAACTGCCTCCCCCAGCTTTAAGTAACACCAGCTAGTAAAAAAACAGTGCAAGCACACCTCAAGCAGCAGCACCTCAGCTGCAGTCCTCTGCAGGACACAGTCAATGCTGTTATCTAATGATAACACATGAAACACTTTCTCTTTACACACAACATATTTGGAGCTGCAGGTCAAAATGAACTCAGCAGAAAACACCAGTATGTCACTAGTGTCCAGATGGAACAACGGACCAGAAGAAATTTATTGAAAAAAGGAAGATGTAATCATTTCTAAAATTCACAACAAGTTTTTATCAAAAAACATATTCTGCTTAAATTCATATTTGTCAGCGTTTAGTCTTTCAGAAACATTTTTACAGCAGAACAATGTTTGGCAATTTGCCAAATCCCCCATTGAAATAGCAATGTGCCCGTTTTTTTTTTAAAGGGAATGGGGGGTAAGATTGGTATATTTCATGTTATACCGAACACACCTATGAATATTTAAGAGACTAAAAACAACCCTTTCACCACACTTTTACCACAAGATTATATGCTGTCTAACTAAGTAGAGTGGCACACACACGCTCTTTAGACTGTGCACTATAGTTCATTTAAATAGGGCCCGAAACTGAAGTAGTCAGTTACTGCTATTCTGCCAAGCTTCTAAGCTTCAGTTGAGATTTTTTCAATGCCATTATTATATTATACCATTATTATGGTACAACAAACAAAGCAAGATTCCTCCCGTATTTCATTTTTTAAGTAGCAGCTGCATACTGGTTTGTAAGGGATGAACATACAACACCCTTAATCCTATATACCCTCATTCAGATAAGGAATACCTCCACAAAAAACTTTAACCCTCTCCACAACATTTTAGCAGAATATAAAAGGCACTAAATTCCCATTACTTTTTTTCCTCTTTTTGCACAACTCCCCCACCTCTCTCTCTCGCCTCCCCTCTCGCCCCGCTGCTCTCTTTATGCTGTGCCTCAACTCTAAGCCTGTACTATTTGCCCTCGATGTGTTTCAAATTACATGCCACATCAAATAAGGCTATCTCATAATGCTGCGAGCGTGAGTGTGTGTATGTGCGTGTCCTTTAGTATTCTACCGCCTTCAGAATCTGATTCCTATTAAATGAATCTCTAGAGTTGAGCTCAGTATTCAGAATGAGTAACACAGGATTGTAATAGATCTGATAGACAAAGCATACTTTGCCATTATCACTGACCTTTCTTTCTTTCTCTCCTCTCTCCCTTCTATTCCTCTGCCTCTCTCCTCTGCAATCATTTAAAGGAAGCGGAGGTAAGTAAATCCATTGTGTTTGTGATTTGATAGTACCATTTTAAACCATTCTGCAGCACCTTCCTGGAGGCCACGTTGTAGTGTTCGGCTGGCACTTGCTTTCAGACATTGTTGCAGAGCTGGAGAGGTGTTGCTGATTTAAATGCACAGCAGGTTGGGTGGCTGGTCAGCCATAACGTGGTATAGTTCAGCATATTAAAATGTTGCTGTAGAGGTTTGGTAGGTCTCATAGCTTCAAGCAAACATAGCAAAAAGTATGCAGATACCTGACCATGACACCCATATTGATTGTTGGTCATCCTTTTTTTTTAAAAGTGCATTAATATGCTCAATTTTCCTTCTAAGGTGTTCCACAAAATCTTGAAGGATTTTGACCACACAGTCTATATAAGACTCCTGTCTTGATACCTTGAGTCATCTGACATGTTGTAACGTTACTTATTCCATTTTCTTTTTAGGACCATCAATTCAGTATCTTTGCCTCTTTGCACATACAGACCTGATATGTCGGAATGTGAATTACCTTGAAGCATATAAAAGATAAAAAGCATTGCCTGAGCAGAACAGTGGCTCTAATATGTATTGACTAGAGGGTCCTTATATAGATATTTTTCTTTCTGCAGCTTCAAACTGCAATCTTTTTTTTGCTGTAGCTGACAATGGAGTTGGAGGAATTTTCCTTATTTCATTGAATGTTTTATATTGTAGGACGACATGCATTTCTTTCTCAGCCTCACCTGTCAAACAGTGACCACATATTCCGTTTTCCGTCTTCCTATCTTGATTGCCAGTTTGTAGCCACTGAGCCTCTACTCAGTACCTGTCTCTGGTTTCTAGTTCTGACTGTAGATATTAATTCAATGATACTTTAGCTTTTTTCTTTCTTATTTCCAGTGTTATAATTTGCTTTACTCTGATTGGTGTTTGGAGAGCTCACTCTCTTAAAGTATTAATAAGAGATAGAGATCCTGCTTTCCAACCTGGCAGGTTTTCTCTGCCCCGGTCACTGTCACACTGACACAGGCTCACTCCCTGCTGACACACATATGCCTTCTTGCTCTGGGCACTACTTAAGATGCAGACACCGCCGCTGTGTGTGGGCGTGTGGTGTGTGGGCGTGTGGTGTGTGGGCGTGTGGTGTGTGTGTGTGTGTGCGTTTCAAAGAAAGCACTTTAGACTACGTTCAGTGCAAACCTAATTCTGTAGCGTTTTATCCCCCCTCTTTTTAGCATTTATAAGCGGTATATAATCATTTTTGTAAACGGTTTATAACACAGGATAATGTGTTTGTAAGCAGATATATGTGTTTATTATGACAATATAGTAAAACTGTTCCTAAGTATCTTCATAGCAGAAGCTGTAGTTGTTGAAAATACAGTACATTGAAAAATCCTTAAAATGTCCTTATATGCTTACAACTACATGCCAGTGTTTTATGAACCTGTCTTAATGCTTCCAAATGCAAATGTCTCACAAATGGCGCACACAGTGAAGGTTCAGTCAGGACTATGAAGTCATTCCACTCCACAGATCAGCTGATCATCAGCGGCTCTTCCTGAGCATCAACCTGTTCACATAACAGAGGGGTCTATTGAAATGCACAACTGCTTTTGCTGTTGCTTCTCTCACCACTGCAGTGCAAAGTGAAAACACACCACCTAGACACCTGCATTTGTCTGTGTCAAACAAATGTTGATTCAGAGACTATTAACCAATCTTTCCTACACCTATATGTGATATGCATGTGACACTAAATAACAATGTTTAATTCTGTGACTCTTTTCATAACGGGCCATTTCATTGTTACTCCCAATAAAAGATGTCTGGCTGGGAAGGAAATCCAGTCTGAATAGAGCCATTGAATCAAAGTGTATTTGGCTTAACGAATACAAACCTCTTCTCAACTGAGCTTAGCTGAGACAAGCCAATTATTTTCAGTTTAATAATTCCAATTGAAGAGGCTTTATCCGTGACTGTAGTCTACTCTGAACAATAAGACAATGTGCACTTATTTAAGTATGATTTGAGAACACCCCTGCAGCTAAAAAAACAACACTACCTCCTCGAAATCCTTCCTTGCCTCTTGTCATTTTTTCTTATTAACAACAACACTTTATTCTGAACTGTTGTTTTAGAGCCGAAGTCCATTTCGACCTTGACATTAAATGTCTTTGACCTAGTTTAACCCATAATTTACTAGAGCGTGTAACATTCTTTACTCCCCAGTGTGTCTCCTGCGGGTTTCTCTGTATATTTGTGTACTATTTTTAAACATACAAACAAGCCTCCTCCTCTTCTTTATTGCATTCATTCATTTTTACACAACACAAGTATAAAAGAACAAATGGAGAGAATAATGAGGACAGGATTTCTCAGTAGTTTGGTTTAGTATTTGGGCTGTTCGCCCTCTGGTCTGCAAAATAATTCAATGATATTCTCGACACAGAGTTGTTTTTTCATAACCCAGTTGCTTGTGTTGTGTTTCCACTCAGGATGACTACTTCAAAAGCTGGGCTCCTGCCAAGTCTATGGACCAAGGTGAGCCCTGCTGTTTGTGTGTGATATCATGTTTATATTAATGAGTATGGGGCCGAGGGTGGATCTCAAACATCAATACTTTCACTTCTGACAAATTGTGTCTGTAGTTAACATTAAATGCTTCATCAGCTACTTGTTTTTTTTGTGATTAGTACATTGTGATCTAAAAGAGGAAATCTGACAAATTGTCTGGCAATCTAAACAACACGAGACACTGATGCAAGAAGAGGTTTGACATTAATTTGTTAAATTACTAAAAAAATACCGACAGAAGTATCATCTTGATGACAAAATGCAGGTTTGATGTGTCGGTAGGAATCTTCATTTGGTCTCTTCCTGTAATGCACTTATCACCACCGTAGTCAAGAGGGTCATTTTCTTGAGCAAGAAAAGATTATTCCACAAACGGAGGCTAATGTGTTCAATACCAGGAATGGCTAATCTTTCACATTTTCGGTTTCTTTCAAGTTAATTGAAGCAGCCTTTAAAAGCAATGTGCCACAACTGAAGACACTTCACATATCTCATATCATATGCGGCTCATTCACTCCCATTCAGTTGCAAATAATGTGAAATGACTTTGAAGACTTTTAATTCAGATAGAGATGATCCATCTTTGTTAACTTCATACATCATACATTGTAATAAGATGGAAAATAATTTTGGACTTTATATACATGTTGAAATTGCAGCCATCTGCTTTAAAGGTATAAATCATATGTAGCTAGTATAATAAATACAACAAAAAGCATATGCATCAATGGTTAAAACGGTTTCTCATTAGATGATAGAAGTAGTGCAAAACCACCTGCTGTACAGCGGTTTAAAACTAAATTAATCTGTAGATTTTCAGAATATATTGAAGGAATCTTTGCGCCCGTGTTAATATAATACAACTTGAATGTAAGGTATACTTATTTTATGTCAACTTTACATCAATCATCCTTCACTTGGATGTGTGGGCGCGTTGTATCCGTCTCGTGGAAACATAAACCTGTGCATCCTCAAATAAAGTAAATCATCACATTGTAGGGTGAAGACTTGGAGTCAATGTTAAGTCTCCAAAAGTCATTAAAACACGACTGTGTATACAGTCTGCGTGTGTGTGTGTGTGTGTGTGTGTGTGTGTGTGTGTGTGTGTGTGTGTGTGTGTGTTTGTTCCAAGGCTAAATGCTGCTACTTTACACAGTTTCATACTGCTTATGGACCTACCATAGCAACAACGCCAAGTCCACTTATCAATCACACTCAAGTGTGTAATGCTCTTAGACCCCAGTAACTCTTGACTAAACTCAATTATTGCAAAACACTCTCTTACTCTCGCTCACACTCTCACTGTGTCATACACACACACACACACACACACACACACACACACACACACACACACACACACACACGCACACATTGATTGCATTGCAGCTCTCTGAACAGCACAACAGACTTTAAATCTTTCTACCACAGAGTTTGCTCTGTTCGATGCTGGCTTATTTTTTGCATATCTAGCACAGAAACTGTAACTCTTTAGGGAGAGACTTGCTGAGCAGGTTTATCTGGGCCAGCTCCTCGTGGAAACTGAGCCTAATGAGAAGAGCCTTGCCTCAGTGCATCATATTCTAGTGTCTGAGAGAGAACTGAAGACACAAAGTAAACAGAACTTCATTCTCTCAACCGGGGATTAAATACATGAGATGTTATGGAGGAATCCTCTGTGCTAAAACCCAGTTGTAGCACATAGTGAGGCCTGATTTAGATGCTTGGACCATGATGGACTAACCGATAGAAAAGTGTTACTGTGAAACTAAACACTGTTCTCCAAACATGGACTTTGTGACGAGTTCGTCATTTTGACTGTCGCCATCTCGGTGTTTGACCATCGCCATCTAGTTTTCCTTTTATCCAGAAGTATCACAGCAGAGGGTGAACGATATGTTACAATTCATTTTCATAAAAACACACTGTGAAAGGGTTAAAGTTCAAAGACAAAAGCACAGACAAATTCTAGACCGGACAATGCCGTGGTAGCAACCTGTCAATCACAAGTATATCCCGCTTTATGGTCAATTTTACTCTAAATGGGACCATTATTTACTAAATGAACATCATGCCGTATTGAATGTTTTATGAGGTAATAAATCAAGTGAGAAGTAGAGTAATTTTCTCATAGACTTCTATACAGTCAGACTTGTTTTTGCAACCAGGGGAGTCGCCCCCTGATGGCCATTAGAAAGAATGCAAGTTTAAGGCACTTAAATTAGCTTCACTTTTCAGACCAGGACACGAAGTCTGAAACGTTTTATGTCCCTCTGTAGGGATATCTACGTGGTGAAGGAAAACTTCAGTCACATTTTGGGATTTATTCTTGTAACTCTGCACACAAGTAAAGGTGAGGTTAGAAGAGAACTAGCTAAATAATGTATAGCTGTTCCAAAAAGCTACACTTGAATGTGTGGTGAAAAACAATCAATGTCATTTTTGTAAACCATGAGCTGATCATTCCCTAATTTAATTAAATGGTTATTACTGTTACCATAGCAAACGAAGCTCCCCTTATATCTTACTAACCTTGGGGTTGTGAACTGAACTTGCCCTTTTGAAACTATTTTAGATATTTCACTATTTAATTTGGTGAGTACAATGTTACTCTGGCCAATAGAAGTATTGGCCAGAACTACAAAATATAAAATACCTGATGCAATTAATCCTATTTTTCCTTTAACTGTGGCAGGAGACGCTCACAGTAGAACTTATTTTATCAACTACATGGAAAATTCCTTTTTTATTCTCCCTGAAAGCCCTCTCCTTCTCTCCGCTGCCCACACGGTACACTCCAAGCGTGAGTCACTGCAACCCTCCGACAGGACATCGTGAGGTGACTTGTCCTCGTGAGAATATGGCATCTGTGCACTTCACTAGAGAGGCCTTCAGTGTAGTTGAAGAAAAGAGGAGCTTTGTCCCAATTAGACTCTTTATGGGAGTGCATAAAAAACATTTTCAATCTTTTTTCTTTTTTTTCTTGTTCTGCTGCAGCAATCCACTTCAGCTGCAATGTGGCTGCTCCCCTGCTGCAGAGCTGCCAACATCGCTATGCACAGAGCAGTTGCTCCCACAAACAGCACACCTGGGAGTAATGGACAGAAAAACAATTAGACAGTGAATAAATAATGGGAATCAATCTGTTCTGCTTTGGGAACATGCTGATTTCATGTGTCTGAATTGCCTCGAGTGGGCTCTATTTTCACCCAGCTGGTACTGCAGGCATCGCACTCACAAGTGTTAGCTTCACCTTATGACTCCAGCCAGTGTCAGCATCACACGCTTTTGAATATGAGTCATCCAATGTGCGGTACGATGCCTGGATCCCTGTCCTAAACAAAGCTACCATATTGACTTGTTTTGATTTCTGTGTTTGCAGCCAGATTACAAACATCATATTGAAATGACCAGTGTGACCACAGCACATACTGGTCCATACAGCAGAAATTATAGCGCCATCAGACACCACTTGCTGATCTCAGTTTGACTAATGAGTCACTGGTCGCCCTTGGAGACTAATCAGCAGCAAGGAGGTTGATGGGGGAGAATCCAGTCCCCTGATGAATCACTTGCCGATTAATGCTTCCCTCTGTAGTATCTAATGAATGGAATCCCTGGGATCACACATTACTTGTTGGTGAAACTGAACGGCAGGCGATCAAATCCACTAGTGGTAAATGTTTTCCAGAATTAATGAGGTCCAGCAGTTGATTTGTATCTCACTATGGAGCTGTGGTGAGCATGCATTTGAATCCATGCTAATCCTACAGAATCAGAAAAAAAATCAGAATCAGATGAGCCCAGTTGGCTGCTTTGCTTCTCTGAAGTGAACATGTATCCCCTCTCATCAGTATACTGATAATATCAAGGCGTCAAGATTGCACTGTTGATTTAGTTTCTCATATAGTCCTGCTTTCTGCAGCCGTCTGGTGACAGCGGGCCTGATTTCAAATAATTGTTTTCTGTCTTTTGTTTGTAGCTGGTATGATTTGCACAGACTGCACTTTTGTATGGATGGCTTTCCTGAGACTGAACAACGTGTAACAACAGTAGAGCCTTGTGTTACACAGGGTATGCATATTAGAAGCTGATGTCGTGGATTAAGGTACTTTGTTATGTGTATTTTGATCTGATGGAAGTTGTGTAACCTGCATTTAACAGTAGGTTTGATAATTGCCTTGGAATGGTAATGCTTGTTTTGTTTTAAGATACAAAAAAGCTGTTATTAGACACGTTTGTTTATCTTTTTCTGAACGTTTTTGCCCACTAAAAAGTTCCATCATCCACAATACAGCTGTAGAAGCTTTGTATGATGTGGGTGATACCAACGGAGTAGGATGTTTGGTAGTGATTTAAAATGGTATACTGCGAGTAGATAGACTTTCCCGCCAACATATTATGTAAATGAATTTTGTTTTGTGAACATGTATGGTGTAAATCAGTTGTCTCCATGTATCCATTGTTCATATGACACGGGATAATCAACATGGGAGCACATATTGAGCATAAGAAAACCCCACATGCAATTTTCTCGGAAGACTGAAGAAGTCACAAACTTGGCATCCCATGGAGGTGAAATGTGCTGACTGTTTTCTGTCAGGCAATTTACGAAACCGACTGACTCTAAATATATTCATGCAGTAATACAGTGCCTGCAACCCTGCTTTGTGTGTGTCTCAATCTCTGCAGTCACAGAGGTCTCTCTCTTCCTTCAGACTTTTCTTTAAACATTATCCTCACTTTCTTTAAATTCTCTCATCAGTTTTGTTCTTCATATTTCTCTCTCGGCACCACTTCACGCCTACGTGTTTTCTATTGTTTCTGAAGTATTGAGTTCATCGGAAGGAAATTACATAATGATGAACAATGGGGGACTGTGAATCAACATACCACAGTGACGTAAACACACACACACACACACACACACACACACACGCGCGCGCATATTGAAAAGCCTGTGAGAATCAGTTGTAGTCATTTTTAAACATATTTGATCAATATTTTATGAGGTTTGGTGATAATTATCACATCCCCCTGTGTAATTGAGCCCTGCAGGAAATTGTTAGTAAGAAGACTCTCCAACATGCTGTCACTTCCAGCTCCACTTTCACATTATTCATCTGTCAGAAAGTAAATGTTTTGACCATGTCACGCAACTTGGTAGGGATCCTCTCCACATATTCATCGGAGAGGTCACACAGCTGACAGGCTCCATGGTTGCCATCACTCAAGATCTCTGTGACTAAGATGGAAAGGTTAAATATTTAATTATAGTATGTTGTACCTTGCATTTGGCTGGATTAAGAAAATATGATGAAACCTTTGCTTGGATTTCATTTTTGCTTTTCAAAATATCAAAATTTAAATTTTGGAACTGAATAGAGAATAATACAATAATTGTGAAGACAGTGATAAAACCTATATTTCAGTAACAATACTACAGCACTGGGAAGTTTACTTTGCCTGTATAGTATTTTTTAGCTGCATTACATTTATTGAATCAGTACTCCTTCTCCTTTGGTCAAAATGCACAGATGTGATATTAAAAGATAGGAAAAAAGTTCTTGAATTAAACCCAGTTGTATAAATTACACGTCGCACTGGGACAGCTAGGGAAGGTATTGTATTTAGAAACCTTTTTTGTTTTTATTTGCTGAAACTCTCTTCACACCCCGACAAAAAACAGAAAATAGAAAAACAGAAAATAATCCAGTGGCTGCAATCATCATTTCCTTCTGTCCGAATGTGTGGCTTTAGAGGAGGGCCTGAAAGGACCGGCTGGCAGTGTTGGCGTCTTAGAGACTTGCATCGTGAGCTGCTCGCTACTTTTATTAGAAGAGAGTTGTCAACCCTGGTCTGGGTTTCTCAGTTGGATAATTATTCAACATAGCATACTCTTACTGGTTTCTCAAATGTTGCCGACCCCAGCTTTAAATGTGACATCACTTCTTGTCCTCATTATGCACAAGGACAGACTGTAGAGTCCTTGGCCACGTTAACTTGTTTCCATGGTGACAGCTCATTGACCTATCACCTGCCAGTCATGGATGGTGAACCCGTTCGGCCTCCGTACATGATGTGCTTACTGCTCTGTGGCTCTGTAAGGAGGTAGGTGTGTGTGGGTGACACTGGCCCGTGTCCCAGGCAGCCAGGCTCTCGCCCTGTGGGTGGATTAAAGAGACATATGCTCCTCGGATCAGGGCTTCGTGTTCGTACTGAACCAATTCAATGCCCAAAGCAGACCCAGGACCAAGAGGAGGGCTGCTCTCTTCCAAGTCAAGTAGTCTCCGACTGACGGGAAGGACGAAGTGAAAATACTCTTGTTTTTGTTTCTGCCATCTTGGATGTAAGCCAATAAACAAACTGGCAAAACATGCACTTATGCTTATATAGTAAAAAAACAACAACAACAAAAAAAACAGGGTTGAGTATTGAGTTGGGTTGAGGGTTTTTATAATTTGCTTTATCACAAATTTTGAAGAATAAAAAAATTAGGGTCCACTTACTTGCTTTTCCTGAACCTTTCAAAGGGAAAGGTTGTTACTAGCTTTAATGGCATCTGTAATAATTTTGAGATGAAGACCTTCAAGATTAACTTGTTAAACTACGATTTATAAATTCAGGTAAGAGTTGGGCCCATAAAAGCAGAACAATATAAGAGAGCTTCTCCTCTGTTTTTTGCTGTTGTTGTTTTTTTACATTTCAATAAACTGCTGGTGGAAAACCACAAGATAACTTGTTTTGATATTTATTTCAAGATCTTAAAATTACTTTCACTGTTGAGGCAAAATATAATATTTTGCGACTTTTGTATAAGCAGACAAAGAGATATGAGCGCACACACCCACGTTGGTCTTCTTTGTTTGTACAAAACACACAGTGAGTTCATAAACACACTCACACAAACACACACACACACACTCACTCACTGTGGTTGTTGATTTCCTCTCCACCCACCTGTGACTGACTACAGCAATCTGGAGGGAGAGCGGATGCCTTGTAGTCATTATAATGTCAGCCATGTCCTGACATTTACTTTTACTTTTCCCATTTACAAGGAGGCAAAAAATGCCTGCTGTCAAACAATCTTAATACAATACAAGCTGAAGTACACTGTTGACTAGTCACACATTCTGGCCTTTCACAGTTTGTACTTCTTTTGCTTAGCTGTGATACAATAAGAACCACCTGCTTTGCAGCCACGTAAACACACGTAATGCTGCACCACGTTGAGGCCACGTGGCAAACTATGAATTTGTATTTAATACTGGTTTTCTACATCTGCATTATTTTCTGCTCTGTCCCATCTGTAACCATTACAGAACTGCCCCGAAAGCCCCAGCACAGACACAGAGAGACGAGAGGGGAGAACGAGTCCTTGGCAGCAAATAACAGTTTCACGGTCAGCAAGACCAATGTTAGAATCAGTATTCTGGCTATTTCATTCTCGGCCTTTGTCTATGGGCATGCCCAACACATTTGTGAGGCTGTGATTGCAATACATTACATGGAAAAGGGGAGTCAAAGGGAGGATTACAAATGGCAGGCAGTGCCCCATTATCACAGCCGGTCCAGAGGAGCGCAGGAGAGTCAAACTGGCAACCAATGCTCAGAAGACACAATACAGACAAAGACAGAAAGAAGACAATACAAGTTAGGTTCACAATTTTCAGGTGTTGTCTTGTTTGCTTAATTAGATTAGGTGGTGAATAAGTGGTTGCCATGGAAACCGTGTTGGCAGCGGAAACGGAAGCCATTTGTGATGCACTCTGGCTCGGCGGTGGCATCCGCAAACAAAAGCCTCGAAAATCTGGAGCTTCCAAATTGCCAATCAGCCTGATTAGACGTGACATTGTGTTTTCCCTGCAGAGAGTTCGTCGTTATATATTTCATCAGCTATTTCTCCAACTCACTGAGCCTCTGTCTCTGTGAAGATATGCTGTCTGTCGGCTCCCATTCCTCAACGGCCCATCTTCAATCTCCCCAAACTCTGTCACTGCTTCTTAATATATGCTCTCATACAATCATCTTTGATCTGCGCCTGGAGAAGCTAAAAGAATTAGAAAGAAAGAAGCTGATAAGAAAAGAGACAGATAGGGCAACAAACAACAGTGAGCACCTCAGGTCTGTGTATTAAATGGAGTGTGAGCTGGAGCAAGAACAAATATCTCATTTCAGTCTAATGTGCTAAGGGTTTGTAGCTCGCTCCCCAGGCGTTCTTTAAACATTGTTTACCGCTCTGATTTTAATGGCTTGCTGGCCACATCATAAAAAGTGACTCAATATCCACGACCCTCGGCTCAGCTCTTATCTCGCTCTTTCAGAGGGGTGAGCGCTCGCAGTGTTGAGCCTTAACACATAAACACATAAATAGGACTATCAGCTGAAACGCACACGTACACGCTACAGTGATTTCAGGCGTCTGCAGTGAATTAACCAGTCACACACACGGATGGTAATCAATGATACCTGGAGCCTGCCGAGACGCAGAGGAAGGTAGTACACGCAGTCGCGCCGAGGGTATTGTTAATTTAATGAACAGATGAAACCAATCATATCAGCAAAGCAGTTCAATTTCTGTTTGGGATGCAAAAGAAGAATTGCTACGGAAGAATAGGCCCTGAGGAAGCAGTGCCCAGAGAAATGGTGATTAATAAAGGGTAAATGTTAGCAGATGGAGCCACAGTGAGTGGAGTGGATTGTTACTGCCCTACACTTCCATCTTAGAAGGATAGAGCCAAAGCCAACGATAAACTAAACGCAAAATGATGCTGTGAAGCAATGGACTGTAGTGTTGTGAATGGTGCTGAACAGACTGTTTTCAAGGCGAGACACACACAACAGTACAAGACTGAATGTGTGCCTGATTGTATGTCTGTTTTCATTTTGCCCTTTGTGCCCCGTAGACAATGGAGCCTCCTGTGATCATCGTAAATTAGGATAAATAAACTTAAGAGGATGTGAGCTGACAGCCATTGCAAGTGAGCACGAGCCCCCAGGCTAAATGCCAGCTTGTGAAAGTGACAGTGGCATCGGGGAGTCTCGAGGGAGGAGACACAAAGATGTACAAGGCCTGGAGAGCACTTGAGAGAGATTGCCTGCACAGAGGATAGCTCAGAGATAAGAAAGTCATCCAATAATGAGGAGGAGAAATATCTGGCAAAGAGGATCAAGAGGAAAGAGGGGAAGAATAATGAAAGAAAAGTTAACTTTTACCCCCACACATATACAGTACATTGTCTTAATTTGTCCAGTTCCTTATAAACCAGGGGTCGGCAACCTTTTTGATATAAAGTGTAATTTTTTTATTTTGTTGTTAATGTGTACCATATTGACAAGGTTAATATACAGTTTAATTATCACATCAAAATGTTAATCTCCAACATATCTGTAATTGTGTCCATCCAAAAAGGCAAAGTGATGGGTAATTTTTCTCTCATACTTAGGACGTTGTTTATGAGAGCACTACAGAGGCTGCCGTGATTATGAAAACATCTGAGTTGAAATCATTAACCAACTATCATACCAACTTTCCATCAATTTTCAGCCATAAAAAAACAGCAAGGCAATGAGTATTAACCAATGAGAGGCGGAGTAAGGCAGGTGGATCAAACTACTGTAAACAGGCCGTGCGACTGCCAATGGTTGTTAAAAATGTTATTTGGCATGCGGATGAGAGGCCACCTCAACATTTTTAAAAAACTCACACTTATTGTTAGTGCGCCCATGGTTGAGCTACTGTGTGCCAATGGTGGCATGCTTGCCAAAGGTTGCCTACCCCTCTTAAATATAAATACAGGACATGGATGTGTTTGGGAGTTAATCATCTCAGAGTGTTAATGGCACAGCCTCGGGACAGACATGACTAACTCCCTGTACCTCAGTGTTTGGCTGCTCCGCTCCCACCCTGAGGCTGTGCCACCGCTGGCCTGCTTCCATATGGGATGTTGTACAGCACTGTGTATGTAAGAGGGAGGATGGATTAGTGTTTTTGTATTAAGATGGATAGGTGCATTACTGTGCTTTCCCTTGGCTGAGTCTACTTGTTGTTTTTGCGCTTGGTAATGATGCGGTTATTCCTTTCAGACGAGAAAAGTAATGTTTGTGTCACTTTGCAGCACCATCAAGTCCATCTTTCAGGAGATTAAAAGCATCATATCAAAACATTTTTGTTTTGAACTATGAATTGGAGACCTGAGTTAGATAAGAGAATTGGTACCACCACATGTCTCTGCATCAAGTAGGCCTACAGAGCTGGATGCGGGAGGCGATTAGCTTAGCGTAGCATAAGTCAGGAAGTAGAGTTAAACAGCTAGCTCAGCTCTCACCAAAGTAAACAAAATAAACCAGCAGCTCCAAGCTTTATCACTTCACTTGTTTTATCTATTTGATTTAATTCGTACAAAAACAGTAACCTAACAACGTGAGGTTTTTGTGGAGCTGTGACATTTAACTATTTATTGGCAAACAACAGCCAAGCGCAGTGGTGCCAATCAACCAACAGAGACGTCACACTATAGTATTTAACATTAGTGTTAGTCTACGGATTACACAAAAGACATCTAACCTGTTCCCCTTTCCTTCCAGTATTTATGCTGACCTAACCTAGTTCAGTCCTGGCTCCAGATCCATTAATGCACAGACATAGCATTGGCATCAATCTTCTAACACAAATAAGCATTTGTTCACAAAATGTAACTATTATTTTAAGCATGTATTAACTATTCTAATCATTACTTTTTTTAATGTCTTCCTGTAGAGCGAGAGGCTGAACCTAGCAGATATGGAGACCCGGGAACTAAAGCTCACTCTAGATCAGCCAAGAAGACGGTTCAAGATGGTGAGTTCGGCAACACAGTTTTCATCAGGATGGGGAGGCTTTTATCGTGGAAGAAATTGCTTCAGCCAACATACAGCCAAAAATGTGTGACCATTTTGTTCCTGTTGTTCCAGCTGATTTGACTAATCTCATTTATTTCTGATATACTCTATGTGTTGTTCGGCTATCTCAGTGTCTATTTGTCCATTAACAGTAAGAGTCGGATCATTGCAGATTACCAGGTTTAATGAGAAATAAATACTCTCATCGCCGGTCATTGATGCTTCACAACAGAATGCTGCATTACTTTCCAGAGTTTAAATTATTCTGTGCTGCTGTCTCAGCTGCAGATCCCATAAAACAGTGGATATATACAGCAGTGTTTAGCACAATTAGTTCTCCACCCTGTCTCAGGTTGTGTGCAGCGATGGCCGTGTGGAAAAGAGAGATAACCGAGCTTGCAGCTCATCGTCTGAACCAGATAGAGCATGGCGAATGCTCACAAGATGATCAAGCTCGGCCTGTCAGTAACATGGAGCTATTTCCAGGGTTAGCTTGAGTACGAACACCATTGTCTGTTAGTGCAGGCAAACACAAAAATTGTAATTTGTGGTTTAGCGAGCGAGCTGTAATGTACTCGGGTAAAGATGTCTCTCTTCAGAGCACAGCAGAATACCCGTCAGTTCTGGTGTTTGTGCTTCCAGCTTAGCAGAATTTAACCAGCTAACGTGGGTGTAGTGGGCTGAAATCCTGTATATTTCTTGAGATTACCATGGTAAACATTTCAATTGAATTTTGCAGTATATGGAAAGCAGTTAATTTACTTTTAGTCAGTTTTTGTCTTTTATTTTTGTACTCCATATAGGAGTACAAAATAGTCAGGCATGTGGGCATCACGTCTGCAACACAGCATATATTTAGGTTATTTCTTTTAGCATTTAGCCTGACACATAGAAAAGGAAGAGCCATACAAGTATAATCCTCGTCTGAACAAATATTTAACAACTACGCATGATTAAAATGTATAAGGAAGAAGTATGGGGATATTATTTATTGACTTATCATTTATTCACACATTTTCTGAGCCAAAGTAGTCACTTGACTGCTATTTGATTTGATAATAATGTAACAATAAATCAAATCAAGAAAAATAAAACAAAAAATAATTTAAACATGTAATTAATACAAAAATAAACGAGTTGCTGTGATTCATAATGAGCTAAATAAGATAATGTACTAAAATGTATTATGAAATGTATTAAGTAATCCCTCGACCACGTCCTCTGTGTCATGGTGAAAAACATGAGGCTGATATACCTTGTGATTTAACACGACTCTCATGTCCACTTACCTGAACCTTTCGCCATTAAATGCTCATAAATCCTGGTTGAAGCCACGACAAGACTCCAGACTACTGCTGAACTCAGTTGAGTTGGCAAATGAAAAACTAAATGCGGAACCAATTGGTAAATCAAATGCAAATTGAAATGTGACGGATGCACACATTGTGTTCTGTTCGTTAGGTAATTACAAAAGCAATTACACATGTTTTGATCTAATTCAATGGGAGATAAGCTGCATGGTAACATACAGTAATCCACACTATCAAAGCCTACATGAATCTACAGAAAAGAGCTGCAGCCATATTGTGTTGCTGTAAGATTCAGCCTGAATAAATAGCGTCGCTGTCCCTGAGCTTCTTCATGTACTGGAGTCAGATCAAACACATGGTGTGGTCTGTCGTTAAGGTTTGGTTATTTACAAGTTTCTCTCGTTATCATCTCTGATGAAACATTAACAACAGCGTAGAACTACGTATCTTTCTGTTTTCAGGAAATGATGTTGTCTCATAGAGATTCAGTGATTCAAAGATTAATTTATACGCATGCTTTTGATTGAGAGTTAAAAAAAGTGAACATGTCAGGCAGTGAGTTGATAAACATGTGATAAGCTCATACGGGACTCGCTGGTGTTGAGCCCACTTTACTCATTGTTTCCCTTTAAGTGGAGCTAAATGTGAGATTTTCAATCACATGTAGTATCATTTCACTCTCCACTCTTCCCTTGTCGTCGTGTAGGAGTCTTGCTGGGGGCTTAATGCGTTTAGATCAGCACACAGGCTCTTTTTTACAAAACGTGTCAAGGAAGAGGAGATTGAAATGGGTTTTTAAACTACATTAAATGAATATAGTCTGGTCTTTCTCCTATTTGTCACGCTTTAGATACAATATTAATCTAATGGATACGCAGAGGTTTGGTTTGTTATATTTGTTTGTAGAGTTGTTTTATTACAATTAATTTGGTGAATATGAGTGGATAATAACAGGAGAGGCGAGTAGATGGAGGTACAGTAGAGGAGGTACAAGGCTCTGATACTCATTCTCATGCATTATCGCTCTCTCTCTCTCACTCACTCACTCACTCACTCTCACATACACACACACACACACACACACACACACACACCCTTCAGCTTTAGATTAATGAATGCCTCAGTCTAGGACAGAGCAAAAACATTTAATTATCCCTGACACTGAAGGTGAGACAAGAGGCCAGATCTGTCATCCACCTGTGCATGTGTGTGTGTGTGTGTGTGTGTGTGTGTGTGTGTGTGTGTGTGTGTGTGTGTGCGTGTGCGTGTGTGTACGCGCACATATGAGAGGACAGAGGAAAAAGAGGAAGAGTCATTGTCAATGAGACAAATAATCCGGCTGTGAGTCAAGCGTGTGGTCTTTCATTATGACTTCTGATTTTGACAAAAACTCGCCGTGCCTGGCAGCAACACATGGTCAGTTAAGAAAGAATGAAAGAAATAAAGAATGCACCACTAGACAAAGTACAAGTGCCAAATAATAATCATGAATGGATCAAATAAAAACCTTTCCCTCCTGCACAGCTGCAGGCCATTCACTTCTAACCCTGACATGCACAACTAGACAAAAATCCAGTAGCTTTAATCGATTGGAGGAAGGTGAAAGAGAGGGGGGAAAAGAGGTGAAGTTTCTGGTGAGTTCTTAGATCAGTCAGAACACACTAACACACACACACACACACACACACACACACACACACACACACACACACACACAGTCAGTGTGTCCATTGTTAGCCGGCTTACAGCTAACTTCTGGACAAGGTGCATGGGCTGTTTGGGTCAAATAAACACAGACTGCACAAACGCTGCAGCATATTGCCACCAATGAGGTGTGAATCACAGCTTCAGTCTTGTTAAAAATAAATGGACTCTTGAAATTATCCACACACACAGTGAAATGAGCCAAAAGCTGGGTGAGCATTTCCATAGAAGACCGATATAATTGTTGAATTTCATGCAGCCGAACCAATAACGTGTTTTGAATTGAATCCCTTCGTATACCACATACCTGTACTTCACGATGAAGACCGTACAACCTGGAGTAACCGACTGTTATCAGGAGCACGTTGCTCCTTTCTGCTGACTGTTCTTTCTTTGTGAGGATGGACACAGTTCGAGACCCCAGTATCAGCCATTGTGTTTCTCTGAGTGTGTGCCTGTTCTCTCCCAATAAGCCTATTTCATGCATATTGTATTTTACTTCTGCTCTCTCCGTTTTCCATGATGACGATTAGAATTCTAAACATACTTCAAGCGGAACAGTTTATGTACAACTTTTTTTTAGACTGTAACAATTAGCAGCTTCCACCTGAAATGCATCTTTGCTCTGAAGCTCTGAAGTTGTCTTCAAAGGCTTTTTGATAATGTGCTTTCATACTGTTTCTTTAAAAATGCTCTGCTGCCAAAAACAGCTAAACAAACTCTTCACAATAAAATATGTGTGTGCATGTGCTGTTGTGTGCATAATGGTTGTGTGGCAGTGATGAATATTCATTGTAAGCGATAGTCAATATCTTTCTCCCTCTCCAGATATTTTTCTCCTGTAAGCCACTGTGGCTTCTTCATGACATTCAAATTGATGCAGCCTGTTTATCTTCTCTATTCCAGTTACATCCACAATAATATGATTTTCTCATGTTTTCAATAATTAATTTTATGGATGGTGAACCCGTTCTATCACTGCGTCGTCCCCGAGGCCCTCTCTGTGCTTTCATCCCTCCATCATTCCTCGCTGTCATCCATCGCTTCAGTGCCTCTCGTAGGCCAAACAGTGAGACCCTGAGGAGCGTTCACAAAGCAGAGAGAAAAGGCGTTTTTCTTTCCTCCTGATCCGTTTGTCTTTCTATTATCTCTTTCTTTCTCCAACTCTTCTCTTTTTCTTTTTAGCCCCCCAGGTGAAACAGAAGAAACACCTTTTTAATTAGTTTATCAAAGCCTCAAAGTGATGCTCATTTTTCAAATAACAGTCAGCTCTTGTTTATTTAATGTAAAACGTGTTTACTTTACATTAGAAACAGTGGCTGGGGAGAACAATGGAGCACAGTGACGATAAAGGAGCACACACACACACACACACACACACACACACACACACACACACACACACACACACACACACACACACACACACACACACAGATTACGAAAACACCCCGTTGACCCATGTCTAGCTCAGCAGCAATTAATTAGAGGTCACCCTCTTCTCTCTGACAGGGTTTGTTGCCGGTGGAGTCTCTTCTATTGGACTCTGACTATCTTTATTATCCAATCACTGCATTCCATTCTGGCCTCCGTCCAGTATTAGAGGACACAGGAAGAGTGTTTTATCTTACCCTTCTTTTCTCCAGACACTTTTTCTCGTCAGGAACATTAAAGGTGAAAGAAGGAGGAAGAAGAATTCTTGAAGAGACACAAAAGTGGATGAGTAGGGCAATTTACTGTCAACTTTAATTGTCATAAATTGTTGCAGCTGCAAGTTTAAAGTGCATTGATGCAATTAAATGGCTGGGAGTTATGTTCAGGGTTGGATCATCCAGGATTTTTTTAAGGGAAGACTTGTGCACATTTTAGACTATAAACTATAACTGTAGAACTATAAACTTTAATTAATTAATTAATTAAAAATAGATCAACAATACAGCAACACTGACATAATAATGCAATTAAAAGTGATTCAGTTATTGTAGACAGATATGTTCCCTGCGGATCCTAAAGTAATGCACGCTGAAATTCCCCCACAGTATCCAATTGAGCGGATGCATTTAAACAAAGGATGTTAAAAACTGTAATTGTAATTTAATGACAAGAATACAACTTCCAGTCTTCACTACAACTTTCCTCAGTAGTCAAAGGAACGAGAAACACTTTGTTGGACATACTACACATGGGTATTTTGTGACACTGTCAGGTCAAGTGTGTAAATCAGTCAATCTGCCATGAAGAAGGATTTTCATGCCAAAATCAAATATCCAGTGTTTGAATGTTTGACATCTGCACAAGTTAAATAACTGCTGCATCCAAACTAAATCAGCTGAACAAGATTATTCCAACCGTATGTTTCCAGCCCTCCTCTGGCCGGCTGTGTTTGCTCTGCGGCTCCCTGAGCTGTGGACTTGGAGGGATGGAGGAAAGGGATGCAAGTCAATACACAAACCCACTTCATCCACAGTTGGGGGAATAGAGGTACAATGTGCACAAGAGAGCAGTCTAACTGTGGTAATGGCAGGAAGGCACAGCGAGGGCAGAATGATGGGTTTACTGTAACACAGCTACACACAGACGCACAAAGGAACAAATCTATGACAAGTACGCTGTTTAGGAGTCAGTGAGACTTTTATTAAAACCATATACCTTCACATAATGTCCCTTTGTATTCCTTATAGATACTGTACATGGACATAATTTCACGTGAGTTTAATGAAAATGGCTTTTTTCTTCATGTTCAGCCACATTATATAGAGAGTATTTCTTTTCCCCTAAAATGGAGCACCACTTTTGATTTCAGCAGGGAATATATTTTCTTTTATGTTCTTGCTGTACTCGCTGAGCATGAGCTACCGACCATGAAGTATATTGATTCCCCCCAGTATATAAAGGCAGATCTGACCAGATGGTAGCTGGGATGATGCTGCGCTTGCAGCAACAGCAGCACTTTCAAAGCCGTCTGCAACACAGCAGTGAAATGTACAACAGCCATGAGGTGTCCATGTCAACAGATTTAAAAACAAGTCTGATTGTAAAACTCTCACAAGGCTCCACTGTACAAGGGCATGTAGATCATTTGACAGCTGTCAAAAACAACAGATTGAGAGTGTTCAGAAACGCCCTTACTGTCAATATACCTAGGAAAGCCATGCATTCCTAGAAGACCCATGGTCTCTAGTTTGAGGGTGTAAAGTTGAATCCGGTTTTAATTATCTGAGAGGTTGCGACAGGTCATTTTATACAGTTCAAAGTTCACAAAAATGGTCTCACTATGAGAAATGGCTACTATGGAGACTAAGATCATCTCACATGAATACAATTTTCATTCACATATCTTGGCCCTGTGAAAATGGCCATGCCAGGTTATTTTTGGAGTTAATAAGGCCCCTGACAAGCTAGCATGACATGGTTGGTCTTAATGCAAGCAGCTTCGACATGTCGGTCTGGATCGTTGTTCTGGGTCGATCGGGTTAAAGAGCATTTTACAACAAATTGACCATTTGGTTACAATGTTTTTTTGACTGAAATAGTTATCTTACACAGCAAGATAGTGTTTGTATTCAAACAGATGTTTGAAAACGACAACCAACACTAAACTGTGTCTGTTTCAGACATAGAGAGGTGCAAAAGTGCCCAATTTGAAATCAATCTGAGGACATGTTCACTTCATGTTCAGTTGTTCATGATCTGCTGTTGTCTTGTCCCCTTGCTACTTGGTCAACTCTACCATCGGTCTCGCCCCGACACATTGGTAGCCCAGCAACTCAGGGTCATCAATCAATGAACAAGGACAATGGCTACAATAATTAGTGGTATCTATGTGCAGTGCTGTTCATACTCAAACTGTAGCTGTAACATCGTAGAGAATACATACATGGCTTACATTTCCTCCTTTATTACCCACCAATTTCAAAGCACTTCACGATTTCTCTGTTAGGCAGTGTCTGATGGAGAATCATAATATTTACTTCACACATACACACACACAAATCCTTCAGACTTGTACATTTGGCAACATCTTATCAGCAACAGACAAGCTTGTTCATTTACATAATCAATACTATTTTCAAGGTAAAGATATGGGTTTGAGTGGGAAAATGTGTTTTACTTGTCACTTTGGAATGAATGGATATGCAATAGGTGTGTCAAGTCGTATTGCTAATGAATATTGACTTACTTACACACACAGATGAGAATAAAGTCATACTTAAGATGAGAAAGAAGAGGGGAATAAAAGGAGGTGACAGACTCGTCTCAAAGAAAGTGAAACAGAGGTGGCGAGTGTGCTGCAGTGCTCCTGCATTACAATTGATTGGCTGGTTTAACCGCCAATGCTGCTCACTCGAGCCGTAAATAGATGGATAAAACTCTCCTACACCCTACACTCTTCCATTTGCCTCTTTTCCCTGCCTCCTTCTCCCCTTCATCCTGTAATTTGCTCTTTCCTCTCCTCATTTCTTCTTTTTTCTTTTCATTTCTTTCTTTTCCTCTAATCTCCTCTACTCATAGATACCTTACATTTTCAAATTACGTCAGCTAAAAAACAATTTTACATTCAGAGCGTCATTGTCTCTCCAAATCGTTTTGCTGTTCATGAGAAAGTTGTATTTATGTAATCATCTACATGTGGTGCTTTCTGACTTGCTCATTTGTATGTGTGTGTCTGATTTCCAATTTGTCTGTGAGTGGAGGTCACGCACTAATCCTAAATTGTCCTCGAGTCCTGTTAACCAGATACGAGCCTCCTTTTTCCTCCATCCGTTCTCTCCACTCTCCCTTCATCTCTCATTTCCTCGCGGTGATAAAGTCATTTTGCAGCGAAGTGAAATAAGATGAATTTTCTGCAGCACTGATAGATGGAGGTGAGGACACGGCCCAAATAAGCGGGCGATAGAAACACACAGATCAGACAGCCATCAGGAGGAAGGCTGACATATCATCTCTCTGCATTCTGGAGAATATGAGAGGGCATGCAGGCTTGTAATGCGTTTTTGAATCTGTGTATGTGTTTTACAGATTGTAAGGAAACAAGTGTGTTGCTCAGTTATGACAGATGTGGACAGTGCAATTCCCATGAAACTATCTGACCTCCGCCATCTTCATTGTGTGTGCTTGTTCCCAAAGATAAAGAAAGCACTCCCATATGCATTGACAACTCCAGATATGTTAAACGTTGTGTATGTTAAGAGCTGATACTTGTAGGTGTTTGTTCATTCTTCAATGGTTGTTGAGATTACAGCCTTACTGCAAGTGGAGACAAGAGAACTGCCATAATGTGTGACTCTCTCTCTCTCTCTCTCTCTCTCTCTCTCTCTGATTTAACGCTGATAAACCAGCATGTAAACTGCAGCACAGTATGTGACAGGTCAGAAACTAGTTAATAGTCAAATCAGACACCAGCTGTGGCTCAAACACAACCCATTAGGCCCTTAATGGGGACAAGTCCACTGTTATTATATAATGTTAGCCACATGCTAATGACTTGTACATGACGCATGGCTTTGATCTGTACACTCTGTGCTCAGTCCTAATTAACTTTGGATTTGAAATTGGTTTTAGGTCATTCACTATGGTGACAGGATGTGGTCTTTGGATGTGGCTTAATATCTACTTTGTCTTTGATCTCTTTTGTCAGATTAGTAACAGGGCTCTCAAGTTTTTAAGACAGGTGAGAGTGACATATCCTCCTCCCCCTCCTCCTCCTCCTCCCCCCCCGGCCACTCCCTTGGCCATTCCGTATGCCCAGCTCCCCTTCTCCCCATATTATTATTAGCTTTATTTTCATTGGTTGCTGGATTACATTTCACCCAGATACAACAGATACGTTTTTCTGATTGGCTATTTGTGTAGCCCATTTCTTTTTTTTTTGATTGGCTCATGAGTGCCACCTTGCGGCAAGACCTCCAGGGGATTCGGGGGAGACGTGCTTGAATCCTCCATGGTGAGGGCAGCGCGACCAGGTCATGTTTGTGCGCTGCGGCACATTAAATAGCCTAGAGTTTTTTTTCAGCGTGAGAAATACGATGTGTGGCGGGAGGGCGTGACTTAAGACCGAAATGCGTGACAGTCACGCTCAATGCGTGACACTTGAGAGCCCTGGATTAGTGACAGGGTCACCATGACCAATGCGCTCTAAAACGGAAATCATTCCCTTCAATGGCAGGAAAAACACAGACGGTTTCTGTCAACTTTACTCAGCTTCCATCAATAGCAGCACCAACAAACACACATTTCAGACACCAACCACCTCCAGGATAGTCACACATGAAATCACAGCACCTCCACCCCCTTCAGGGCCACAGCCAGCTTCAGCTCCGCGCCCGTAGCAGGGGGCAGGTTGTATTTTGTGTCATGCTCCCTTTCTGGTCCCTTTGGAGCAGGCACAGCTGACCTTTCTCAGTTTATTTCACCGTTCTTTTCCTCCCTTTGTTGAAGAAAATCCCCATGCACACACAGCCTTTCATACTCCCTTACCTTCCCTTAGCTGTACACATCAATACGGCCTCTGCTCCTCCAAATATTTCTCTGTCAACACAGCAAGCCAAGAGCCCCACCCAACAACCCAAGGGTCCCCAGCACAGGTTGAAGTCTCTTCCTCTGCTCCTCCTTCATGTCCCACAAGTCTATACTTGTTCCCCTCCCTTCCCAATGCCTCCCCGATCCATCCAAATGTTTTTGACAGCCCCATTCATACTTCTGACTCTCCCATTATGCTACCTTCCACTTCTACATATTACGTTCAGACTCCTATCTAGAGGTTCAATGTAGTCGACAAAAAAACGATGAATAGATTCTTCGCCAATGAATTCAAACGTGGTAGTTGCTGCATGATGACGGTGTTGACAATCATGACCGAAACACCTCCAATCCACAATTTTGCTCCAATCCACACTGTCTTTATGTGATTTAAACAGCTGTCTGCGTCTGGACGTCTCTGTCCGTCTCTGCCGTCTGTCAGCAGCAGCTCCTGGGGAGTTGAGTGGACAGCGGCTGGCTAAACTGCCTCCACCAGGCTGACTGACAGCGGAAACTTACTGGACCGAAAGTGTTTTCCTGTAGGCTCCGTGGGAAGTAAACAACAGTGTTTGGATATTGAGTCATGGATGTTATTTCCCCACCCAAACTTGTGAGTGAGTGAAGGGAACCTGCTTTTGGTGAAACAGTTCAACTCACAGACAGACCGGGAGCCTGTATCAGTCAGTGTAGATACAGTTTAGGGTTTGCCATATGTACAGATAATACCGGTGTCATTTTTAATATGATTAAAAAAAACAATCTTGATAATGCCAATATTTAGGTGATGACGGTGTCTAGTTACGCACAGAAAGTATGCCTGAAAGTGGCATGGACAGTAGCATTGTCAGTCCTTTGCATTCAAGACTTCTATATAAACTATAAAAGCCACAGACTTTTCAGATCCTTTTAGCGACTTCACAGCTAAATGTGACAAAAAAGACTTGAAGCATAACAATAAATGTGGTGTCGCTGTGAGGCCTGTCTCATCCCAACAGTGTGGATTAATACGTGTAATCAAATGGAAGCGTGTCTGTATCTGATACGTGCAAGTGATGGACATTAATAATGCTTCTAAAAAAAGCTTTCTATATCGATTGTACTTCATATATGTTCAGTTGCTCTAGTAACCTGTTTGTTCCATGGCAGGACTTTATTTATGTTGATTGCTGTTATACCAACATATGACATATGTATTTTTTAATGAAGTCTTCATCTTTATTATTTTTTTCTGGCACATCTTTAGAACACCATTCCAGCCATGTGTTACACAGCAGCCAGACTGGGTATCTCAGATCAAACCACTCTTCTCTTTAGCATTGGTCATCTCAGGCCTACTGCGCCGTCAAGCTCATGTTCACCTCAGCTCTATTTAAATCTGTTGATTATTTTGGCAGCCCTTAATCTTCTAAACTCCTGAGATGGCTCTCCCTTAATGAGTGTCCTCTTCTTCTATTATAAATCTGTCCATGACTGACCAAAATGAGCAACTTCCTCCTCCACACGCATCTCCTTCCTCACATCCATTCATCCATCCCCAACACCTGATAGTTCCTCATTTTATTAAACCCACATAGTTATTATGGTGTGGTACTTGATGGTTAAAAAAAGGCTTTTTTTCACCATTGTTTTTTTCACCTTTTTCCGCCTCCGGTATTTTTTCCTTGTTTCTTTTGTCTGTCAAATGAAAGTGAGTTTGTGCTGTTAGCCTAGTGTGAAATGACACAATGCTCTGAGTCAATGAGCTGCTTTGATCTTTTGTCACCCTGGACACAAGCCAGCTGTGCCTGGCTGCCACAGCAATAATGTCACTGCACAGATTGATTTGGGAGGAGATGGGGTTGACGCTCAGAGAAAGTAGTCCTCATTAGGAAGCTCACACTGCGGAAAACTCAACGTTTACTTCATACCTATTACAATTCTTCTCCTTCTTTTTCTCCAACTCATTATTTTTCTTCCTGCTTCAGTTAGAAGAACGTTTCAAATGACCGGCTGGAAAACAAAAAGAAAAGCTTGATGTTTCCCTGCATCTACTTCAGCACCACATTGAGCACATCCTGCTGTAAATGTTTCCACTGACTTGTTTTTGCAGCTCAGAGAATAGCTTTGTCCCTGATCTCTCTCCACAGGTGCAGACGCCACCAAGGACCCCTGTCTGAAGGTGCGCTGCCCTCCTCACAAGGTGTGTGTCAGCCATGACTACCAGACAGCCATCTGCACCAATCACAAGCAGCCAACTCACAGGTAAGAACCAGTAGTGTATCATTTTAGTGTGTTAACCCCTGGTTTTGTTGTCATTGGTACTGGGACTCCACTAATCACTGATCCATTGCTCCTCCCATCATTTACCCGGGTGAAGTGTCAGGAAGGCGACGGTATAAGAAAAGTAGATGCCGTCCAAGCAGTCATGCAGTATCAAGACGATAAAACAATGTTAATAAAGGTCAAGTCAGCAATTCTAATCCAATATATTTTTTTCTCAATTTATGTGAATATCTCGTCACGGTCCGCTAGCTCTCATTTCTGTGTGTGCGCTGAAAACAAAATCCGGTGTTCAGACACAGCCCCTGGATACCAAACAAAATGGCTCGGACGGAGCCACGCAACAGAGTAACAAGGGACGTTCATGCTCGTGCGAAAGAGGGGAAATGCCATGAATGTATAAAGAAAAAGGCAGTGGGAGCCAGAAGGGGTGGTAAATATGCGTTTGTTTGGAGTGCCTCAACGATCGCTTACTCCACTTTTAAGTATATTTTTTGAGCAGTTAAAGAGTGCTGCAAACACAACATTAGGGTTGATTCAGCAGCCGCATTATCTACAAAAGAACAACAAAACAGTAAAGTTGTGGCTGCTTTGAACTAAGACTTTCTCTTTTGTTAAAAGTGCCTCGGGGCACGTAAAACAAATTGCACAAGCAGAAGCATGCAATAAAGTTTCATTTTGTGTTTTTTGCATTAACAGTGTCGACGAATACAATTTGCTTCCGTGACAGACATACAGACACACATTCTCAGCACCAATTAATTCTAATCAAACTATCTGTTTGCTCTCTGGACTGTCAGCACCCAATTTGTTTGTGTTTTCAACCTTGTCAATTTTGAGGTTTTTCAATTTTTCAGTTCAAGAAGCATTTCCCCAAAAGACATTTGATTCCTTTTTGTCTCTTTCTTGGGTTTAATTGATTTCCTCAGGTCATTAGCTCCTTCTTGGTTTGAATGCTTTTCTTCACATTGAATCAATTACAAGTTCTATTTGCTGCTTAATATGTCAAACTACTCACCTAAAATCTGTATTCCCCTAAAATCATCAATCACTGAAGCTTTGGATTATGATATTAATTAGTTGCAGTAATTTGCACAGAACAATGACGTGTCCTTTCAGAGGGACAATCCAAACTTAGTTGCTTTCAAGAAATTTGCAAACAGATGTTGAGAAATACAGCTAATGTAAACTTTGTTTCAGCATATTTATCTCAGAGGTGATCATTATTATTCACTACTAATAACATTTACTATTTGAAGATGCCTTGGACACACTTTACATTACTCTTGTGTCTACTAAAAATCCTCAAGCACATTAATTTCGTTCTTTAATAAAGAGCTGTCATTACAAAAGTCTCAAGCATAACCTTGTCTTCTTGAAGTTCATATAGCAGTCTACAGACTTCTTGATTTCCCTTATTGGGACATAATGTTTGGCCCCCGGCCCGGAAATCTTCATTACCATCCGGCTATAATTAAAAAATATTATGGACCCTTGCAGTGTTAATTGGTATGCACCTTTGTCTTGCTGTTAGGGGGCTGTAGGACCGACAAATCAGAGCTTTTCCAGATTATAGCAACATGGAAACTCTCAGCAAGGGGTTGAAGTCCAGTGGTTTATGAGGGAGAGAAATATATATATCACCTTCTAGTCTCCCTTTCTCTGTAGCGGACTCATCAGTGAATCATATACTCATTTTCCTGGCCAATCCAATCTTGCATTTTAAATCACACGAATGACTTGAACATATTCTGGTGTTTCACTGCAGTTATGCAAAGAATACTTGAAAGAAGAGGTGGCGACGCATAAGGGGAAATATCTCAACCTACAAGTTGGACTGTGCCTCCATCTCACCTTATCTGCCAGCAGTGTTGTATTTATCAATGCAGTGTGCATGCCTAATCTGCCGTGGCAATGATTATGGCTCGGTCGGTGAGTGTGACACTTCTAAAGAACCAAGAAAGCAGCTGAGACGCTGCCTGTGATTTGAATGTTGTAGTTTTACAGAGCATAGGTGTCTCTCAAGGGACTGACTGATTTATTTAATTGTTTATAAATATACATAGAAAAGTATATTTGCATTTACATTCTGAAAAAGAAGATGTTCAAGGAACATTTTGTTTTGTCAAACTGACCGGAGGCAGTGGTCCACACTGTCAGTGTAGACTGTAGAGTAATAGTCCACTGTTGGTAATATAGGAATAGGTGTGTGTGTGTGTGTGTGTGTGTCATTCGCAATCGAGCAGACCAAAATGTCATGAATAAATCAATTTTCCAGCAGTAAACGAGACAGCATGTGGGAGTTTTTAGATTTAGCATTTAGAACGTAGATGTGAGAGAGTTTGTTTGACTTTGGAATCTCCTCCTGGTCACTTCAGTAGTTGATGTTCACTTTGCTTCGATTGTTGTGCACACATTAGTTTCTCTGTAAAGAGTCTGGCTCTAATTTCGTCTCTGCTCGATGGATCAGGAGGCAACGTGGTGTTCTGGGAGAGCACTTGGATAGAAAATTGCTGCGAGATTTGTATCAAACGGAATTATGCTCGTTATTGAAAAGGCCTCGATGGACCAATCAGGATTTGCTCTGCGTCAGCTGACCCTGACAACCAGAAACACTTTTCAAACTGTCTGCTTAGTAGAAAACTGCTCCTGCTAGATTGGATATTATTCCTGCCTGGAAAGTTATTACTGCACTTACATGTTCTCCCACACATAAGTTTATCATAGTAATGTTAAAGTTAGAATGTAATATAAACTAGACTAGAAAGGTTTTGGCTCAAACAATGTATATGTTATTGTTAGTTTTGTGTTTTCATGTATCTGTAGGAGACCTCATCTTTCTTTCACTGAGTATTGTCAAAATTCTAATTCATGACCGATCCAAATGTGTGTCTCTCTCTCAGTGTGAAACCCAGGAAAGGCGGTGCAGGCCACAAGCACAGGCTTGAAGCTGCTGCTCGTGGGAAATGTAGGGTCTGCTCGGGGCTCCAGACAAGTCCCGTGTGTGGATCTGATGGACACGCCTACTCCTCCAGGGTGAGACATCCCTTCTTTTTGCTTGTCTTTCATTAAATTACACACTCTTCTTCTGCTCACATTTTACTTTTTATTTCTCAGTTATTCAGCAGGTATTATTATTTTTTTTTTTTTAATCAATAATTAAGTTTGTTTTTAACCATAAAAACAAGGACAGGATTGCTTCACATCATACAACAGCACTTGATTTTAGCAGATGATATTGTAATGGTCCTAATCTGTCGTCACCTTTTCCCTCTGCTTCCCTGTCTTTCTCCTGCCTCATCGTCTCACCCTGCTGTCCCATTTTACTGTACCGACTCTTGTCCCCCTCCACTGTGTCGATTTCAGATGTACATTTGTGATATGCAAATGACTGGGAAGAGGGTCAGGCATCAGAGGTCTTTCTAGCAGCAAAAAAAAATCCTATCAGGACAATTTAGAAAAGCTCTTCAACCTCGATATACTCATCTGAATGTGAGCCCCATTTCCACCAACTAACCTCTGCTCATAATCTCACTCTCAGCTACATTAAATGACACATAGCCACACACTCACAATGTCATGATAGAGGAAAAAGGAAAGGCAAGAAGGAAATGAGCAGAAGAAGTTCAGATTGAGGAGTTGAAGAAGTACGTGGCTGAAAAAAGCATTGTGGGTCTGTCCTCGGTATAACAGACTCTGGACTCCACATTTATAATTATTTGGTTACAAAGGGTAAAGCACAATTTAATAAACAAGAGCATCATACAAATGTACATCGTAAGACATCTTTTAAGCTGAATCAAAGTCTTTGTGAGAGAAATATTGTCAAAGTAGAGCAAGCGATAAGCTTTGAGCACACATACACACTGTTGCCCCTTGCTCAGTATTATTTACCAATCACAGCGACCGTAGTGTCCGAGAAGACAGAATCAATACAAGCAAAGCTTTGAGTTCAACGGCGGTCATGTTTTCTTTGCTTGGGAAGCTTGATGGCCATCCACACATCATCCGTATTTTTCAACTCAGCTCTGCAGGAAATTGATGGCCTTCCAGATAGTTGGTGGTCATGTTGTTTTCAGTTTAATTTCAAGGTTAAGCCTCCAACCCACAGGTCTAAAACAACGTGTTGAGATTCAATCGCTAGAGTGTGAGGAAGTCAGGACATAGGCTTTCCTATTCTTAATGACCTATGTGCCTGAAGCTGTGCTGAGCTGCATACATGTTGAAGGAGAAACAGGAGTAAGAACAAAAGGGAGGAGAGGGCTGGGAAGTCCCTCTGGTTGCTACGGTAATTTAGTTGGAGGGGTTCAGTTAGCTGGTGGAGTGATGGGTCCCTGTGGCCCAACCTAAACTCTGCTCACCAGTGAGCTGCTGGTCTCAAGCTTTTTCATGTTTTATTATTGCATTACATGCCTCCCTCATCGTGACCGCACACACACACACTCAATATCCTATTAAGAGGACAGTGCTCTTATCTCCTGAGAGGCTTCAGCCCACTAAGTTTAGTCCATTACTTCCCTCCTCTTAAATCATCATCTCCTCTCCTCTCCTCTCCTTCATTTTTACTCCACCGAGTCAGGTGTTAAAACACTGTTTCATGAAAACCACATTAACCCCTGGAGAGAGACATAAAGATGCATGGGGCCTCTCAGTGCCTCTGGGAGGTCATCCATTTCCTGGGCTCTCTCCCTCTCTCTCTCTCCCCTCTCTCTCTCTCTCTCTCTCTCTCCCTTTCTCTCTCTCTCTCTCTCTCTCTCTCTTTTTCTCTTTCTCACTCTCTCTCTTTCTCTCTCTCTCTCTGCCCAGACAGCTGATTCAAAATGATGAGAACAGGACAGAGCGCTGTTGCTTTGTCAACAAATTTCATTAAGCAACATTAGCAGCGCTATCAAAGAGGCAACCGGGAGGAAATGATGGATTTGAATTGCAACTTAGGAAATGAAAGTGCTAAGCTTGTGTGTGATGCATGATATGCGCATAGATGTTTATGCACGGTCATGGTCTCACCCTGATGTCATCATCTTGCAAACAGAATTTACATAACTCATTTCAGTTTTCATTATTCCTCTTGGAAGGAGCTTGTAATTAGATTGTTTTCCCCCAACTGGTCTAAACTAAGTCTTACCTCACTTACCTGAAATGAGATTTATACTGTTAAATTACGTTCTAAAGTAGTCCATCTTGCTTTTTTGCATTGCATTAGGTTTGTACTGCAGTGAATAATAGAATGTCACTGGCCATCTCTCTGTCTAATGATGTGTCTACATGTGTCTACATGGCTGCCTAATGGACACAACTGTTCATTAAAGATAAATGACCAATCATGTCTCAGCAAATCTTTTCCTTAATCAGCTCAACAAGGAAAGTTTGAGATTCAAAGTTCTTTTTCGGTTATAATTGGAGCACAGTTATAACATACTGATACATTCTGTCAATGAAGTGTCCCAAATTCATGCTTCTTCTTTATCTGGATTGTTTTCTTAGACTTTAGAGAGCTCCTCAGAGGACATTATACAACCGTTTTTACAGACCTAGTACTCCCTAAGTCTTTATGTGTCTATATGTGGAGTTCCCCTTGAGACTCCCAGAGTTTCTCAAATAAAGTCTCCATTACTCATGTTTGTGTTGTTTTTTCACAGTGTAAGTTGGACTTCCAGAGCTGCCTGTCTGGGAAGACGATTTCAGTAAAGTGTGACGGGCTGTGTCCCTGTTTGCCTGGTCAGGAGCTCAGCAAACCACCACATAAGACTGAAAGGGCTGGTGAGTACCGTAGCTCTGTAAATTAACGGAGTTACTCTGTAACTTTTCTTTCAGATGGCACACAGCGATGTTCATGGATTTAAGTCAAATTACTTGTCATTTCGGCTATTACATAGTTGGTCCTCTTCTCCACGTCTATTTCATCTGTTGTGAGCTTATCAATCGCTTTCAGTTCAGGTGGATGCCTCAGATACACACACACACACACACACACACACACATTCACTGGTAATCCCTCAAATTGTTCCATTCCTTTCCTGTCACCTCTCCACTTCCTCATGTTATCGTCTTCCCTTCCCATCCCACCAACCCGCTTTCTGACAGCTACAGGGAGCTGTGATGGAGTGAGTGTGTGTGTCTCATTGTTTGTCATGAAAAATAGGATTTCGATAGATGAATGGAGAGATTCCGGCGGAGAAATGCAATCTAAAGGGAAGCAGCACAGAAAAGGATGGATTGTTATTGTAGCAGGCTTCCTCTCTCCCAGATGGCCGAGTAGTGGGATGGTTTAATGTGTGTGCTTGTTTTGAGTATATATACCTATCCATCTGGTATGAATATTACATATTTGAATATACACACACATATTCTGCCCTCATAAGTAATTTCTAATCACCTTCTGATTAGGAAGCATTTATACAAATCCTGAGGTTCATCGGGCACATTCAATACAAAGCGAACGCGTCTGCTAATTAATTAACGGCTCCCTCTTATATCTTATTCTCTCCTTCATTTGTTTAAGGCTGAAAAATGGAGAAAACAGAGAGTGGTGCTATGTTCTACCAACTTGACTGCCGCCTACTTAATTCCTCCCCATCTTTGTTCAATAGAAACTATCATAATGTGTTCCGTCTGCTAAAAGCTTGTTTGTGTGTAGAAAAAGGTCATCTATTTCCAGATCTTGGACGGTGTCAACCTGCATGCAGCATTCCATTTTTCACTATCTTTTTAAGTTGAAAGTTGAAAGTTGTCCTCATGTTGCTATTTCCTCTCTCTCTGGATCTTCTTCTCATGAATGTTTCTGTACTTTCAGTACAGTCTGTCCTCAGACTATCAGTTAGAGAGCTGGTCCAAATATGTGTGCATTCAGAGATAGCAGGGATGATAGAATCTCTCATTAGATCAGCAACACAAAATGGTAAGCAGATGGAGATGGCAGTAGGTGAGGAAAACACTGTGTGTGTGTGTGTGTGTGTGTGTGTGTGTGTGTGTGTGTGTGTGTGTGTGTGTGTGTGTGTGTGTGTGTGTGTCAGATTGTGTTCCTATGGTAACAGCCAAAAGATTGCAACAGTTCGGTATGTGCTATCACTCCTCTATGTTTACTGATAGCCACAGGTTCAAACTGGTCTGCGCAGTTAAACCAGACTGGTAAATAATATCTCTTTTCACACAACATCTGAGTCTGCAGCCAGTTCCATAAGCATCACTTTTACAGTAAACAGGTTGTTGTGTTTTCAATTCGGCTTTTACACTGGAGATTCTGCATATCCAATGGTTTGGACAATATGTAAACATATCTTCAGCGATTAGACAATAGCCTTTTTAAATATATATCTTGATAATAAATATATCCTTTACATATTTTTGTATTACCCTTAATATCACAATAACTGTCACAAAGAACATTTGGGAATACTGTTAAATACACATTTATCATTATTGGAATTAGTGTGTGTGTGTGTGTGTGTGTGTGTGTGTGTGTGTGTGTGTGTGTGTGTGTGTGTGTGTGTGTGTGTGTGTGTGAGCTCATCTGTGTGGAGGGCAGATGAGGTAAATGTCATGGTGATTTGACATCAGGAGGAATAAGCTCGACAGGCAGCGCTAATCTAATTAAACTGGCACTGCGCTGTTTAAATCAAGCAAAAGTAATCATAAAGAGGTTGTTTTTCAGACATCCATATATAGCATATTCTGTCATATCCTCACGGCAGAGGCTTTGCTGAGGCCACTGAGCTCACTTAGCGCTGATATTGCCATGTACATTATCATCTGTAGTACTACTCTGTAGTGTTTTGATGATTAAGCACATTCATATCACTGGCATCGCAGTACACGATAGTACATTCATTAAGGCACAAGAAGATGAAATGGCAATATGTTCTTCTACTACAGGGTGCTTAAATCCTCATTGAATCACACATGGCACGGAGAACCAGCAGCTCTCAGGTAAACTAACTGGTGAAGACAAAGCAGGTCGTTAGCCTGATTGAAAACACCTGTTTTGACTCCACTGATTAGGTGTGTTTGAGGCTGTGTTGGAAATCAAACCCTCATTCATTCTCTACTCTTTATTTAACAGACCCTAATTAGTTTACTCTCTAGTGAGAGGCAAATAGGGATTTTGGACACTTAGTAATCGTCATTTTATTCATAAGTGTTTGCCATTTCCACATATTAAAATGCAAAGTAATGCATAGTGGGATTATTAACAGAAAGTAGTGTACATGCTGTGGACACAATGGCAGGATATTTAAGGGCATTACCTCAGCATGAAATTCATACATAAATACATAATTCATACTCATACATAAATTTGGACATTCAAATAAAATTATGTAGGGTAAATGTAGTGACTCTATGGTAAATAAAAAGTGAATTTGGAAGCAGCCCAATTGTAAAACATGTTTTATTCTTCAACATACTATATTTATTAGAAACAAAGTGATAGGACCTTTTTCAGTCCCGATAACTGAGTTTTGGGTATTGGCCGATACAGAGGACCAAGCCAATGCCAGCACTTAATTAATTAGCTGTATGCATCACTGGGATCTGTGATCATTCTTTTATATGTGAGGAAACATCAGGTCTGACTCAACCATCGCTTCACTAAAAAGCTAAATGTACCAAATTAATACATACATACAATTGTACTCAAATATTATTTAGAGTAACAATATCCAAAACCAGATCAGCATATTATATTGTCACCGATACCCCATTCAGCTATCTGAGTCCCGTATTGGACCAATATCTGATAACAGTACCGGTATCTGTGCATCTTTAATATTTGTTATTTCTAAATTATTATAAGAGCCTCTAACGGACCCTTGTCAATAACCCAAGTCAATGAGATATTACCCATATTATTAATTATCAAGGATTAAACTTGTGAGAAAGTGGAGGAAGATTCAACAAGCAGCTCTTTAGCTGAATCTCTGTCTTAACATCGTCCCTCTCTCACCACTAACCCGATTTTGATGTATAGCAGTGGCTTCGGCCTTAATGGTAACTGAGGCAAAGACTCAATAAGACAGTTCCAAAAAACGGTGTAGTAGCAGAGCTTCAGGCAAACAAATCCACAAACAGGGATGAGGCAAAAGGCAGTCAGGTTAAAGCAAAGTCAAAAACTAGGTCACAAAGATCACAAAGAGAAAATGCATTGGCGGGAAACACACAAGGGCAGGAAGTGAAGTTACCTGAACCGAGAGGGAGAGGTGAATGGTAAAATAAAACAGGAAACCCAAAAATGACAAGACCCGTGAAAGACAATGAAAACATAACTTGAAGAGGTGTTAAAGTAAGTGTTTGCTGCAGCATGCTGTTTATTTGGAGTGCAGGGTGAATATTGTTTTTTGTTGACGAGGCAGAGAGGGAGGCTTCACATATATTTTTGGAGTTCCGTTGCCTCAATTGCACTACCAACCGTTATTTTTCACAGTGAAAGTGTGTGGGGGGAACTTAGCCCTGTGTGTTTGTCACTCACAGCTCTCCCACTCTCACTCTCCCATCTCTATCTGTTGCTCATTTATTTCTGTCTCAAGCCTCCATCATTTTACAGTGTTAGGTTAAAGTTCCACATCCATTTTTGTTGTCTTCTCCCATTTTTCTGCACTTGTATTCATTGCACAAATGAGTGTGAGAAATACATCTTTTAATATTGCAAATAGAGTTCAACCCTTTCCTTAGCTTTTGACATTGGGTCACATTGGCACATATGGATCATGCAAAGCCTCTACTGTATTGAAAACTACAAAGACACAGGGCAGAAACTGTCTGGAACTGAGAGAAATGTTCAAATTCACAAAGATTAGACCATCATTATAGGTTAATTGTATGTGTTAATTGATACATTTAGTTGAATCTTTATTTTAATGACTATTTAAGTTATTTCTTAATGATCAAATTGAACTACTGATTTGCTCAGAAAAATCCATTGGTGCTGTTTGTGTGTTTGTCAGCAAAGGTTAACACATTGACACAGAGGCACTGAGATTTAATTTGATCTGTCATTCCTCCCAGAGGCAGCACTGCTGCGGCGTTGAGTATCATCACTCTCACATAAAACTAAGACTCAAGCTGACACAAAGCTATCTTGCTGGTGATTGTGTGTTGAGGCTGTTCTGGTTGTGGTCGAAGAATTTTTTTTAAACAATAATAGTTCATTTTCTCTTAGCTAATACCGAATAAAAACTTTATCAAAACGTTCAAAGAGAACTATTAGAGTCTCAATGGGTTTAATCCCCTCGCTAAATACAATTTTTCCTGGCAATTCTGTCTCACAGCTCCATGGAAAGCACACAGGAGGACAGATTGTGTTCTCCTCTCTTCTGCCTCCACACTTCCTCTCCTCTCCTAACACTTGCCAATTGCTTAGGGTTTTTTCTTCTTCCCCGAGTGCTGACTAGTGTGAAGAGTGCCTGTGGAGCATTTTTAGTACGTCCTCTTGAGACTGTCCTCACAAAAAGAAAAAAGCTGCATTAGCCATTTGCACTTAAAACAAACAATGATTACGGTTTCCTCACAAGCCACCTCGCTTTGCTGGTGCATTGTTATGGTTTTACAAAACCACTTAGTGAGGATGTAATGTGGGCGGTTGGGCATTTAGTTTTGGCACTAGACTACCATTTGCATCCCTTCTCCGAACAACAATCAATGTCTTTAACCACGGCATGTTCTCTATTGACAACCAGCCGACTAGGAAAAACAGTTTCTACTGTCAACAGACCACAAAAAAATGTCTGTAAAGCCACTATTGCTGCTAGCACTGTTACATCTAAATACATTAATCCAATATCAACCGCAATGCAGCCAACTCCTCTGAAATAAAAGGAGCTGTATGTTGTTTGTATCTGGTTTCACTTGTTAACGAACTGCTCCAAATACTATATATGGCAGCAAAAGCAGCTTATTTAGGCTGTTCATTTGGTGTAGCTACAAGGATAGAAATGGAATGAACCTCTGTGGAATAATGCATGATCAATCCCAAATTGTAATAACAGGGTATTTTCCCATTGTAACAAAATTGCATGAATCCAGAATTGGCCAAATAGTTTTTGATGTTTAAGATAATGCAAACCACCTCTTCTGTGTCTTGACTAACAACTCCCACATGGCGTATCACAGTAAGAAAAGTACAGGTATTAATAATAAAATAAATGATGGCTGACAGCTTGTCAGCTATGTCAAGTCAAAATATTGGCTGTGAAAACAAAAGCCTGTTCCGCTCATAGCAGAAGTCTAAAGAGCCTTTGCAGGGCCTTTAACAAGAGACATGCCAGCTCAGTAAAACACCTTTGAAACACTCATCTGTAACTATTTAGGAATACAATGACAATTTGTATTTTGGTTTGAGGACTTTCTGTTTTTGGTAGTATCCATTTTTCCTTATCAGCACCAACTTTCATGCTAATCTAAATGTAAAGCTATGTCAAAACATGACCTACATCCAAGTCCTAAAAAGAATTGATTGAAAAGACAGGGACTTGGTTGAGATTTGGTCATTTTACAAAAATAGCCTCACTCCAAGGTTAAAACTCAAATTGGTTCTGTTTCTGGCTCTCTCTTTGTAACTGTCTCACTGATATCTCTACCTGTCTCCCTGTCTGTGCTCACAGTGTATTACTGATCATTATCTCGGATAACCTTAACTCACTGCCAGTCCGATTGTTCTAGGGAGCTGATAGCTTGAGGCAAAGAAAATCAAACATACCCTTGTATCTTTTTAATAAATCTGACCTTCTATATTCCTCATATCTCCTATCGAACTGTCTCAGTTAATTTATATCCCCTTCTGTTAGCTTGTTAAAAATTGTCACCTCCCAACCTCCTGTCTCTCTTCTCTTCCACCTACCGTTTGATCTGATCAGACCATGTTCCTGATGTGTCAAGGTGATTGCCACATATTTTTTACTCTGTCTGGATTTAGACCCTCTCCTTTTCTTTTATATGACAAACTTATTTAATCAGTTGTAAATGACAAAGGAGACCCATTGGGGGATACAAAGCCTGACTACTCTAGTCTGGAGGACACATTTATCTCACGACCTACACCGGCCTGGAGGGATTGTCACCATATGTAATTGGGCAATGTTGCACTCAATCACCCTCTAATGGCAGTCACAAGCACATCTGGTGAAGGAGCTAGACTGTTGCATATGTGTGCCAAACGAAAAGGGATCAAAGAGGATGCATCTTCAAGAAACAAGATGCAGACTCACAGTTCCGACCACCTAATGATGAATAAACTATTAATTAATTGATATGTCACTGAGTATGGCACATTTTTGGTATAATAGTTTCATTACATAAGATACACCTTAGGTATCGGTTAGATTCAAAAAGAATATCATGAGTTGCATTTTCATTGGACGCCAGAACATTTCATGTTTTTCATAGTAGACTGTAGATCTTTAGTGACATGATTGTTGAGAATTACATGCAAGAAAAGGCCTGAATGTGATGTGAATTTATATAGCTTTAGATTTTCATTATTAGGAATCATCATCATCAATAATGAATCATCTCAGAGTTCAATTCAAATCTGAACAGCATACATATATTTTCACTTTGACTCGCCGTCCAAGCATATCATTATAGCTGATGTCCATCACACAGAAACATCCATAATCCACTTTGAAATCATGGAGAAAATATGCTCTTTATAGATTTATAACTTTTTTTCAATATGAAAATAGTCCAGTGCTATGCATGGAGGTGAGCCAAACCAAATCTAGTTTATGTTGATTGAGGGTACAATGAGATGAGCATAATGTGCAGGAGAGGTGGTGCAGCGTCAGCAGGGATACGAGTGTTGTACCGGACCGTTCTGGTGAAGAGGGAGCTGAGTCGGAAGGAAAAGTCTCCATCTACGTTACAACCCTCACTTATGGTCATGAGCTTTGGGTAGTGACCAAAAGAATGAGATTACAGAAATGAGCTTTGTTGGTTGGCTGGTCTCAGCTTTAGAGATGGCCTGAGGAGCTCATCGCGCAGAGGCAGAGCAGATCCGCTTTTGAGGTTTCTCGGGTACGTCTCGTAGTAAGAGGCACAGGGGTAGACCCAGACGCTGGAGGGATTATATATTGTCTGGTTCCCCAGGAAGAGCTGGAAAACGTTGCTGGGGAGCGGTATGTCTGAAATAGCATGCTAACCCTGCTGCCCCCACGCCCTAATAATCATGTGATAGTTGTCTGTACATGCAAACAGGAACTAATAAATCCTGTTTTGGCAATTTGTTTGTTTGTTTAAAGTTGTAACCCACAGCATAACCAATGTAATCCATAGCAACATTATGCTTAATTTTCTTTTCATTATCTTGTATGCTCCATTGTCAAAGCAATGACTTATTTCCAAATGTTTTAGTAGCCTGAACATTTGACAACAGCCAACGTCATGTGCTTTGTACATCCATGCTGGCTTCCACACTTTGGCATCAGGATAAGGATGTGTTGCTTCCTGCATTATATCCCGGAAGTCAATTAATAGTATACAAATGTGATTTGTAGGAGACTGTTGTGTAATTCAGAATGACAGATACTGATGCATCTCAGTGGGTAGTGGTTTGGTTTATTGTGGTTTATTTTGTCTAAACCCTACTGTCCACAACAATCTCGAAAATGTGAACTGGTTGGGTTTTAGCATATTAAAACAAGCTTTTGAATTGTGCTCACTTTGGCCAGAAAGATAGAGGATAACTTATTTCTAAATTATACGAGAAACTTGCGGTTTAGCTTTACTTTTCTACGTACAGCTGGTAGTTTTTCTGTATGCCAGTCTGTAAAAAACTTATGGCTTGTGGATTTTCTTGGCTGCCAGTTTGCAGACATAAAAGACAGCAGAAGCAAGGAGGTGAGAGGAAAAGAGGGAGGAAGGAAGATGAATAAGAAGGCAATTCCCAGCCATGATTCAGTGTTTGATATTTGACCCACAGCTCTGATCGATTCTTCTTCTTGTCCTCTGTGAAAGCAGCCGGTGTGTCTGGCTGTCTACTACCACTTCATCCTTTGGAAAAGTTCACTGTCAAACAATCTGTGATGGGTTGGAAGTGGAGCAGATAACATTTGTTCTGGCAACTTAAGCCCTGTGTCTCTGTCGCTGTGCATGTGAGCGTGGCCACTTCAGGATACACCTGTTTTCATATTTGAAGGGGAGAGGATTTTATTTCTCTGAAATGACAACTTCTTAGCCAAAGGCTTCTCACAGGTACTGGGATTTTATAGCACTATCTATTGTAGCTTTTGTTATATTTAAGTTGTATTTCCTGCTAAAACACATATGAATCACAATTTTGACTAGATTTAGTCCAAAACACTGGTAGGGCTGAAAACTCTTAGTAAAGTAAAATGTCTGTATACCATAGGCATACATGTAATACCTATTTCCTTTGGCGTGAACAGTCTGTAGCCGGCTGAACAACATGGACAACATGGACAACATGATCCAAACAGCATGCTTGTCAATCTAAAACCTTGGCTCCAGTCATGGAATGACCCATTTTTTCTTTAATTCAAACTTTGAGTGTTGTTCTGTGAAGCGATTCTGAGACACTTGATTGGGTTTTCTGAGAGCAGCAACATCACTTGTTGAGCCCCGCATCAAATCCAGTTCTGCCATAACTGGGTAATCTTTGTAACCGCCCGTGGATGGGCTTTGATGTTGGTTGTTTGTCTGACATCTTTAAGCCTGCCTGACCCTGCTGTGGCTGAGAGAGAGAGAGAGAGAGAGAGAGAGACAGAGAGAGAGAGAGGGCCATTTAATCTCTGTGTGTTGTGTCCTCACGGATACTTGAGAGGAAAAGAGAGCAGTGGCGACAAAAGGGGGAAAAGTGGAGGAAAGCGGGAGAGGGACGAAGGGATTGGATATATCAAAACGGAAACAGCCTTTGACTCTAAAGGGGGATGTGTGAGGGGAGAGATGGGAAATGAAGCACTCAAAGCAGTTTAGGTGAAAGAAAGAAACAGAAGAGCGGGGTATATCTAAGTGGTCCTCTAAGTCTAAGAGAAGCCAAGTTAGGTACAGCCAGGTGGGATAAGTGACTTCTATTGAATCTTAGACAATTGACAAAGAGAGAGGGATTGGGAATTAGTGGGAAATAGAGGGAAATGAGCAAGAAGTCCTCAAAGGCAACAAAGGAATCACAAACGCAGAGTGAATCAAATTGCAGTGAGTGGGAACAGAAAGGAAAACTTGGTGAGGGGAAGAAGAACGGTGAAATTAATGAATGAGAAAGCAAGAGCAATACGCTACATACTCCACTCCTGCCAGAGGAAGAATTTTAATTAGGAGGGGAAGATGGATCATGTTGTTGTGGCTGTTGGTATTTTCTCTGCTCCAGACCGTGGAAATGAAGAGCACTCTGAAATGTTATCCATCTGGTCCTGAAGGGATAACACACACACACACACACACACACACACACACACACCCACACACACACACACAGACCACCTTGGTATTCCGGAGGTAATGTCACACGAATAGCCAGCCAGATAAATGTTATCAGTCCCCTCCTTTGCTCCAGTCTGTTTCCTGGGGCGTCCTCTGTTTTATAGCAACTGCAATAATGACACAATCCCAAACTATTATTATACAGTGTTTGTGTGTGTGGGTCTGTGTGTATGCCCTGCACATGTTTTCAGAGGATGCAGAACATGGTTTTGGCAACATAAGTGTGACTCAACAGAAACATCTCTAAGCCTGTCAACCTTCTTAAAAGCTCCCACTGGCTCTGTACCGTGTGTGTGTGTGTGTGTGTGTGTGTGTGTGTGTGTGTGTGTGTGTGTGTTATGTGACCATAATGCATCCCCCCCTTAGAGTCTATGGTTCCAACCATGGCTCTGAAATATCAGTAGCCTCCAACAGGCGCAGCTGTGCCCCGTTCTGGCTGCTACCCGGCCGCCAGAGCTGACAATGCTTGTGATTCCACCAGACGCGCCGCAGAGCATTTCAAAAGCGTCTCTCGCTGTGCTGTGTGTTGATAAAACCATGGCGCAGTCCGTGGTGCTGAAGTAGCAGACAGATTTTGCAACTCTACAGTCAGAAATGCTCTACAGTTCAGCTTATGCGTTATGTATCTGCACATTTATGTGTTAGGTGATGCATTGTTCTTCAGATAGGTTAGATAGTTTTGAAGGAGTACATTGATTGTAAGGAACAAAACATTTACCTAGAACAAGCCTACTCAAGTCTAAAAACACCACACATAGGCCTCCCATTCTATGCATATGCGACTTGCTAAGGGGGGTCAGTGGGAGGGCCAGTGATTGTATGTCCCCTTGGCCCCGGGAATGCTAACAACCTTCCTCTGAATTTTCAGCCAGGACGAAGCTGGATCGTTATGGATTGGAAGCCTCAGCACGAGGTGCAGAATGACTTGAGTCCTTCAGGCACATTTATCAAACTCTCAGAAGAAACAGAATCGTAAAAAAATATGTCACTCAAATTCAGGAGAGAAAGAGAGAGGAAGATGAGAGGAGATTGACAGACAGAGCTGCAGAGGGAGACAGGCAGAGGCAGAGGTCTGCTTGGATTGCAGGCAGACCCTGTCAGTCCCATAGAGCTGAAGGAACAAGGGATTTGTTAGGCAGACAGATGCTGGTATGTACTTTTAATTCTGGGTAGCATTAAACATATTGCTCTGTGTTTGTGCTCTCTTTGGGCACTAGTATGGAGAGTAGCATCGACTTGTATGACAGTGTCAGATCAGCTTTCTTTTTTGTTACGCAGGGGAGTGTGATCACACGTAAAAACACAAACACTGGAGTGCCTTGGGAGCCGAGTGGTTACAGCACATGTCATATAACAACAACATCCCGGGTTTGATTGCAGCATTGGGACTTGCGTTGCACGCCATACCCTTCTCCTTCCCCTAACTGCTCTGGGTAACATCAAGTGGCCTCTCACTGCAAGATGACATTTGGCATTTGTCCCTTGGTTGTGACTTTGTGTGACAGTGAGTGTGTAGTTTCCTACTAGGATAAAATCAATCATCTTAACAAGAACACTAAATGATAAACAGATAAAGATGACAGCAGAAAAGGAAACTCCATTGTGTGTGTGTGTGTGTGTGTGTGTGTGTGTGTGTGTGTGTGTGTGTGTGTGTGTGTGTGTGTGTGTGTGTGTGTGTGTGTGTGTGCATGTCTGATTGGGTCCCTATGGTAACTGTCAAGAGATAGCTGCTCCACTGTGGATATCACTCCACTGTTTACTCAACGAGAAGAGTCGGATAAGAAAAGGAGAAGAAAGGACCCAGAGAGGAAAAGTACATAGCCGAAAAGTACATAGCCGAATTTTTTTTTTCTTCTGATGACAGCAGCAGATTGAAAGCTATCCTGCTCCTCATTATTGTGTGTGTGTGTGTGTGTGTGTGTGTGTGTGTGTGTGTGTGTGTGTGTGTGTGTGTGTGTGTGTGTGTGTGTGTGTGTGTGTGTGTAGCCTGCACTGACACAGAGCTCCACAGTCTGGCTGCAAGACTAAAGGACTGGTTTGGAGTTCTCCACCTCGACGCCAACAGAGACCTCAAATCCTCTGACAGCTTTGACTCCACCACTGGACGTGAGTACATCACCCCACACAATGTGTGTATATTTGTGTGTGTATATGTGAGTGTGTGTGCAGCCGTTTCCTGTTGAACAGCCACACTTGTCAGTCCTCATGACAGCAGCTGTTGACAGCGACCCTGCTCTGTTCTCTGTAATGTCAACATGTCTGAACATATGTCAGCTCTGCCACCGCATGCACTCAGATACACTCAGATCTCAGTGTGATACTTGAAAAAGACACAAATGTAAGTGACCTGGACATGTTTTACAGTTTCAAAAATTCCATTATCAGTTTTTTTCTCTCTGCTGCTTTCTCCTCTAGACTTTGACACCAGCATCTTGCCCATCTGTAAGGACTCACTGGGCTGGATGTTCAACAAGCTTGACATGAACTTTGACCTCCTACTGGACCAATCAGAGCTGAGTGCCATTTACCTGGACAAGTATGAGCTGTGCATGAAGCCCCTCTTCAACTCCTGTGACTCCTTCAAGGATGGCAAGCTGTCAAACAACGAGTGGTGCTACTGCTTTCAGAAACCTGAGGGTGAGCATGAGGAGTGGGTTGATTGAAAAACTGATTGCTAGAAACTGGCATTTAAATAAGAAGGACAAAGGCAATAATAAGATGTAAGCAGCAAAACAATTTGAGACTAATGCACAAGGGAAATATAATTCATGAAAATTAATTAATAATGTTTCAAGAAAACCAATTTAGTAGATAGATATTACAATTACGGGTACCAGTTGTTTGTAAAACATTTGCATTTTGTACTGAGACTGTAGTCCTTTAAGTGGATGGTAGATTGAGGAGGATACAGAATAAATTCAGGCAGTGACTGAAAGTCAGTAGTCAAAGTGAGGACTGAGGCAATTTATGAGAATGCATACAGGAATGAAAGGCTGACCAATATTTAAAAAATCAATAATATGTTAGAGCAGAAACAGCCGCTTCAGTCAAATAATTCTGGTTCGAAAACAAGCTCTAACAATTTAACTGTTGTGAATGCTCTCTGGTTGTAGGACTGCCCTGCCAAGCTGAGAAGAGCAGGATCCAGAACCAGAGTCGAAGGAAGAGCCTCATAGGTCAGTCTGGATGATTGACAGCTGTCAGTCACTAACTCTGAGAAACCAAACAAACACATTAGCATGTAAAATGTGATCCGTTTTTAATAGTTTCAAGCAGAGAAAAAAAAATCTGTAGTATTAAACACACACACACATTTTCACATTTTGTACACATGTTCTCTGTCGCCTCCGGGCTCAGGCGTGTTCCAGCTCACAATAAAACAGCTTGAAAAATGAGCTTGGGCCGGGTCAAATGAAGGTAGCAGAACTAAGTGTGTGTGTGTGTGTGTGTGTGTGTGTGTGTGTGTGTGTGTGTGTGTGTGTGTGTGTGTGTGTGAGTGTGTGAGTGTGTTTGTGAGTGTGTGAGTGTGTGAGTGTGTGTGTGTGTGTGTGTGTTATTGAAAATGACTACTTCTCTCTAAGCAGGATGTATGGTTGTTGTCCTGCAACCTTCACAGCAGTAATTGATTGTTGATCTCTGTGAATGCACAAGAACTTTGTCACAACTGCAGCACATGCGACCTCTGCCGAGGAGGGATCAGGTGTTACCCTTCTCAGTTTAATGTCCTCCACCCTCTCCCCTCCCCTTCTCGTATGGCTGTTTTCTTTCTTTTTCTAACCTTTTCCCCTCCTTCCTTCCTTCCTTTCTTTCCTTTCCATCTTTAGGCTTTTATATTCCCCGCTGTACTGAGGAGGGCTACTTCAAACCAACCCAGTGTCATGGCAGCACTGGCCAGTGTTGGTGTGTGGACAAATATGGCAATGAGATCGCTGGCTCCAGAAAGCAAGGCAATCCGAACTGCGGTAAGACCATATCACAGACACACACACACACACACACACACACACACACACACTCACACACACACACACACACACACACTTGGTTGTGTTCAGAGCTAATGCTTTGATCCAGGTGGACGGCTGTATGTCAGCCTTGTACCTCCCTTTGTAATCTGCTGCTGCTACAGACAAGAGAGACTGCAAAGCTTCTCTTTAAAACTTAACGTACCACTGAAGCACTTACACAACCACGATTCCAACTTTGTTCTATTTCTTTGCTTATAATTTCTCCCTGTCTGTCTTTATCTTTACCGGTATCTGCGCATCAGTGATCATTTAGGTGATAGATAACATTAGGCATGCCTCTGGTTTACTATCAGTCAAATGTCTGATTCTATCTGCCTCTGATATATTCTGCTCATGTAGTTTTGATATAACACTAGCGTCTTGCAAGTCAAGTCGGATAATCTGTCACACTTGTCAGCAGAGAGCAGTGTCAAAAGATTTGTTCTATAAATGAATTTGTAGCAGTATATAAGTTGCACCTTTTAGAGGAGAATAAACGCTTAGACTTCTGGCTGATGTTGGCATCCAAGAAGATGCATCTAGACAAAGAATATACATAATTAAGTACTTTGATATGTCAAAGTCATAGTTAACAAGCCAGTGGTGGGAATTCAAAGGGAATGTTCAAAAAGCCAATAGAAGCACTTTGCTGCAAATCAATGGCCGAGTGTTTTCATTGTTGGAAAAAAGAACAATAATTAGCTAGAAAGGATCCAGGCAGATATACTGATTACCAATCAAACAGCCAGCTCACAGTCACAGATTACGGCTCACTCGAATGCCAGTCCAGTCCAAAGCCAGTAATTGCAGCTTCCAATATTGATGAGGTGTCTCTCTGGCGCCACACACACACACACACACAGACACACACACACACACACACACACACACACACACACACACACACACACACACTGACAGCAGCAGTCCTTTGTCTCCCGTCTAACAAGCTCATCTAACTCAGGCTGGAGTAGCCTGGAGTTCTCCCGTGCAGCCTTGCATAGAACAAACAGGTTGCAATGCAGCAGCTCTTTGCTTGATAGCCTAAACACAAGTACATCAAACTGGTTTTAACACTGTAAGTGCCACTCAACAAGAGTACTCTTGTACCCAAGTGTAAATAGACTGTTTTGAAAATGATTTTAGAGTCCCAATTTCACAAAATGCTGGAGGCAGCAGCTGAGATAATGACTCCTGTTTGCACTGTAGTCACACAAGATGCAACACCAGTGCCAAACAACATTTAACATCAAAATGTTTGCAGCTGTGACTTGATTTAACTGAGTTTAGCCAGACACAACTAAAGCTGGCCAACACTTTGTGTTGTGTGGGGGAATGATGGAGGGAGGTTTGTGTCTACTTCTTCTTCTGTTCTTCTGTGCTGCTATTTATTGTTTTAATAGGAGAACAGAATATATATATACTGGTCGGTCATGACTAAATAAATATAGTTGGCTTGCCATGGTCGTCTCTGACTAAGATTCTTCAGCATTGCTAGTGGCTTTTTAAGGCTCCACTTATGCACAATGGTACAAAGAGTAAAATGCTAACACATCTAATACTCTTAATTAGGACTAAACACAAACTACAGCTGTAAAAAATGGGAATTACTTGAACATTTTTAAAAAAAATTTTTTGGACCTGATGATGGCACTGGACGAAAAGCAAAACAAAATTACAAAAAGCATTGCAATTAATGAAAAATGCATCCAACTGTTTTTCAGAATGTCATACAAAAATCACAATGGTTGTGCTGGACAACTCACTTTGTGCGCAGGGTGACCATGGGCCCCTGGACCCCACTACTCTGTTACACAGGACTCTATATGTGCGTCTAACCTGTAGGTGTGTCTGTGTTTGTGAATCTCCCTAAAGATGAGGACCAGGAGACATCGGGGGATTTTGGCAGCGGCGGTGCCGTCATTCTCCTGGGCGACCAGGAGGAGGAGCCAACACAGAGCGGGCGGAGTCGGCAGAAGAAAAGACGGGGACGGATTCACCCCAGAGGAGCCATCGAGGATGATGAGGACGAGGAAGACGATAAGGATGACGAGATTGGCTATGTTTGGTAGCTTCACTCCATTTTATTCCGCCATCAGCCGACCAGGAAACTCAGCACAGATCTGAAGCCATTCCAATGTCTCCTCCTCCAGTTACTTTGGCAGCAGTCCATCTTTTGGCTCCTGAACTTGCTCTTGTGATCTCTGTCCCTTTTCCATATCTCTCGCTTCAGTGAACCTCATCCGACCTCTTCATTTTCAAGTGTTTCCCTTTCAGATGGAAAACAGAGAACCTATTATATTTCAACAACTGTCAAGACCCTGTCAGATTTCTGCTCAAGCTGTCCACTTTCTGCCTCTGCCGTCCCCCAAACCTGCGATCTTTAACCTCTTCTAACATGGACTTGTTTCTCTATTTTCCCTATGACTCCCTCTATCTCCTTCTTTCTCCTAATCTGTCCCTCTCTCCTATATCTGTGCGTCCGTGTCAGAGCCTCTGGTCAGTCTGTGAGTCCAGATACATGAGCTGATATACTTGATGTAAATAAGTTTCCTCCAGGAAGGCCAGATTGTCGATTAAACCCTCCCTGTACTTCATCAGCAGTTTCATTCTCATGTTCTGTGTTCCACCGTCGGGCTCCTTCCAATGTTCAAAGATGTTCCCATAACACGTTCCCAGGCTCTGAGATGCTCCCTTCTACTGTTATTTCATGGAGGATTGTAAATTATTTAATCGTTGATCTTGAATGTCCCAGAAAGCCCAGAAAGCAATGAGATAAATGATGTATTGTCGTTGTTGTTGCATGTTTCTCATCGTGTTTCTGTAAAAGAGAGATTTACCTGGCCAGGTCTAGCTCTATGCATCTCAAACAGAAAGTGATGCCTATGTGGCTGCTACAATACTTTGTTGCTTTGTTGATGCTGTCTAGTGTCTTTTTGGTTCTTCTCCCAATCTCAGGAGGTAAGAAGTGGCATTGCAGAGCGGTACCGGTGTAGAAAAAGTGAACTACGAGGCCTACAGTCCAAACCTATGGCGTTTCGGCCAGCTGTTCTTTTACTGATTGGTCGGTAGGGTTTGGCTGTGAATAGACACTAGAGGAAGAAGCTGCTCCTGAGCTGGGAGGACACATGAAGTCGGGCGAGCAGAGAAGAGGCTCTGTTCTGCCTCCCAACACTGGATATGTACGTGATTTAAAATTGAAATCCTCACCATGTCAACTAAGTGAACTTTTATTTGTAACTTTGAACATTTCAGTAAAGTGGCACTTTGGGTGTCTTTTGAACCTTACATGTGTGTGTCCATGTGTCTCTTGTTTTCCTAATGTTTCATTTTCAGCACAAGCTTCACATTTCATCTTATTTCATGATGAAATAAAAACAAATCAAGATTAAATAAAAACACATCTCTTTCCTCACTGTGAAGCCACAAACACTTTTATATGAGTTTCTCGTGCTTTTTTGGTTTTATTTTCTCTAAAGCTCGGGTTTCTCTGCTGTAGAACTATCATAGCCCTCCATCATGTCTGACCTTTTCTAACCTTGTGAAAGTAGTCCCTCCAGTTAAAAGCAGACATAACGGTTGCAGCAGAAGAAATAATCAAATTACTTGCCTTTGAGAGACAGGAATCACAAAGGCAGCAGTACCCAAAAGAACATAAAAGCTTAATGAGTGTTTTTTGTAATATCACTGGCTAATGGAACAGATGACCCAACTGGCTGGAAACAGCCTGCTCAGCACTCCGAAAACACTTTCTAACAACAATCAGAGGCTAAGAGGACGACCAAATCTTCTGGCTTAAAACAGCCTATTCAGCAGTTCAGAACACACTCTGTCAGACACAATAGACAATGGGCTTAACTACGTGCATCAAATTATGCCAGAGGCTGTGTAGGGTGTATACTCATCCAAATCTGGGACCTTGGCTTGCACAACATCCTCTTCTGTCATCAAACTACATGGTAAAAGCTATAAAGAAAATGTCTCATTTGTCCATCTTTCTTCACATGCAGTATCTGCTGCTTTTTTCCTTGTTTTGTATCCACCTTACTCCTCACCTTGCATGAAGTATGGGCCCGGTTACTCCTTTCACTGAAGCTGCGTCTGTGAGAGTTTGCAGAATATTGCAGGTGTCTTCCCTTTTTCCCTTCTTTTTTTGAAATATGAATTATGTGGGAACACGGCCTATCACATCTTGAAGGAAACGTTGGCCAGTTTTGGAATTACGTTTATCTTTCCTATTAAGTTAGATGTGAAGATCGATACCATTCTCACATTTGGTCATTAATAAATATGAAGCCACCACCAGCAACCGTCTAACAGCTTAAAAGTTACACCCATAATTCACAAAAGGTATGACAGGGATAGGAACAAGGTGGATATATTCAAATAGTCAAAATTCCAAAGTATTTACATTTAGATGGAAGTTTCTTTTTCCTTCTAACTTGGATCTTCAGCCATCATGAGACACATCTACACACCAGCGCTCACTTACGACCCTTTACTCACACACACACACACACACACACGCAGGCACACACTCTCTCTCTCTTTTTCTCTCTCTCTCTCTCTCTCTCTCTCTCTCTCTCTCTCTCTTTCTCTCTCTCTCTCTCTCATTATTGTTTCTATTTCCTTCCTCTCTCCAACTCACTCCAGGAGAGTGAGTTCCATCTCCATCTCAGTAAGCGAGCTGCGTGGTTGTGTTTTATCCTCAGGGCACTTTGTTCCTCTATTTCATTTCTCTATTGCAGCTTTTTTATTATCCACAGATGGCTTGGGGGGGTCCTCCCATTGGCTCGGGGTCTCCGTGGAGATTGCTGATTGGCTATCACATGGGGGGAGTTTTAGTCAATAGGTGGCTCTTTTTGGGACAAAATGAGCAGCTTGATGTTGTTTGGTAGCATACAGTGGGTTTTCAGGTATATTGCCCTAAAAACAACCACGTGCCGTGGCTGAAAACAATAAACCAAAGAAACCATTAAACCAAAACAATAAACTGAAAGATAGTGAAACACGCTGTAATGGTGTGGGAAACTGCAGAGTGTGGAGATAACACACTGGGTTTGTAATTTAATCCATTAATAATATAACATAATTAATCATAGTGGCTTTACAACTTTTATCTTCCTTCACTCAAAGCCATCTCTGATGATATAAAGCTTTAACTTATCCTGCATCGTCTTAATATTGAATTTAGACCACTTAAATATAAAAAGACCAGGCAGCAATGAAGTCTGCTCATAGTTGCATCTATATATAACTCTGCCACGTGCCAGGATTGTCACTTTAGCAACTGACAAATCCAAGTGGCTCTCTTCAGGATCCAGAGTGCTGCTGGTCCTTCCAGGTAGTTTTCATTCTCACTGTTTGATCAAGGACCGATTTAGACCTGCAGCCACAAGGGAGTGCAATTAACTACCTAACAGAAAGGAAATCCAGCAGTGCTTCAGGGCCCGAGGACCAGATTTCAGGATCACTTGTCTAAAGCCTGCCTATGTAATTGGCAGAGACATTGTAATAAGTGGGGATCATCTCTCCCTAATCTGTCACAGCCCACCACTTCCACTCACACTCTCTGCTCTCTGTCATGCTCGGCTGCCGCTGTACCAGCCAGCTTGGTGAGCACTCGAACAGATCAGACCCGCTCCTGACCCCCTGATGGAGGATTCTTGGAGCATTCGCTTCGATGTGGTTGCCAACACTATTCCAAATTTGCAAATTTAGAGAGAAATCATACCGGTGTCGTTAATACTCTGCCAGTATAGTCCCTCTGATAGCACTAAATTGCTGGGTGTAGCCCTCTGCTAAATAAATTAAACAGGAAACAACTCACAAGCGGTTCCAGTGGCTTCACTCCTGTCAACAGTGATGAATTAAATTGGAACTTTTAGGTGAGCAGTCATCCGAGACCAAACCACATTAAAAGGTGTCACATTACCCTCACACAACTAAATGCATTTACCTATTTGGATTTCTAATTCATTTTCCACCCTATTTGATTGTTGCTGCTCCACCTTGTCCGCCAGGAGCACTAATGTTATTACCACTGTGTTTTCTCCTAAAACAATTCCATTATTTTCATGCAACTCAAATGTGACTTGAATTTATAAGCGCAGTGTGTGACACCAGTGCCCTCTGTTGGTCTGATCCTGGCTTTGAGTAGAGGACCAGTTCACACTATAGAGTTGGTTACATGTGCTTTTGAAATAAAGACACTGCTCTGAGGGGTACCCTGGTGGCCTCTGTTTGAGTCTGGCCATGGACTTTCGTCATTTACTATTTCTCTTACTCTCTCCTTTTATTTCCTGTCAACTCTCCAATAAAATAATAAAAGGATAACGGCAACATTGTATTTATTGCTACTTAATAGTACAATGTAATTTATTATTGTAAATATCTATTTACAATTGCATAAATGTAGTGGTTATCATGGAATTAAACACATAGTCAGAGGTATAGTTTGCATAAGAACGGCACTGCATGATGATGAAAGACACTACCAAGGATCAACATAGCTTTGTGTTTCCTACAGTCTGTTTCTTGTTTGGAATAGAAGACCTCCTTGTCTTGGTTTTGTATAAAAAGCTTTGGGGTTTGGCTGTAGATTAAAGGCACTGGACTCAAATGTTTACATAATGTTTGCTGCTCTTCAGGAAATCCCATGCTTATCCATGTATAATTAAAAAAAAGTGTCTAACAAGCAGCTTTAAACTCTGCACTGGCAACAGCAGTGAACTGAATTTTTTTTTAGAGGCTGAATAGCTCCACGTCAGTCAGGTGGAGATCAGAGCTGCTGGGATTCTCACCAGCGGTTACTCTGAGCCGCAACTCCTAGATCCATGATTCGCGGTAGTCGGCCACTAGCACCACCCTCCAAGAACGCAGGCTTCACTGCAGGTGTATCTGACAGCCTCCTCTTGCTCTTGTTTAGGTCTGGATAGGAAGATAAACAACTCAATCATTTTCAGGAGAGTGGGTGAGAACCATCTACCTCGTTAAAAGGTGGAGGACATCAGATTCTCACCTGAGATTGCAAATAACATCTTGCGTCTGGCTCCAAAGGTGGAGATGCCCACTTCCTTCAGATCCTCATCAGACAGAGTGAGGAACGTCTGGTAGTCAATCTGGATGAGTACATATAGCAGTTGCACCATAATGCTCATTAATTCAAGCTTCTCTGTTTGTGTCTATCCGGGAAAATTCTCCCACACAGCGTGTTGCATGTGTAAGTGATGATGAAAATGTAGAACTTTTTTTTTTTTTTTAAGTTTGCTCAGAGACAGATTCATTGAAAACCTTTACATAAGTATACCTCTTGTTGTTCAAACACGTCAATGTATTTAATTAGGCCAAGTTGGCTGAGCAGCTCAGGCAGGTCGTCTATCATTTGGGGGGAGGGGCTCCGCTGACTGCAGGTTGACGCCCTCCTCGATGAGCACACGCCTTCAAAGTAGCTGCTGCTGCCTGGGAAGCTCTCCACTAGACATCACAGGTCAAAGTTAAGAGGAAAATGTTAAAGGTGGCAGAGAGAAAGTGACCCACACTCGGTTTCCTCGAGCTTAGACAAATACTTACAGGGTTTGTCATTCCTGCTTCTTTTCATTGAGGATGCAAATGCAGGGAAGGAGGAGGTGGATGATGCGAATGTGGATGGGGGGGAGGAGGGGGAGGAGGAGGAGGAAGAGGAGGAGGAGGAGGAGGATGGGACAGGAAGGGATGAAGACGTGGATCCACATCTGTCCCTCCAGTTGTCACAGTTGCTCCCATTCCACATCTTTCCCATCTGAGCAGCCCATGACTGGAAGGACACAGAAATAGTACCAGCATTAAATATGAACTACTTTTTCTTTCATCTGCAAACATTCCACAGCAGCACCTTGTACTTCTGTCACGATCCCTTTCCTCCATCTCTCCTCTCTTTGTCAGGGCTAGAGGTCAAACGGTTTCAAGTGTAAGAGGGGTTTTAGTGGACATAAGACATCAATAGATCCAAAGATTTAATGAGAAAGCTCATTGGCCCCTGTGGGCTGACCTGTGGTAGTAGCACTCTCCCACTGGGTATTATCAATGCAATGGGCATAGTGAATACTTCCTCCCATCCGCCTGGGTCGAAGAAGAAAGTTATTGGAGGAATGCCTCTTACTCTTATTAACCTAAGTAACGGCCTACAGAGAAGTCACAGAGGCGACATTCAGGAGGCGTATGAAGAGCCAGGGAAAACCGCTCATGTAAACAGGCTGCTGAGTGGCTGTGTCGACTGAGCCGATGATATCAAGCTCCAGGTAAGTGAGCGTTCAAATCGGCAGTGCTTACCACACAGTGAAGCTAAGTGCTTTAAACTGTTGGAGAGCATTACCATTAAATAAGAATGTGTTTGGGGGCGCTTGTTTTACGGCACTGCAACTGATAAGTGCTTTTGCAGCTCAAAAGTTCAGCAAAAGTCAAGCCTCCTAGCTAAAATCAACAATCAAAATGATTCATGCTAAGTCGGAAGTTATTTCAGTTTCTTTAACAAGACATTAAGTTAGTGTGATACTCATTTGTACCTGTTGCTGGCTAGTGCTGATGCTCAGGTAGGGTTTGTAGCTGCGTCGGCTGATGTTGCGGAGCTCCTTGATGGCCTCGGCTGGCATGGACTTGGAGAAGCCAAGGCCACTCCAGGTGTCAGTGGGCGTCTGGACCTCTGTGACCATAGGCTTCCTCTGCATGGCTGTCATAACATACAAACACACTCAGAAGGAAAATCCTGACTTAAAACTTACATTTACTGAATTTATTTAAGGGTCAATTGACTCAAGCATCATGTGATTGGCATATTATCAGCTAGCGTGTTAGCTAACAGTAGCAAACACAGAGTGATATCAGTCATTTTAGAGTCATGTTTCTGACCACTTTCTCGTTCTTTCAGCAGTTTTGCTCCCTGCCTAATGCTGAGAGGAATATATGGCGCTTTAGCTACAGAATGTTCCACTATGTTCAGCAGCTAGTCGCTAACTTTGTCTGCTGTTTGGTGCTGGACAGGTAGCACACAGTGGGTTTATCGGAGTGTTTTGCTAAAAGCAGCTACCTGCGTCTGGAAACAACACCGATTAAGTATGAAGATACATAAAACCAAAACAATGAGCTGAAAGACACTAAAATGCTTTGTGTTGAAGGAAACTGCAGTCGGGTGATAATTATCATCACCCGCATTACACATACTCAATTGATCTATTGTTAATTTAGAAATACAGAACATATTTAGAATGAACACACACTTTCAGAATGCTGTACGAGCTGCACAAGAGTAAAAATGTAATTCACACTACAATGCATAGTGTTTAGCCTCAGTCAGTCCATCATGAAAATGCATTGCAGGTTTTCCATGTCTCCTCTGAATTGGGCAAGCTGGGTTCAGGTGTTAAATTATGAATCACAAACAGTGTCTCTCCTTGCCAGTATTTGGCATACTAAATAAAACTCAAATGGCTGAGACAGATACACTCTCTCAAATGACAAACAAGTCACCCTGGGCCTCTTTTGACAGTAGAACAGGAGACATGTGAGTGATAAAATAAAAAATAAAAACTGCAACACAGCACTCCAAAGAGTGTGATATCAATAGGATTATAACTAGTAGTAACTGGTTTTCACTTGTGTGGTATCTGTGTGTTTATGTGAGTAAATGTCCCATTCATATACTGGCATATGGGTGTCCTAATGACTGTCAGGCAGATGGCCCATTCAAACTGCTAATTCATAATCCCATAAAGCAACACTGAGGGAATTTAGTACCATTTGGCTACAGATATTCACAGTATCTCTCATTCTGCATGATGGATGAGATACTGTTTCATGTGTGTGTGTGTGTGTGTGTGAGTGTGTGTGTGTGTGTGTGTGTGTGTGTGTGTGTGTGTGTGTGTGTGTGTGTGTGTGTGTGTGTGTGTGTGTGCCTGTGTGCCTGTGTGTGTGTGTACCTGTGAGAGAGTCCATGCATGTGTGGGTTGTCTGCATTGTGTATATGCCCCGTGTGAATAAAGTTGGAGTGCCGGTGCTATTCTATTATAACTTTGGCACGGTGCAGCCCATAAACAGGCCCCCTTCATCAGTTGTCTTGGCAGGGAACAGCACTGAAACGAGCCCCCTCTCACAAGCCTGCCTCTGCTCGTGATATTAATGTGTTGCCTCCATAACATACTTGAATACACTAAATAAGCCACTTCATCTTAGATAATCATATGATATTAAATCATGTTTTCTCAACAATATGACCAAAACTTGTGCACTAAATAATTCATTTGATTTAGTCTTGTTTGAGGAGCTAAGTTCAAGTCCAATCTATGCTCTGTTCAGTTCCAAAAACAACAGCTTGCTGTATATAGGTGGCTCTTTGACAAGCAAAAATAAAATCTACAGTAGACGTGTTGGGCCAAATTTCCCTGCAAAATGTGTTTTAATATATCTGTCTGCAGAATACAGCATCAAGATCAATAAAGAAAAGAAATGCTTGTTTAGCAGTGACCTGGTTGCTGCAGCAGAAGCCTGTGCAGAGCTCTTGAACCCACAGGACAGGAGAACATATTAAACATTTAGGAGCACTGACCTCTGGTTGCCTGCAATTTCTTCCTCTCATAGTCATAATCCTACAAAGCACAAACAAAAAAATAGAGAGGGTAAATAATGCATGAAATTGAATTCTCTGGTTGCTGAGCACAGGCAGGGGGAACCCAACACTTCCTGTCATCGCAGTAAACTTGTTAATCCTCCACTCAGTAACCTTTGAGAGTGAGCGATGACAACAACAAAGGAAAGCAAGCAAACACAAAAATCAATTCTCAAAATCAAATCGCAACCGGTTCAGGATTGTGCAAATCAATAGGTCACATCAAAATACATGTTCCTGCTGTTTCAATCTATCTTTCTTTCTACTGTTTGATGCAAAGTGGTTTGAGGTGTTACATCTTCGGTCCTCTGTCTCTCTCGCTTACACCTTCTCCTTTACAAGTCTCTACACCTCCAGTGTCACCCGTCTTTCAGGGGTTCACAGAGACCTGATTGTCTTTCCACTGAGCTGTTGTTGCTGCCAAATATGGTTGTGCCTCATTTTATGAGGAAACAGAGATCATTGATTCCTGTTTTTCCTTACCTCAGCCTTGCATGAGTCAGCGCGAACATCCTGAGCCATCGTCACATCTCTCCTCAGGCTGTTCCTTCGCTCACTCCTCACTCCCTCGATCTCTGCATTCAACAATCTGGCACATTCAGGAGATAACACCCCACATACATATAAACACACACACACACACACACACACACACACACACACACACACACACACACACACACACACACACACAGTTAGAAAGACATGGTTAGGTTAAACTGTGATGGCTACGTCCAACATTCGAAAGCTTATCAACATGTTCTTTCCTGGCCAGCAAAACTACTGGAGGGTTTGAAGGTTTGAGTTATGATGCCTTATAATTGTGTGTGTGTGTGTGTGTGTGTGTGTGTGTGTGTGTGTGTGTGTGTGTGTGTGTGTGTGTGTGTGTGTGTGTGTGTGTGTGTTAACCATGCTAAAGTCAAAAGCCTGTAGTGAATACCCATGTTCCATCTGGAGACAAAACCTTCAACCATTAGGCTGTGACTTGGTTTTGATTTGAATTACACGTAGATTAGCGGTTAATTAATGTAAGCCAACACAATGACCTCACAAGTGATGAAAACAGGTGTTTTTACAGGTAATGCTCACCTGTATGTTAAAGCCTGCCCTGTTGAATGGCGCCTGTCGTGGTTGAAAAGCTTGGTAATTTCAGGACCCTGCAGACTCCCCCTCCGTCCCATCAATCCCACCCTGAGGCTGCTGACTGCATCACACATCTCAGATGATGACATCACCACAACCTTAGTACTCTCATCCTCTGATTGGCCGGACTGGTCCTCATTTTCTAGGATCTGATGGAGAATTTGGTGCTTAGCGTTGATTTCTTTTAAGGTGTATTTATCAGGAAGGATTTGTTTTGTACTGATAGCAGACTGTATTAAACAGTTTAACTGTGTCAAACCTTCTCCAGCGGCCGGCTGTCTGTTCCCTTCAGTCCTGTTCTCCCCTCATCAGCAGCGTGAGGGGTGAGACCTGGTGGAGGTGATGGGCGGAGCTTAGTACCAGTCAGCAGCTCTGGAGTGATAGCTGGCACAGAGCCTGAGCAAAAAGAAGGGGCGTGATAGTGAATGAAGATCATATTAGATTGTACTACTGCGTTAAAAAGGGAAACAAAAATAGACACAAGTCTCCATCCATTCATCATATTTTAAATATGTGCATAAAACACAGCCATAATAAAACTGCCAGACATTGGGGGAAAACACAAGGTTAAATGTGAGATTAAATGTGCTTTATTAATAAAGAGAGACTGCACAAAACAGTTATGAATACAGAATTTGCCATATCTTATTATGTTGCACATAATCTGGTGGCTTTTTACATTTCCTATGGCATGCAGGTGCAAACACCTACAAAGATACATATATTTGTTCATGCTCACCTTGCTCTGAGAGACGAAGCTGCTGCAGCAACATGTTGAGCCAATAGTTGGCCAGCCCGCTGTCGGCTAGCGTGGGTTCAGGGGTCATCTCGGTTACCTTGGCAGTCTCACAGGAATCCAACCCGAGGAGCAGACGGCGGGCCTCGTAAAGACAGGAGATGTTCCTTTCCAGACCTTTCACCACCGCTGACTGATGAATATATACAGTGGTACATCAGTATTCAACACACCACAGCATACAAGACTACAGAGGACTGTAGTTTTGCATTCAAAATCAAAGTGAACATTCCAGAAATATTTCATTGACATGTCTTATTTAATCAAGTGCGGATACAATACGCAATCCCAAGCTCTGTGGTGTAGTCTTATTTGAAAGTGAATTAAAAAAGATGAGACTGGAAGGCATCAAAAACAAAATTAAAATGTAATGTAATACAGGGGAGAGGTGATTCTAACAAGGACAAAGCAGCAAAGCTGATAAAGTTGTACCTTGCTGGTCTGTTTTACTTTGGGCTTGACACTAATGAAGACTCCCAGGTTTTGCATCATCTGAGCCAGTTTACAAGGATCGGCCTCCCCATCTTCGCGTATGTCAAACATCAAACACACAGGCAGACAGTCCTAGATGTGCATACAAAGACATATACATACAAAGAATGTCAAACAACAACAGATTAAGAAAACACAAATACAAGAAAGGAAAATATATTTTGACACATACTCACTTGCTACCTCACATGATTGTTCTTTATTTAATTCTCTGCAAACAAAACTCTGTGACTGTACCATGAGCTGCTGCCGAGCCAGGCACACTCCGTCAGGGCTGCCCTGGATGAGCAGTGACGGCGGGCTCTGAGGAGCACTGAGGTCTGGTAGGATGATCTGGGTCTGGGTCTGGTGCATGACGCTCAGGAAGTGAGCTCCGTTCTGCCCCAGCAGGAAGAGATGCTGCTGGGATGTGACATCCATCTGGCTGCTCACTGTGCCGCCTGTGACCTCTGACCCCAGCAACAGATCCATCAGGATGCAGGTCGCCTTCTGCCACGTGATGATATATACAAACATGACATAATAGTATACATCATTTAGACCTTATTCGAATGTGCATGAACTGTGAAGTGGATTAAAGTTGACTGTTAAATGTTTGACACTAACCTTGACAGCAGCTGCGTTGCCCTGCAGGCCCCAGACGGTGCAGCAGCTTTCATAGAAGTTGGCTTGTGCTTGAGGGTGAGATGGCACGGCCCTGAAGCTCACACTGACCCCCAACGTCTGCGCTACCTGCTGGATGAGCGGGGAGCCTGCATCTGGCACAGCCTGGGGCACCAGGTTGACTGGAAGGTCAAAGGTCAAGGACAATGGCTGCAGATCCTAGGACAAGAAAGAGTGGATGGAAAACAAGGGTAAGAGTGTGATGGAGAGAAGACAGAGAGCGGAGGGTGGAATAAAAAGAGATGTGGGACAGACAGTGGCTTTTTGACAAATATACCTGTCTTCTTTCTGCCAGACATTCTATTAATCATTCTATTGATTGCTGTGTCGTGACTGGAGTGAAGAAATTGCATTTTGAGACAAATAAATATTGATCCAGTCTCTGTTCAGACTGTACATTGACCACTCACTCTTATCCTCCTACGGGCTTCCTCCACTCCTTCTATGGGTCCAGCGATAGAGACCTGGTGGAAGTTGATAAACAAATGAATATTGAATTTAATTTGTCTTATGTGTCTTGTCAAAGCAGCAGTCAGTCGCTCATAAAAATGCTGCTTTAGTGTCTCGTGCATTATAGATTGTTACCTGGTTGCTTTTCTCTCCCGTACCGTTGTGGCGGTTGGAGTCGGGGAAATGGATGTGACACGATGTGACCTCCATCACCTTTTTGATGTTTCCACCACCTTTACCAATCACGTGGGAGTGCTCTGTGTAAGCCACGTCCATCTTTAAAGTCACCTTGTTGACCTGGATTTGATATAAAACGGCATGTCATTTGTGCAGATTACGTTTCAATACTTAGTTTAGCCTAAAGATGTCATTGTCATGTCATTGGTGCCATTTAGTTACAGATAACTTCTTATAGCAAAGAAGAAAACATGTAAAAGCACGTCGTCATCTATACATTATTGACTTAACTGTTTAGACAAATTGTGGTAATCAAGCACCACAGTCCCTCACCCTGGTTTCCAGCACTTCTAGGATCTTCTTTTTGGCTCCCAAAACATTGTCTCTCTTCCCTTCCACCTTCACATGTGGATCTAAAGCAATGTAGGAGTTCAGTTTAGGTTCTATACTTTTAAATCAATCCATTGGAACATAGAAATGACCGCGACAGGAAGGAAACGAAACACAGAGCATTGATATGGTGTCACCTTTCTTTGACTTGGCTCCAATCTTCAGCTTGGACGGCCATCTCACCTGAGTGTCAGTTTCTCTCATCACCTGTGAAGCACAAACAATGAGAGAAGGTGAGAAAATGAAGAATGAGCTCTCATTGTATGCTACAACACATATTGGAACACACATCCTGAAACATAGCAGATCTCTTCGACCTCAAAATACAAAGCCTCATTTGCATTTCAAAGACTGCAATTATCACCTCCATAAAACTAGTAATCGCTTGATGAAGAGTATGAAACAAATGTTAACACGATGAGGATCCAACTACCAGAAGTCTGTAGGCACTAATGATCAGCTGTGACCTTCACGGAGGAGAGCTGCTGGATTCTCTTTTAGTCATGAATAAAAGGCTTCCTTGTGTGGACTTTTACTTACTCTCTCAAAAAACTCCTCTCCTGTTTCCCCATCTCCATGCTTTGGAGCTGAAAGACACAATGCAAGCAAACAATTAAAAATCGAACAGACAGATAAAGAGAGACACACATTTCAAAATTCCTGCAGAGCGATTTATCACGCTGTGTCGGTCAGCGGCACAAAGTTCCTCTGTTTACTGCACAAGTGTTCAACATCGAGCATGTGTGCAAAGTCAACATTTAAATGTTGACCTGTCTGAGAATTGCCAAGCGACTGGAACAAGAGGTTGCCGGGAACATAAACAATTTTAAAAGGCCATCGCTCCACGGTGACATTTACAGGGTTGGGGGGTGCAGGAACGCCCTCACCCCTCCTCATCACTCTGGGTTACGCTGGCCAGAGCTGAGGAATGGGAAGAGAACAGTGTGGGGTGGAGAGAGAAGGTGGTGGTTGGTGGGGGAAACCACAAATTAGCCTTGAGACAGCTATCACATCATGATGCAAAGACCTCCCACTTGACCAAAAAATGGAAAAAACAACTGCAAGATCAAGAAGGAATGTGTAAAATGTTTTAAAAGAGCACTCCTCAGCTTATCATAGTAAAGTCTCAAGTGCAGTTTGGTTGGTTATCACCTGAGAGGATGAGATACAACATTTAGGCCACAGTTATCTGTGCTGAATTCGCTCCAGCTTTCCCATCAAGAGTCTGTGTGAGGACAAACAGACACACGTCAGCCTCTATCTGCAGCGGCAGCACACACAGAAAGAGTTTCCCCAGTAACACAGAGGAAGCATTTGTCATAAACCTGCCGAGCAGCGATAACTAACGGAGGCCGTTACCTCTGCTTCCCAGACAGGAATGATAACAGCAAAAGAGACTTCTGAATGCATAAGCCATTGCAGGTCATAAATCATGGTGATACAGCAACAGGGGTTTAGTGGATGGCAGTTACACCGATGGTGACAACAAGGACGCAGCCAGCTGGAGGCCCTGACAGGCACACGGGGTCAGGTAGATAACAGGCGCTGTGAGGAAGGGCACGCAGGGACAGGGATCTGCCTCCCATCTTGACGCATGTCAAACATCAGACACCCGGGCCGACAGGCCACACAGATACACATAAACCACACAAATTACGTGGCATGAAATAGCTTCTGAAAAAACATTTAGGGGGGAAGAGTGTGAGGATGAAGGTGATAACGGTGCCAGTGGAAAGCTCTGTGCATGGTATTGACAGTACTATGACCATCTCAGCTCACTCACCATACAACATGTTCTCCAGCTTCTTCCTGTCGATCCTGAATCTCTCCTCCACCCATTCTGGGTCCAGACTCTGCCCTCTTGCATTATCCTGCCCTGGCACAGAGCGTCCACCAACTTCCTCCTCTTCCTCATCCTCTTTTTTCTCTCTGTCATGTTGGGCCTCGCTGGGCTCAGGCATCACTGCTGAGCCGGGTTCTACGCTAGTTTCCAAGTCAGGCTGCTGGGGTGCTATGATGGCCGGGACCGGAGAGCTCTCCTCGGTGGTGCTGGTGGCCATAGCAGGACTGAGCCCTCGTCAGTGTTTGTGTGTGTGTGTGTGTGAGAGGAAGTGTGCATGTGTGTGACCAAGGAGACCAGCAGGGAGAGAGAAAAAAAGGGGAGAGGGGCAAGAAACACCCCTGTGTCTTTTCTTTAAATCCCCCGCCCCCTTCACAATTTAGTACACAAATCTCACTCTTTCTCTCTCACTTCACGCTGTTCGAGGCTTGAAGGATTTGCTGCAATGGCCTTGCAGTGTACAGATGTAGAAGGAGAGTCACGTCTTTATTTGAACAGAAACCATGTCTTCTCTATTTGAGGGGACCTAAACAGACAAACAAACAAAATCTACAACTTCAGCTGAGGCTCAGTCTGCTCTACACAAATCCTCTGTAATCCTCAATTCAATGTCCACAGATTATGTGGATATATGCTCAAGGCCTATGATAAGAAAATATACATACTTCACACACACACACACACACACACACACACACACACACACACACACACACACACACACACACACATCCTGAAAACGACCCTCACACCAGCCCACACAGCTAACAAAATAAAAGGGTCATCCAGTTGGGTTCCTCAGCACGTCTGTCCACGTCTCCCCCCCCCCACCTCCCTTCTTCTGAATGAGAAGTAAGGGTAAGGGCTTGAGATTCCAGAGGTCGGGGTGAGGGGAGTGGAGGGGTGTATCGCAGCAGTGGGTGTGCGGTGTCTGTGTGAAAGGGGAGCTTGCACCAATGCTTGGGAAAAGACAATACATTACAAGAAATGCATTCATTTTCTGAATTAATATATCTGAAACATGTAAAGACACTGCTTTACAGTTAGGGTTCATTATTAACAATGCGTAGGGTTAATTATTAACAATGTGTTTATATGCTTTTAAAACCGTAATATGAAAAGTATAACTAGCTTTATAAAGTAGCATCCAATGAAAGTACTTAAGGAGTGCATAAGTACCTATAAATTGTACTTAAGGAAAGTAATTGAGTAAATGTTACAACAGCTGCCAATGACAAGCAGGCAGCCAGAAAGTTGTAAACTTCAGTGACAGGGGGGGAAATGGTTTAAAAGTTACAAAAAATGTAAATGGGATTTAAAAAATGGTTTAGCACTTAATAAGACTCCTCCTTGGTTTCAATTTCCCAAACTCGGGAACTCAAGTACGGACTAAAACATGGGTAAACACAAACTGCTCAATTAGTCATGTCTGGCGGGACTCTGTTTCCAGCTCAACTCAGTGTTTTCCATATTGCTCAGACAAATTTGGCCTCAGGCGAATCGGAAAATATCATTTGGCAAGGCAGAGAGAGATCTTTCAAACATTACAAACTAACTACTGCAGGCAAGACTTATTTGCCCGAGGAAGATGGTGAGTGAAAGACTTGATGACTGTGTCACCATGGAAACTGGTCAAGAAGTAAATTATTCCAAGTTTAATCTGACTTTACAACAGCAGATCTGCTCCCTCCAGCCCCCCTGTAGCCCCATCTGACTAGAAGAGTGTGTGTTTCCAGTAAGAATCGCGACGTACGTCACTGTTTGATCTATGGGCCAAGTAAAGAAAAGCCAAACCGTCCTGCAGGGTGATTGATGAGCTGTGGGTGGTGGAAATCAACCCCTGAACCCATGAGTGAATCATTTATTCATCTAGATAGATAGATAGATAGATAGATAGATAGATAGATAGATAGATAGATAGATAGATAGATAGACAGACAGATAGACAGACAGACACCTGTGCTGCTAGATTAGTTTAGATTAGATATTCCTTTATTAGTCCCGCAGTGGGGACATTTGCAGGATTACAGCAGCAAAGTGCACACAAGAGACATCGTAAAATAAAAAACTAAACAATTAATATAAATAAACAGTAAAACAGTATTAAAAACAGTAAAGAATGCACAATAACAATATTGTATATACAGACAGGATACAATGTATTTATATTGCATAGTTGAGGTGATTAAAGTGACCAAAGTGATTAATGTGTTGTTGTGTGTGTGTAATCAATTCAAAAAGAGAGATAAATACCTTATTAAGAGCACTCTAGCCATGTGTCATCCAATTGGTATCTTATTTGTACAGAGGAAATACAATCTTTGTAATACAAAAAAGCACATGTTCTAAGCCACAGCAATGGTCAAATCATGTTTAACACTAAACTAAACAAACATTCTTGCGGGGAACTTTATTTATTTAATTTGGTTGGCCTAAAATTAGTAATATATATATATATATATATATATATATATATATATATATATATATATATTCATTCTAAATGACCTAAATCAGCCTATATTACAACCACTTTGTGCTGAATTAATTAACTGAGGGGTCTCACGTGAAACAGTTGTCCTCCGCCACACCGCATGGCGGCGCTGTGAAGCAGTGAACCACCTTTTCAGACTCTGAGTTGCGTCATATGAAGCACTTCCGGGTTATTTTCCGGTGTTCCGGTATTTCGGGTAGAAGCTGCTGGAGTGGACGGACTGTTTACGCTGTTCATGGTGCCAGACCACCCTCAGAAGACACTAAACATGCCTTTTCGCTTAAGGAAGCTTTAAACAAAGACAAACTATGTGGAGAGTTCAAGGTTTTGTTGGAAGAGGTGAGAGGAATTTTATTGACACATTATATTTTTAACGTCACGTTTCAAGTTGTTTCTTTAAGTAGCCTGTCGCTTTTATTAAGAAATAAACAAAGGTTATCCTGATACAGTGTAACGTTAGAACTCCATTGTTGTTGTTAAAATACCAGCGAAGTAAATTACTAAACATAAAAATTGTTAGTTTCTTTCGCTAGTTTCGAACTTTTCTCTCTAAGTGTAACTGACACTCGGTTTATTTTGGTCGAAGTGAGTGAAGTTGTTAACTCCCGTCTTGGCCACCAGTTCGAACTTTCGATGAATAAATAAATGTTTGTTAAACCTAGATGAATGAATGAATGGCTATTTTCTTTTTTTCTCTTCACCTCAATACTTGTGCCAATATATGTATTGATGTATTTTATACATTTTTAGTTGGCATGCCATGGATTGACTTACTTACTAGTTATTACTGAATTGCATAACGTGTTTTAACACATATTTTGGAAACCTATACAAAATTAGCATGTAAAAACCCTATTCTTTCTTAGCTAAATCATATTTCAGGACTTTGATACTGTTCTATAACCACTTTATTAATACATTTCAGTTTCCTATAATTTGCTCAATATTACTGATTAGATTAGTATTTGTAAATTTGTAGAAAGTTTTCTGAAAAGGATTTTGAGCATGTGGTGCTCATTATAGTTGAAAGTGAGACCGTGTTCACTTCTCGCTAATTATTTCCAGTCTTTTATCAGTAGGTCAGCTACACATGCAAAAATATTAAATGTGTCTACAATCAAGCTAGTTTACAGGTCAACATACATAGAGAATTAAGTTCCAATGATACATCGATAATAACTAAATGTTTACTTTATTGTTCATCTCTCGAATATTCCTCTGGAAACCAAAGTAATAAAACGGCAATAACCTCTCTTTTTACTCTATACTTAGTATAGTATACGTTCCTTCCAGGAAATGTCCTAGGAATATTTTGAAAGAAATTACAGACACTACAGAGATCACATGTTTTTTTATGTCACGTAGTTTGGAGGAAGCTGAGCCTTGTATGAAATTTGAATGTTGGACATTAATGTCTCATTTCTGCTGTGTTTGTCTTCCCATCACTTCTCAGTTCTGCATCGATGCCATGGCAGCAACCCCCTGCGACTGCCCCAGAACCAGGGCCAGTCTCAGGGACTGGGGGAGGTTGAGGTCATTAATAGCTCAGTTGTCCTCTCCACCACTCAACACTCTTCTGATGGCAGGTACGTTCCACACCTTGACCTTTTCTATTGTCGCTGTTCAAACTTTGTTCAGGTCTGATAGGAAAAAAAACCTAGAGAATGAGTAGAAAACCTTGAATTAAGGTCGGACCTCAGAGACTACCCTCATCCCATTCCTTTCTTGTTCCTTTACCCCTCCTTTGAACCCGTTCATGACTTGTAGCACCCCCACTGCCTCCCTTTCAGCTGGTTGCATCATCCAGTAGCATCTCCTGTACGCATAAAGAGGGTTAGTCGAGGGCACAGAAACAAAGCCTTGTGCCTCAAGCAGAATATTTCTGTGACGCCTTAATAAAATAAAATAGTCATTGTTATGTTTGTGCTGTTTCTCTGTCAGCTCTCAAAAAGAGGAGGATGGAGAGAGGAGGAAGAAACGGAGGACCTTTCATCTTGGCTTTGCTGAGCTTCCACCTTACACGGCCCTGGATGCTGTGGGATTTGTACGTCTTCTGTTGTGACATTTTCCCTTACTATTCTCTCTTTCCATTGAGCTGATTCTTTCCTTTAGCACCACTTGGTGGTCTCCCTTGATAACTACTCCTGTATTAAGTATACAGCAGGGTGGCCAACAATGTGTCATGGAGACCAATAACACTGGTCTTCTTTCCGACCAATCTCGCTGCATATAAATGGGCTTTCTGATTTCCTTCATAACCTGATTCATCTGCATAGACTGTTTTCTGTGTGCATGCAAATGCAAAAAAAAGAGATGTGTTCTTCCCCTCTACTCTACGGAAAGGAGGGCTTATAGTGTGTCGAGTTTTGGAAAGCCGGCAGAGTGTTGGCTCTTCATGGCACATTATTGGCCATCCCTGGACTACAGTATGTTAGACCAGGAGTAGCAGAGAATGAATGAATGAGTGTTTCTCCACAGGGTGCAGCAGCAGTTCTGTTAATGCAGATCTGCAGGAGGATCCACTCCCAGTTCTCCTCAAGCTCTGAACCGAGTCCCATCCCTGGAGCCCTGACGGCACCTTCCACCCTGCACAAGTGTGGCTACCGCATTCTGCTGGAGATCTGTGAGTCGCATTATTGTAAAGAAGCAAACGATCAACTGGTGGTTCACCTTTTCATATAATCTTGTGATCAAAATCCTGACTTTGTTTTGTTGCACCTGTCTGGGTTCTCTAGTGTCTAGACGAGATGTCCTTCCCAGAGGAAGGAGTGTGTTGTGTCTGCACGAGGCTCAAGATCAGGTTCAGAGCAGCAGCAGTTCAGGCGATGCCAGTCTTCACAGCAGCAGTTCAGACGATGAGCAGGCCCATCTGACTGCTGACTGCTCCATCTCTGACCAACAAAGTTCACCCCTGAACCCAGAACCTACTATACCTGGTTTGTTCAGAGCTCTGTGGAGATTGTTTAAAATGTATATTTATCTAAAAATGTTGTTCACCTAGTATTTGTTGGAGCAGGATAATAAAGCATTGTTCTTGCCTGACTCACAGAGGACTCACTTCTGTCAGCATCCTGTCCTCTGCAGAATGATGCCAACCGAGACAACACAGAGACAAAAGATGCCAATGACCAGGTGGACATCTACCTTCTTGAAGTTTATTTTCATAAAAGATGCATATTTTTCTTTATTCTTGCGAAGGCCTGACTTGACAATCTTGATTGTTGTTGTTTTGTGTCCTCTTCGTTTTTAAGGACCGGCTGTCGGATGAGGAGAGGCTGTCAGGAGCAGCACTGAATCTCAGACATGTGGGAGATACCAACATTCCTGTTATCCTCAACATCATTGGTACGGATTTTTTGACAGTTAAACTAAATCATTTTCAGCCCTTCATTCCTACTCGGATGAAGACTTTGTAGTCTTCAAGTTTTTCACATATTAGGCAATATTTGTTTTACTTTGTCTGTAGCTGATCTCTTTCATCTCCCTGCTTTTTGCAGGTTTAGAAAGTACCAAGAGTGAAAACTACGAGGAGGCTTTCACGTGTTTTGTAGCTGCAGCTCAGCGGGGTTACAGCAAGGCCCAGTTCAACACGGGTGTGTGCTATGAGAAAGGGAGAGGAGTCGTCAAGGACAAAGACAAGGTGAGAATCCAGACGGCTCACTTCACTTTCTTTGAGTGTTTCATCATTCTGAAAAACATCATCTTCCTTAACTCCTCTGTGAAAAAACAGTCTTGAGATGATTCTTGTGTGTTTTCTTTTCCAGGCTCTGTATTACTACTGGCAGGCAGCAGTTGGTGGTCACAGACAGGCTCAGTACCGCTATGCCAAGCTGCTTCTGACCAGCAGGGGGCACCAGAGTTTAGAGGAGCTGAACACGGCCATCGACTTACTAGAACAGGCTGCTGCAGCTGGACTGAGCCAGGTAGGAAATCGTCACAAAATCGTATTAACTCTTTCTAATTATTTAATATAATGTCTTCCCAACTCTTGTACATTCAAGTACGGCTGACAATACTTATAATGAGGCTTTTCCACATTACACTCATAATGTTATGAGATATCAAACTGTACTTCAACTTTTAAGAATGTATTTAGAAATCTTCTGTTAATAGATTTTTTTTAAACATGCCACAGTAGGAAAAGCAAAGGTATAAATAATGAAGTAAATAAATATAAATGTTCGCTGAATTCCATTTAGCTGCTTCAGTTTCACTCTCATCACATTGTCATGGCTCACTTTGACATTTAAATAGAATAAAGCCAACACTTGTAGCATTAATACTGTCTGCTTGCTCACTCCGTGTTAACTTTAATTCTCGGAGAAAACTTGAAGAATTAAAGGTAGTGCATTCCTCCAAGGTGAAGAAACAAAACAAGAAAATTCTTGAGGGATTGAAGGAATTGGGCACCGCATTTAACAACAGCAAAACATTGAAGTGTATTCCAAGTATTTTTTGTATCGTCGTATGCTCAGTACTTCCAATGTGCTTGTGTTTGGGAAGAAGTGAGCATACAACTGGATAAACAGGTCTTGGATTATACTGCAGGAGTTGTGAGAGTTTGTAATGTTTTCGCTTTTGTTAACAATAGGACCCCCGAGACGGTCTGATAGAGGTTGGGTTTTTATCATGCAAATTGCTCTGTTTAGTTATATAGTTAGTTTAGTTAACTATAAGCCTTTCAGCCCATTTCTATTCATAAATGTGTGTTTATGTATTCTGAAGCCTTGAAGGTAAAATAAAACACAATATTTCAAAGCATTTATTCTCGTGACCGCAGTTGGCATATTATGCATTATTACCATATACGTTTTTTAATCTTTTGTAATTGTTTGAGAAGAGAGGTGCCACACAGCTGGGTATCGGCCTCTGATTGGTCGAAAGACCAAATGCATCAGGAATTGCTTGTGGACGGCTAACAAAAATAATAGCTGTTTTTTACAAGGAGGGATTTATAAATATTCATAGAAAACATTCAGTGTTGCAATTATCGTTATGGATTTATTTAACAAAGTCTCCAAAAATACACTGTAGTTCAAGGCTGGAATACAAAGCTTCTGGAAGGGATAGGCTCACACCAGAGCCCTCATCAAAACATCACAATGTTAAGTATGTCATATACGACATACTTTGACCTGAAATCTACAATATAGTAGAAAGTTGTATATTAGGGTATTTTTGTAAGGCACATTGGTCCATTTTGATGGGAGACTTGCTGCAGCAGTAAATGCATCAAGGGGCATTCTAGAAAAAATACTGTGTATATGCTGTTGTATCCTAACAAAAGTGAACCAACTCTCTGCTTCTCTTCCTCTTCAGGCTCAGGTCTGCCTGGCCTCGGTCTACACTCAGGAGCCAGTGAGAGACGGCAGCAGGTCTGTCCAGTACCTGAAGATGGCAGCAGAGAGCGGAGTGAGTGCCCTTCTAGATGCTTCTAGAGTTTTATCTCTGTTTTTATTGTTGAGATTTCCCCTCCCCTCCCACTGTACATTCATTCTGTATTTGTCAACAGGGGATCCCCACTGTCTCCTGCTTTTTAGTATTCCCAGCTTATTTTAAAAACATCCCTACTTGCACTCGGTGCTGCAGTTGTGTTGAAGCAAATAGTGTTAATTACTGTTACTTCAAATCACTTTAGAGCTACAGCACTGCTGATTGTCCCATTGTTGAGTCACACAGAGCTGTTGTGCTTCTTTCTATAGTGACATAGTCACTCCATATGTATATTTATATTTATTTATATTGGTGTTGGTTTATAACATTTGCACAAATGCCACCACCCTGTCATGTTCTTGAGGATGAAATAGTCATAACCACATGTTTGTTTTTGATCATGTGCGCAGGACGACACCGCCCTGCTGTTTTTGGGTCAATGTTTTGAGAGCGGCTTCGGGGTGCAGCAGAATCAGACGACAGCGATTGAATACTACAAGCGAGCCGCTCACGCAGGCAACAAGCAGGCGAAGAGCTTACTGACACCTCTAAATGATACACTTAATCAGGGTAGGCACAAATGGAACATTTCACATTCGTATTAATCATTGCATTTTGTGCATTTGTTAATGCTGGCACTGCATGTGATAAGCTTTTAATGAGCCTAGACGGCAGTGATGATATCTGTGAAAATCAGCAATGGATTTTTCTTATCCGTCTCCATCTCCTTCTCAGTAGAAGATGCAGTGTTGCGCTGCATCCGGTCAGCTCCGTGTTTCTCTGCAGCGGACCGGCGGCTCCAGCAGCCACTCTCCTCTCCGGCCAGTCGTGTCCCTCCCTCCTCCAGCCGCCCTACCGCCCTTCCACTCCTGCCTCACTCTTGGAGCACCGGGAGCCTGTGTGTGCCCTCGGCGCTGTCCCGCACACCGCTTCACCTTCATCCACAAAGCGCCGAGGGAGGAGCCTGCCAGTGGACTGTGGGGGTCGGATAGTTATCATGAGCCTGCACAGGTCAAACTGAGGAATGTGTTTCATAGCTGGAATGTATTTTCACCGGAGGAGAAAGGTCAAAGTGTGTCAGTTGTGTACATATTGTGAAGTCTCCATTAGAGTGAATCGATTTTATACCTGGTCAAATTTATGTGTGTGTAGACTTTTTGTTGGAGATGTTTTATAAAGCTGAACGAGTTGTTGAAAGGGTTTTACAATATTATGTGGGAACGAAATATGGAAGTTATTTGTATTATTTGTTGCTATACATTATAGTGTTTTCTGGGACTTAAGTTATCCTGTGAGGAAGACATGTGATCGATGTGCCTTTGTGGAGGTTGAGCATCTTATGTGGGTCCTAACCACGTAAAAAAGAGCTGATTATAATTGTGTCTGCTCTATTGATGAAACTGACAAAGTGCTTTAAATTAGTGTAATATCTTAACATTCAGTAATACAATTACTGTATCTTTGTAAAAGAACAAAAAGATAAATGCTTTCTGGTATTCTAGACCTAACTAAAAACAGATGCACTGTGAGGGGATCTTGTACTGATGAAGGTGGAGCCTAAAACCATTAAAAAAATAAGTATCCCTAAAAGCTGTTATGTCTGCCTTGTTACTTTGTAATTGCAGTTCAAATTCACTGATGTGCAAAACAGTATTTCAAGTAGTTATGTTATCCTCTTTCTTTCTTTTTTACAATAACTTAATTAAGGAGTGGGCTACTAGTGTGGACGTGTCCTCTGTATCACAATAACTTTCCCACATAAAATTAGGACCACTTTGAGTAAATCCTCACAATATTTATCCAACGACAACTAAAGTGTGTTTCAGAGGAAGATGTGCTCGTCACTATAAACCCGGCCATTCATATTTCTCCAGACTACAGCATGACGTAAGACTTCGATGATGTGTGAATTCATTACCTGAGTTGCAAAATAACGCCGGTAGATTTATTATGGTTGCGTCTCCTCCGTGCGCCGAGCGTCCTGCGTCCGCGCCGCTGATTGGCTCGCTGAGCTCCTCCGCGCCGCTCCGGGATCCTCTGGCGCAGAGAGAAAGCTCAGCTTGGCCGCCAGCGAACACCGAGCCGGGCTGTGAGGGCAGAAGATGATGTGATCCGATACGGGCGGGCGGCTGCAGCGACGGGGCGGAGTGGAACTTAAAAGCGGCTGTCGACCTCGGACCTGCTCACTACTGTGTGTGTGTGTGTTTGTGTGTGTGTTTGTGTGTGTCGTCGTGGGAGCGGAGGCGCAAAAGCCCGGAGGCTGACCGAAGCGGTGAGTGGATGTAAATAGATGATCTCCCCTCCCAGTGCGGCGGCGGCTGGATGCTGAAGATTTACTGCGTCTGTTCACATATCGACAGCTTTGCTTCCGCAATAACGGCAACTCCACCTATGCTTCCTCGGCGTCATGGTGGATTTAAAGATGATCCAACGCTGTTTCTGAAACAGCCGTGAGGGAGTTTACTAAAACGGCAGCACAGAAAGGGGGGAGCTGGAATAGTCCGCCCATGACATCATCGACTTTTAAGTTAATCGTGTCCCCAGATTGTGCTTTCATCTGTTGCATTTCATTTCTGAAGCAGTGGGTGCAGTTCAGAGTTGAGGAAAGAGGCCTCCCATTACAGAGAGTAAGTTGATAAAGGAGGATTTCCTCTCAGTATCTAGATATTACCTGATGATGAATGTTGATGTGAAGTGATATGAAGTGGGTTTTTCTTTGTAGGATGACCTTCAGGTGTGAACACTATTTTGTCTGTAAAGCTGTGTACAGACGGTAAAAACATCTTGAGCAGATACGGCTCATGTTTGGAAATCTCGCTCTGAAAACAGAGATGACGTATTTTGTCTGTCAAGAAGTTGTATTATTATTGTTATGAAAGACTTATCTATCTGCTTGTTTGATACTCTGTCTTATATTGCTGTATATTTTACTGCAATATAAGCAGAGCACACTCAAAGAGCAGCAACAGAATGAAACAACTAGTTAATTGTGGCATAATTGTGTTATTAGAAGGTTACACATTTTGCTGCTAAAATCTTGTGCATCTCCAATGACCTCTGCTGTTGGAGAGCACAACAGATTTATTGAAAAGAACAGTTTAATAATAATAATAATAATACATTGCATTTGTAATGCACTTTATATTTAAACAATCTCAAAGTGCTACAGAACAGGATAAAACAAGAACATTTTTAAGATATATCTAAAAGCAAAGCCCATAAAAGATATTTTAGCAGTACGCTTTCTTAAAAAGGTGAGTTTTTAGGTCACGTTTAAAAGCCTCTGCAGTCTGTGGGGCCCTCAGATGGTCGGGGAGGGAATTCCACAGCCTCGGAGCTGCAGAGGAAAAGGCCCGATCGCCCATAGTGCGGAGCCTCTGTGTGTTGACTATACCCCACTGTCCTGCAAACTGCTGTGTCATTCTCCTCGCTAATAACCATCCTCTCTCCTCCCCACTTCCCTCACATCCTCTCTTGGCTTCACTTTGTTTAACTAATGGAGATCTGGCTCCATTGTTCAGGCTAAAGAAAGAAAAGGATGGTCCAGTTTGTCTGCAACTTATCTATAATAGTACAAAAATACTCGAAAAGGGGGATAATGATGAGTTGAAATGATGTTTGCTTACTACTCCTTGTCTGTTTTAGGTGTTGTGTCAGGATGTGCAACATATTTGCTGTGGCTTGAATCTCCAGCTTTTGTGGCTTTTATAGCTTGGTGTGAATGTATTTTTTGCATTTTATTTGAAAGATTATAAGGCCAATAATTACGTTTGAGCCGCCAGACAATGTAGTCCATTAGTTAGAGTGGTAACAAACAAATTAGAGCTGCAAGATCTTTGAGTAAAGCTGGTATTCTGGCAAGACTGCACGGCTCAGTGCAGGTAGGGTGTACCTGTTGACGCTGTGTTTGTGTCTGATCTCAGCCCTGGAGTGTGAGCGCAGATTCAGCACAAACAGGTTGTTTTGGTTGCCTTGCCCGCAGTGACGAAGGGACAACACGACAACCACCCAGGGAGAGGGGAGCGGATAGGGGCCCCGCATGAACAAAGTGCCTTGTCCAGGGATTCTGCTCTTTCCAAAATCCTGCCTCTGTCTTTTCCCAAGAACTTGTCGTGCATTAAAATCTGCTGTGTTTGTATTTTCCACCTTTCTGAGAAAAGGCACTGGCAATAACTGCAGCATTGTGTGTGTGTGTGTGTGTGTGTGTGTGTGTGTGTGTGTGTGTGTGTGTGTGTGTGTGTGTGTGTGTGTGTGTGTGTGTGTGTGTGTGTGCATGCATGCATGATTGGGCGACATGATGTTTATACATTATGCTTGCGTGCCTGGGCATGTTTTTCTACCTGTGTCCGTGTTCAGTTGTTTACCAGCTTCCCACAGCTTTGCAACCAAATTAGATAATTCAAAACCAGGAGTGACAGTGAAGCAAGCCATACATGTGCTGTGTCTTAAAACCACGATGACTCTCAGCTACTGTCTTTGTTGCTATCCATCTGCCTGTGTTCAGCATCACAGGGCTGATCCACCCAGAGATAAAAGAGACACGGTTAGCTAGTTAGCAGAGAGCTGCCGCCTCTCCTCCCCACAGACTGGCTTACTGCTCAGCTCCGGCTTTCAATGTCAGACCCTGGATGAATACATGACTCACTCCCAATGTCATGCAAATGCAATCCAGCTTTATGTCTTTGATGCAGTGTTTTTTATAACACTTCAACAGAGGCACCTTATGTGTAAAGGGGCGTATGGCTGTAAAATAATCAGCCCCATAGTGTATCGATAAAAGCCTCTCAGACTGGCTGAGCTGCAGCCTGAGAGCAAAGAGCAAGATGCTGTTATCTGCTTTGTGTTCAGAGAAATGCAAATGAGTGACACAGCACTGAAACGTCTCCTGATGATGTCACCCCCCTGTGATGATGTCAACGACACACGGAGGAAACACACAGAAATTATTTTAAGACAAATATTATATTATATTTGTAGCAGAGTAGTTTAGTACAATATGTTAGTTGAGAGGCCAGAGAAAGAAATCTTTAAAAAATATACTAACCCAGTGACCAACCACTTCCAGCCACGGAGATGAGAAAGCATAAAAGGAGCTTGCAACCACAGGAAGGAAGGAGTGTTATTGTACTCTGCCTGACTTCGGGGAAATGGAAAATGAGGAACACTTCCTTCTCTATCTTCCTATCTTCAAAATCTTAGGAAAAAATGAAGTTAAATCCAGTTTAAAGGATCCTTATCAAAAATGTAATGTGTAATGTTATGTTTGTCTCAAAAAATATATATATATATTCACAAATGATACTGAATTTGTTTACAATCTCTAGTATCAACATTGGCATCTACCTAAAAACACAGTATAATTTGGGTGATATATCTTTTAGGTTATACACTGTTACATGACTTCTGACAGTGTCTCTTCTCTCATCAGCTCTATCACGGCAGTGTATTTCCTGTCAGCCATGATGTCAGTACAAACTCCTCCTCTCTCCCGCTCTGGCTCCTCCCCCTCGAATGTGGGTCTGGCCAATCGCAGCGGCGCCTCTGCCACCCCGCCCACCTCTCTTAGCCTTCGCTCGTCATACAACCAGTTGCTTGGGCGAGACGTCATCAAGGAGTCCATGGAAACCGGAAGTTCGGCCACCTTGCCAAAGAGCCGTCAAAGGTATACAATGACCAGTGTGCGGAGCGTCATGGGGATAAGTGACAACTTGGCTGTTTCCTCTAAAAACCAACCTGGAACCAGAGGTAGGGGTCTCCCCACCAAGTCCTCCTCCAGCTCTGCCCTCTACTCCTCGTCCTCCTCTTTGCTGTTTAATACAACCAACCCCAAATTGGCCAAGAATGGGGCTAACATGCAGAGACGAGCTGAGAGTCAGCAGTTGCAGCTGAGCCGGGCCAATACAGAGGGCAAAATTCACAATGATCTCATCAATAATCCCAGTTCTGGCTGGCTAGAATTTGAAAAAGACAACTCACAGCTGCCCCCGTTCCGTAGAAGGACCAAGAGCTTCTTGGAGTATCATGGAAAGGACTGGGATGTGGACCTCAGTTGGGGAAAGAAAGAGGACAAGGAGGAGAAGAAGCAGCAGCCATCCCCAGAGAAAGAGCAGGCCAGCCCTGCCAAGGAGAGGGAGAGCCAAAAGGAGGAGAAGCACATCAGCAAGCAGACCTGCCAGGAAGAGAAAGAAGAGGTGGAGCCAGTGGTGGAGGAAGAGGAAGAGGACCTCACACCTCCACCAAGGCAGCCCCTGCTACCAGTGGTGATGGAAGCCCCGCTTTCCCCCACGTCCTCCTCTTCCACCAACAGCCCAGAGTGGGTCTCAGACAACCAAAACCACCTCCAGAGCCATGCTCCAGCCCAGATCAGAGAGGACCTCTGTGCCCAGGTTCAGCTTAGTCCTCGCAGTCCTGCAAAACCTCCTCGGAGCTCCCAGCCCCGGGTTATCAAGGTCGAGCTGCACCCCAACAATGAGAACCAGTTCCTGCAACAGTACCCACCTTCTTCCCCTAAACAGGCCCGGGTTGCAGAGAGGAACACCCCTACCAGGAACCGGGCACCCCCTGTCCTGCCAGATCCTGAACCTACGAGTGGGCTCCCTAAAGTGGGCTTAAGAATGGATCTGACTCCTGAAAGTCCATCCGAAGATGAAGACTCCAGCTGGACCACCCTGTCCCAGGAGACACCCTCTCCTCAGACTCCACGGGAGACAGGTTCGATATGCGTGTTTGTCTTTTTATTTGATTTTTCTTTTCTATTTGCGTATCTGTGTCAGCCTTTAATCATGCCTCTATTGCGCGGTCCTTTCATTCCCACTCCTTCTCTCTCCCTCCTTCTACCTCCTACAGACAGTCTGATCTGGACATTTACCAAAAGCCTCTTCTTAAGCAAGCAAGTCACTACGGCAATACTGCTGGGACCTTTCAGGCCCCTGTTAGTCACCTTATGGCGCAGAGAGTGATTAGGATGGACAGAAGGATAGGCTACTGCAGACAGCAGGGTGGGAAATAGGATGGAGAAAGAAAAAGCAGTGCTGTATTTAGTAAGAGATGATTGCCAAGGATGCATGACACAGCAATAGTTTGAGAATATGAGGGTATATGGTGAGAAATATAAGAAGGTAGACAGGAAAACAGAAAACGAGCAGAGAGAGGGAGGGAGAGATATTATTGCCCACTGGGTCCAACTACAGGGGGATGAACCCCGGAGTTGCTATGACAACAGAAACTAGAGTAGGGACAGGCTGACCATCACTGAAATGTACCCATCCATGTGTGTATGTGTGTACAGCTTTTTTGTGATATGTCATGATCATGTGTGTTTGCAGAGCCCTCCTTGTGTGCAAGCATTCATGTGTTCATGTTTTACTGATGGATAAATAAAATATGTGTCTGTATGTCACTGTCATCCATCAGCAGATGTATGGGCCGACGGGGACCTGCCCCCGGGTTGGCGGGAGATCTCGGATTCATCAGAGATCTATTTCTGGCACATCCCCACTGGCACCACACAGTACCACCGACCTGTTGCCTCCGCAGACCAACACACCTCTCCCGACGACGAGCCAGACACTGAGCACGACCCACAACAGGAAACGCAGGACTCTCCCAAGCTTCCACACGAGGTGAGAGACCCACAGAACCAGGGGCCAAACATTAGTGTCCTATGTTGGGCTTTGAAGTTCTAGTATTTCTTTTCATTAATGACAACATTCTCAATCCCGAGAGGAAATACACAACATTTGATTATCTCGAATACATGAATAATAGGAGTACTCTATGTTCAAAGGATACATGGTCAGCAAACAAACTGAAAATAATTTCAACAGGATGCTTTAAAGGACGCCATTGATCCGTTTAATGTACATGTGGGCCAATTATCAGGAGCACCTTCTCCATCCCACAGCATATAGACACAGTTGCGTCTGAATACATAGTATATATTTAGTAATATTTAGTCAAATGAAGTACTTTACTTTAAGTCACATGTTCAAAAGCTTTCTGTTTTAATGTATTTATTTATTGAGTATGTATTGTTTACTAGTTATAATCAATCCAGTTCAATTGGAAATCTGTAATAATGAATATTGTTTGGATGTTATTCAATTTAACTTTCTTTCTTTAATTTATAGAGCAGGTAGGAAGGAGGTTGGGAGAGGGGAAGATAAATACTAGTTCTCTCTCTTCTACTCACTTGCCTCACCTCTCTTCTTCCTCAACTTCTTTTGCTTGTCTTTTCCTTCAGTTCCTTATTGTCTCTCTTCACCTTTTCTTCAGTAACTCCTTTTCTTTCTATTCCTTCTCCTTCTCCTCTATTGTCAGCCACTTTTCCGCCTCCTTTGTTGCTTTCTTTGCCTCCTTCTTCATCTGAGCCTTCTCCTTGTCAGTTTTTTGGGAGAACTCTTGAAGCTCCAGGTTAGATAACTGAAGGTCAACATTTTGCTGTGTGAGGAGCTTGATCTGGTCCTTCATTTGGCTGACTTTGTCGTCCTTTGTGGCTGACCTCCCATCTGTTCTTCCAGAGCCGTGAGTTTTATCTTGCACTCTGCCTCGCTCTGGATGATTTCACTCTCTTTCTCTTTCAGCTTGGCCTCGGTCTCCAATTTCTTTGCTTCAAGAGCCTTCTTTTCACTCATCGTTTCAGTGATCAGATTATTCTTTTCCAGGACCACCTGGTTCACCTTCCTTTCAAGGTCACATTAATCTCTTTGAACCTTTGACCAGGATCTCATCCTGCTTTTCCAGCAGACGTTGGCTCAGAGATTTGTTCTCATCCTGCCACTCCTTCTCGATGATGTTCTTGTCCGCCTCTGCCTGCTTTCTAATGGCTCTCTCTGACTTGAGAGCTGCCATTATTTTCGCTCTGTCCTCCTCCCATCTGAGCTCCTTGGTGGTCATTGGTGGCTTTAAGGCAGCATTATCGGACGCCAGCTCTTTGACTTGTTTTTGGACGTCCAGGAGGGCTTTCCTCAGGTCCTGCAGTTGTGTGCTGGGAGTTTGCAGGTTTTGCTGGTCCTGCTCCTCTTCAGCATGGGTGTCTAAGAATGCTGATCTAAATTTAGCAATGATGTCAATGGAGAAATGCTAATCGCGATTAGCATCTATTGCTACAACACAAAGGTTGTACTAAAACGATAAGCACACAGAGAATATATCGTAGAAGATATTTACATGTTACATAGAGAAATACTTACACCTAATTAGACCCTCAAAGGCTACCAAGCAGTAAAAGAGAAAAGTATGTCCTCTCAGTAGAATCAGAAACAAAGAACCTAACTACGGTAATAGAGGAGGGATACGTCTATGAATGAAGATGCAATTACATGCATCTCTAATGCAACACCTGCAAATGTGGGACAGAACAGCAAGTACTGAGGAGCGGTGGATGCTTCCTCTATACCTGCACGCCCACATACAGCATTCTGTGAGTCAAATGTTGTCACTATGATTTGGGATATTTAAGAAGAAGTGATGCTATCCTCATACGTTGGGTGGCAATGACATGTCTCCTCCACTATGAAAACTTAAACATGTATTTATAAAGTCAAGCATTGAATTGTTTTAGATTTGTTATTTTAAAGGTATTTTTAGGGACTAGCATTGGAAATTAGCAGTAGCTAAAAATGCCATGATACACTGCATTGGATAATTGTTTTGAGACTCTCTGTATATAATTATTTGTACCTATCAAATAAACATGACATTAAATTAATTAAATCTTAATGTTGGAAATGGAACAAGTAGACCATGCGTTAAGATTGTTTTGTCAACATGTATAGCATCTGTTTCTGTGTTGTGGACAGGGAGGAACCTCCATTATATATAAATATATATACAGTATATGTATAAAACTGCCAAGTATACAATCTTGGTCCAATATATTGGGACGCTGTTGGTGACCATCCTCTGTCTGTCTTTGTGCTTCTCTCATGCTGCTTCTCTCTCCATCTCCCACAGCGCCCCAGCAGTCTGATATCTGGCAGCTCAGTGGAGCCGGTCCCCTCCCCCTCCCCCTCTGGTTCCTCCCCCTCTCCCTCTGGCTCCTCCTCCACCCTATTAGATGATGTCAGCTTTTCTGGACCAAATATCAACACTACCACCTGCACAGCCAATGTGAGTCACAGAGTCACATTTATGTGGGTATTCACTTGTTGTAATATATGTTATTGTTAATTATTGAGTTGTATTGTTTAATTTTGGCCTGAATGGGAATATTGCAAGTGTGCGATTAAATTCATAGAAAAACATTGTTTGTTTTTTTTTACCAATATCTGCTCTCGGTCATCCAATCACTATTAATAAAATAAAGGGCCATACTGTAATCCTCCAATGCAATGACTGGAATGTCTGTATAGCTTCTTTTTTTAGCTTTGGTCAATTTCAGTTCATTTTTGCATAGCTGTCTGTGTCTTTCATTCAAAGCCTGATGGTGTGATATCTCTGGTTTCACTACTTGATTTATAAGATTGAAATGAGCACACAGTAATCTCAGTCCAGGCTGGTCTTAGGTGTATATTCAACAAAGATGAATATCTCTCATATTAAGTTAAAATTAGTATTAACATCCTCAGTTATTACAAAGCAAATGAGATCAAATAAGTTGGTCAAATCAATATTAGAATCTGCCTGTATTGTATCTGATCCCTCACCAGTGTCGACCACTGATGTTAGTCTCTCTCTCTGAATGTCTGTCTGTTTGGCTTCAGGAGCTGAAGGACTATCCAGTCTATCCAGATCCCAGTCTCAAGGCGTTTGAAGGGGCTACCCTCCGCTATGCGTCACTTAAACTCAAGTAACACACGTTGACATACTCTACAATGAAGACTTATGTATCATTTCTAGATTTGTGTATTCCCATGTACTATTTTAGGAAACATACTCTGGCTATTTGTCGTGTTTCCCTGCAGCGCCCCAGCCCAGTTAGAGACAGTGGACCTCAACAATACCTTATCCAACCCAGAGGCAATGGTAAGATCAAAACTACAAGATATTGCAACAACATACTTAACATTTGTGTTTTAATTGACATTGTGGCCTAGAGCAATTATCTGATGGGATTTTTGCAGGACAATTTATAAAGATCCATTGCTCGTGTCAGTTCTGTCACATTTTGCTGATTTCTTTACTGAAGAAGGGAGGGTCACCCTTTCATGTTTCTTAATGATTTGTTTTGCTTAAAGACACACTATGTGAAGCGTGATCAGTTGGAACTAAATTACAATGAAAAGTGAGAGTTCAACTATTAGACTTGCATTTTAATACTATTAGTACTTGGTAGCATATTCCATATGCAGATTACTATTTGGTAACTCTGAAATTTGAAGAGCACATTATCCTTTGTTATGGGGTAAATCCGACTATATTTTTGAACCAAATATCAGCCTTTCATCAAATCATGTATGTGTTAAAGAAGTGTGTTAACCTGCTTACTGGCATCCTGTCCTCTCCCTCTGTTTGTTGCAGTGCCACTCAGTGGTTACCTTGTGAACTACACTATGGTGAATGTGTCTGCAGCCAAACTAAGTTTCTGCCAGAAGAATAGCATAAAGAAGCCTCTTTGATCGTTAAACACATTACAAAGGGCATATTTAATTAACCCGACATTAAAAAGAAAAGCTTGAGCTATTCAGACATCTCAGTGGAACCCAGAAACACAGAAAGAGCAATGTGGGAAGTCAGATTATGATTGTAGGATGTGTGAATGTTTAATGAGCAAGAACAAGAGAAAATGATATAGGCGTGCGTGCGTGCGTGCGTGCGTGCGTGCGTGCGTGCGTGCGTGTGTGTGTGTGTAAGCGTGCTGGAGTGCATATTTGCTTGACACTTTTTGAGAGATGTATTTGTCCTCAGTAGAGAGGAGCTCTTTTTTTGTGGTATGAGACAGAAAGAGAAATAGTTCGAGAAGGGGAAGGATATAATAGCTGCTGGCCTGAGGCAGTCTACACATACTGTACACAACTTTTACCTTATTTTTTGCACATCTAGCCATGGTGTGTTTCAGTTATGGTGACGATCTACTGACCAAGTTAATTAGAGATCTTGGACAGTGTTTGCTGTAAATAAGTCAGATTGGGCATAAAGCATTGGACAGGTTTTAAACCCACTCACAGATTAGCCAAACTAATTTGAAAGATAGTGATGAAAGTGAAAAGTAAATTTATTACCCAAGCTGTTGGTTTTTTAGAGTGACATCTCGCTTCAGCTTTGACCTGTCTTACTTTGCGTAATTGTGCAAACGCACAGTTTTCCAGAGCAATGAAGGAAAAAAAAGTGCTTTATAATTTGTTATTTAAGTTTATACAAAGTTAAATCATAACAGTTATCATAACACACAAACTGAATCATCCAAATGTGTGTGTTTGTTGTGTTCCCTCCAGTCATTCCCGGTGCGATCTCTGGGCTGGGTGGAGATGGCAGAACAGGACCTGTGTGAGGGGAGGAGCAGCGTGGCCGTCCACCACTGTATCAGACAGCTGTCCTACTGCAGGAGGGACATACAAGACTCAGCCGGTGTCTGGGGAGAGGTCAGTGTGTCAGCACAGAGATGGACAGTTACATTCAGTATGTACGCTACAGTGGCTTGTTTCCTGACTGTTTGGTTTTCAAGCGAGTACTGTGATATCACCAACTCTTGAGCAGGGTTTCGTTCTGGAATGTCTAGGTTCCGGAATGTTCTACGTCAAAAGTGGCTAACTAACCACCGCCTTTTCGGTCCTACTTATGAGTGAAGCACAGCACCTTGTCGCGGTGTGCATGTCTATGCGTTTCAAGACTTTCAAACTGCCTTCCCAGGTGAAACGTTGATGTGTGTAAGGCAACTGTCGCTAATGGTTGAATGAAAGAAAATGGAAGAGGATCTATAGTAAGCGCTAGCTCTATTCTTATATGTGAGTTATGTGGGCTTTTGCTCCTAAATGTTAGCAACCTAAATTATTTTAAAATGAAAATGTTCCTTTTTTTTATTTTTCAAAGGCCTGAAGAGTTCAAACTATGAATAGGTCCCATAACAAAACATGGATTAGAGAAATACAGAAAGATATCTTTAAAAAAACAACAACTTTGTTTTAATCATCTTGCAATGCCTTGGTTTGAACCACAGCGATAGTGTATCCGTGTTTGTGGTCTTACAGGGTAAAGGTATGCTGCTTGAGCTTCAGGACCGCATGTTGACCCTGGTCGACCCG